>NC_089839.1:286158259-286524509 GCF_035609145.1 Eleutherodactylus coqui
GTATTTTGAGAAGATACATATGGTCACAGAGCTAATTGATTGATTGAGTAATGAGTAGAAACAAGTAGGACAAGATGTAATCCCTCTAGATCAACTTCTAATACCAGTCCTGCACCACCAATGGCAGTAGACCAAGGAGCTGCCATGGGGCCCATATGTATTGTCTCCCAGGACTGAATGTATTGCCAAATACCATGTGGCTACATGTAAAGCCTAGTCTGAGTCATACAGTCTCCTGCTCTTCAACAGACTGTATTTTGAGAGCAGGAGACGGGGGAAGAGTTGGGGTATGCTCTGCATAGAGCTGCATGGTGTTTGGCATTACCATGATTTCTGAAGATTGTTGTGTCACTGTTAGA
Source organism: Eleutherodactylus coqui (assembly GCF_035609145.1). Classification (NCBI taxonomy): domain Eukaryota; kingdom Metazoa; phylum Chordata; class Amphibia; order Anura; family Eleutherodactylidae; genus Eleutherodactylus; species Eleutherodactylus coqui. Next base: position 286,158,619 of record NC_089839.1, read on the forward strand.
GTTTCAGGTGAATGAGAGGGGCTGTGGACTGCAGATGACATAGAAGGGGAATTATCACTAAGTGGGACCACAAAGGGGGGCACTATCACTTTTGAGAGCCACAGAACAGTACTATTTGGATCATGGGTATGGAGAGGTACATTTGAGGTAGCAGCAGGGTGGGGAGAGTGTACAAAGTTAAATTATGGGTGAAAGAAATTCAGTCAAGGCCTAGATAATAAAGAAAAGCAGAAAGGGCCGACATCAATCAGAGAAGGCATCACCCGTGATAACTAGAAGTAACTGCACTGTAATCACTATTACTGTGTAGAAATAGAATCTGACTATTATTTTGCGGTGTACTAGAGCTGAGTCACTGCTAAAAGTGGTTCTGCAAGCTATTGAGTCATGTGTACCTAATTTTCACACCCTGCTTCTGCATTTTTGTCTGTTTTTAGTTAAATAAATAATAACTTAATGTTATTTGCCATGTGTTGCTGCTGGAGTTGTATTGATGTAACTGTAAGACCTTCTAAGGACCAGATTTTTTAATTACATTCCTTTACGTGAAACTATAGAATTCAAAGAGGGTGTACTTAGTTTTTCTCATGACTATATTTTAGATTTTTGGGCGAGAAAAGGTCTAGGAGGAGGCCTTATTCTAAATCTTGCTAAGGAGAGCTGTGAATTTTATGTACACCCTTGCCTGACACATTAATCTATGCCTATAGTAGCTATTTCTGTAATATCTAATGATACATTTCCATTGAAGTGGTTGATTAAGTATATAAAGTCATCCCCTATCTACAGTGAGAGGGGTATCTGCCGTTCCTGAAAATGGGGGTCCTGAAAGATCCCACATGAATGGAGCAGAGGATAGGCGTTCTGCTTCATTACTTTCAATGGCAGTGCCAGAGATTGTTGAGTACTCCCATTGAAATGAATGTAGCTGTGGCATGCATGCTCTGCTCACAACCCCCATTCTCTGGAACTATAATTAAAACAAAGGCAATGCTTGAAGTTCCAAAAAGCAAGTCTTTTAGCAGGATGTGAATTACCTGGTGTGATCAATCTACCCAGGGTGCGTAGACCGTCACACCTTGATCCAGAATGGCCTTATAAAATTACTTCTGTCAGATGTGGACCCCTGGTCTTCTCCAGACAACCACCAGTGGAGAGCATCTGCAGGATCTTCGAAGGGTGAAAATACCTTGCTCTTATATAAGTGAAACCAAAATGAAAAAATAAATCCCAGTGCTCCAGGGGTTGACAGTATGTTCAAGGTGCACTTGGATTTTAAGGGGGTTCTCTATTTCCCCCCCCCCTAAAATAAGTTTCATTTTAACATATTTTATCCTATTTTAATACTCACTGCTTTTACTATCTTCAGCCCCTGGAGCGCTGGGACTTATTTTCTTATTTTGGTTTCACCCATACTCGGGAACGACAGGGTCTGAGAAGTTGGACCCCTACAGGATAGGGGATAACTTTATATCTTGATATAACTTCTTTAAGAATGAGGAAATATGTAGAAGTGTCATTCAGTTAGTATGTGGACTGCACTGTGTCGAAATGTTGTGGTAGTCCATCACAGAAAAGTATAGGCAAGATTCAGTACTGTTGGAAATCTGGTTGTGTTTTGGAGATACCTTCTAAAACACATTTTTAGGGATCTCCCTGCATTATATCTGAGTTGCTGACAGCAGTGCTGACTGAGTTAATTGAAATGGTAGGGTGGTCTATTTCAGTGACACATGACTGGCCCGTAACAAGATAAGCAATATAATTTTATGGTTTCCTCACAGGACCTAACCATTCATGTCTTAGCTTACAATTTCCTGAAGCTCATCCACTATCAAATTAATGATCCAAATTTATTAGGGGAATAGAAAACCACCATAATTAGGGCAATTTTGCATGGTTTGACTTGGTTGGATTTCAAGCATTTCTAAGTTCTCAGATCAGCTTAAAACATTGCAAACTGTAAATTATTTGGAGAACTTTACCAGTGAATATCATTTTTCTCGCCATTTAAAGGAAAATATTAACGAACGACGCATAAATAAATGCACATATAAAGGCGACGAAGGGTGTATTTACATGGGTGTTTTTCACACATGAGTTCTATCCGTTCTGAGATGCACAAAACTCACACGTGAATAGAACCCGTTATTTTCAGTGGATTAATTTCCAAGGGCGATTTTTAATTTTTTTTTGCTCACACCGATAGTCTGAGAACGATAAATCGCAGCGTGTCCTATTTTTCGGTGATTCTGTCTTGTATGTAAATGCTTTTTATTTGAACAACATGCAATTTTCACGTGGATGAAAAATGTGCGTGAAAATCTCATGTACAGCAATTCGATGCAGTCTGTTTGCAAAGAGCATTGCAATCACAGGTATAATCAGAGGTTTATGACTACGATATTGGTCCAATTTTCTCTGTCCAATATTGCACTTGCCCCTGTAAATGCACCCTAAATGTAATAAAAACAACCAAATACTGTAATGTAATCATGATGATGGTGGGGTAAGTTGGGGGGGGGGCTTCAGTGCGATTTAGGGTATCTCATTCATTTGTGCTGATCTCCTCCATTGCTGGGATCTCTAGTGGGTCAATATTTCATAACTCCTATGCATACTACTGTATTATGGAGCATTGTGGCTTACATGCTAAATATGTTGCCTAGTGGTATCTCTGGGACTTTACTGTACTTCTGTGGGTGTGTTGTTGTTTTTTTTTTGCATGAATTCTATGCAATTTTGTGAAAAAAGTAAATGGCGGTATGTATTCCACATTACAGAAGAATTCTTGCAAAGAAGAAGAGTAGGCACCATAAAGTAGCACATGGAGTACCTACTAGTCTATAATATAGAACTGTAGTGACTCTCTGTGCCACCGTATAAACTCCTTACATATGGTAAAGGGTCCATTTACACTTGGTATTTTATTTTTGTGATAGTGTTTTTTTCTTTTTTCTATCAGAAAGCTAGTTTTGCCCAGTGGCTTACATAGAAGAGAGAGGGAGGTAATACTGAAGTTCAAAGTGGTCTATTATCCATTAAATTGATGGCCTATCCTTAGCATAGGTCATTCCTAGTAGATAGCCAGGGGTTCCTTGTGCCATAATCCCAGAGGATCAGCTGTTTGTCAGGCTGTTTGCACTCATGTACTCAGCTGATTTCTGCAGGAAGCAGACAGTTCTGTTTCCATTCCACTGGCTAGACTTGGAATTGCAAGCTAAGTGGCCATTGATTTGAATAGGAACTGTGCCTGTTATACCAAGTATGGCCACTGCAGTGGGAACTAAGTTGTTTGCTTCCTGTTGAAATCATCTCAGTACATGAGTGTAAAGGCCCAGAGAGCAGATGATCCACAGTGGTCCCAAATAACGGACCCTTGCTAATTTGCTATTGATGACCTATCCTGAGGATAGGCCATCAATATTCTAAAAATCGACAACTCATTTAAGTTTTCCTCTGCAACTGTTTCCCAGTGACTTGAGTGGAGTAGACCACAGCTGAGTAAACCTAGATTGCAAAATTAAAAGTAGACAGTTCTGTAATACAGTTTTAGGGGCCTTTTACATCTCATTTCTGTACACCCAGGGGCTCAATCAGGGCTGAAATGGAACCACTAGATTGAAACTGGATGGAAGCTATCTCTGCCATCGCTAACAAAGGATAAAATGGAGACCAAAGGTCTCCTTTTGGCAAGTTTCTGTTCATTTCCTGCATTATGTGTCAGAAAGATTAATACGGTTCAACTATTCATCTCTGTTGGCAGCTCAGTCTTCAAAAGGCTCTCTGCAAAAACTGCTGAGCCACACCAGAACCTGAGAACAGGACCTGCCTTTTACACCCAGCCATCCATCAATCAATGGGCAGCTCACTCCTTGCTTATCAACAGCAGCAAAGTTAGAGCAAAAAACATAGTCATGTGACCTCTCTGAAGGCTGTAGAAGGAATATATCTGAGGTCAAGCAACAATAGATATATATGTGTGGGTATATATCTGAAGTCCAGCACCAATAAATGTATATGTATTTAACCCTTTACACACTAAATATAAAGTTAATGTTTGCTACATCTGTAGCCCCAAGTAAGGCCCCATCACAGAGTTGCAGCTTGAAGCTTCAGGGGTCCCAATGGAATATCTGCAATATGGCCTCCACTTGACATGTGCCATTTATCATAATGATTTCATCCTACCTGGAAGGGAGGCTATTGCACCCCCTAAGGCAACAGGATTCAGGTCTGATTATAACCCATGCCCCACCTATTGTTGCACCCCTGCCCTTACCTATGGGATGCACGGTCATAGTTAGGCTAATGTTAGCCTCAAAGTCACATTTGTTTCATCTAACCAGAAAGCTCTAAAAGGCTCTAATGTTTCTTTAGACTTGTTCATCGTAACCAGCACATACACCTAAAACGAAATTCTCTTTTCAGTAAAAGAACTTTTTTTTTAAATATCTCTAAGCAGTAAAATATTTAATTTAAATTTTCCTCTTCCGACAGGGGAAGTAAATTAACTTGTGAAATTAATCACATTACATTTAATGAAAAATATAAATACAGTCACACTGTATGTCTGCCTCTCGCTTCAGGGGATCAGGATTTATATTAAAAAATACTGTTCGCTGTGAATTTCTGCCACTGTTCCTCGGCTAATTCCAGTTTATTTTTGTTTGTGCATAAAATTTGTTTCGGGAGAAGGAAGGTTGCCGTTTAATGGTCATCCTGCTGTCTAAAAAGGTCTTCGAACTTTTTGGAAATATTTATTTCATGTATTGATCCATTCTCTAAGTATTATATGATAGGTAATGCTTAACCCTCTCTTCTCAAAAAGTCCTATGGTACTTAAAGGGGTTCTGACATGAAAAAATAAATAAATTACTTACCTTGCCTGGCCAGAATTGATCTTCAGGCATGTCCCCTCCATTGGGCATCTTCTTCTGTAGCTTCTTGAAGCAGAGCTGGAGCGGTCAAAATGACAGCTTCCTGCTCTGCTCCGTCCGTGAGCCACTTCCGAGGTGAATGGACAGGCGCCACGTCACAAGCAGTGCTTGCTGTGGGCAGCCCGTCCGTCCTGGCTGAACTCCAAGTTCTGCACGTGCGCAGTGGAGAGGCGGCCCGTCCTGACTCCTGTCAGAGGGCACCTGTCTTCTGCACCTGCGCTTAATCCCGGAGGGGGGCGGCCCGTCCTGGTTCGTTGGCGGAAGCTGAAAGCCTGCTTGGAGATAACCTCCGCTGTGCAACAACAACAGAACAAAAAGGTAAGCAATAGGTTTTTATTAGAGATGAGCGAGCACCAAAATGCTCGGGTGCTCGTTACTCGGGACGAACTTTTCGCGATGCTCAAGGGTTCGTTTCGAGTAACGAACCCCATTGAAGTCAATGGGCGACCCGAGCATTTTTGTATATCGCCGATGCTCGCTAAGGTTTTCGTTTGTGAAAATCGGGGCAATTCAAGAAAGTGATGGGAACGACACAGCAACAGATAGGGCAGGCGAGGGGCTACATGTTGGGCTGCATCTCAAGTTCCCAGGTCCCACTATTAAGCCACAATAGCGGCAAGAGTGCCCCCCCCCCGCACTGTCAGCATAAAGATCGTTCTCCTCTGCCACAGCTGTAACTGCTGTGGCAGAGAAGAACGATGTTTGCCCATTGAATTCAATGGAGCCGGCAATACAGCAGGTACCACTGAAAGCAATGGGCTGCCGGCGATCGCGGGATGAATTGTCGGGAAGGGCTTAAATATATAAGCCCTTCCCTGCAATTCATCCAGAAATGTGTTACAATAAAAATATATACCGTATATACCGGCGTATTAGGCGACGGGGCGTATAAGACGACCCCCCAACTGTCACCTTATACGCCGGGAATACAGCGGAGCAAAGAATAAAAATCATTACTCACTTCACCGGGCGTTCTGCGGTGCTCCTGCAGGCTGTCGCTCCCTCCTGGTCCCCTGCAGAGCATTGCTTTCTCTACGAAGGGCTTTAAATCCCCGCCTCCAGAAACACACGTGCCTTCAGCCAATCACAGCCAATGACAATCATGTCATTGAATGGCTGTGATTGGCTGAAGGCACGTGTGTTTCTGGAGGCGGGGATTTCAACCACTGCGTCCAGAAAGCAATGCTATGCCGGGGAGCAGGAGGGAGCGACAGCCTGCAGGAGCACCGCAGAACGCCCGGTGAAGTGAGTAATGATTTTTATTCTTTGCTCCATTGTATTCCCGGCGTATAAGGTGACAGTTGGGGGGTCGTCTTATACGCCCCGTCGCCTTATACGCCGGTATATATTTTTATTGTAACACATTTCTGGATGAATTGCAGGGAAGGGCTTATATATTTAAGCCCTTCCCGACAATTCATCCCGCGATCGCCGGCAGCCCATTGCTTTCAGTGGAACCTGCTGTATTGCTGGCTCCATTGAATTCAATGGGCAAACATCGTTCTTCTCTGCCACAGCTGTTACAGCTGTGCCAGAGAAGAATGATGTGTCTTCTATATGTTCTCAATGGGGTCGGCGCTGCTGCCGCCGGCCCCATTGAGCGCATATAGAGAAGAGAACAGAAATCGCAGATCGCACATAGGTGCGATCTGCGATTTCTATGGCCCAAGAAGGACCGTTGGGGTTCTTGAAGCCTAAAATCACTCCTAACACTCTCCCTATAGCAGCTCCGGCATCAACAACACTTTCCCTGAACTAATGTCAGAATGTATCTGTGGCGAGCCGCAGGAGGGGCCGATTTTAATACTCGGGTGACACCTAATCTCGCCAGCCACTCACTGCAGGGGGGTGGTATAGGGCTTGAACGTCGCAGGGGGAAGTTGTAATGCCTTCCCTGTCTTTCTATTGGCCAGAAAAGCGCGCAAATTTCTCAGGAAAGAAAATGAAAGTAACCCGAACATCGCGTGGTACTTGTCACGAGTAACGAGCATCTCGAACACCCTAATACTCGAACGAGTATCAAGCTCGGACGAGTATGCTCGCTCATCTCTAGTTTTTATGCTTTAGCATGACAAAAATCGTGGGTTCCCTGTGTCCATTATGCAGACCAGCCAAAAAACAAAAAGCCACGGCACTCACTGAAACCCCCATGGAAAGAACTTATAGGGAGGGAGACCAGGAAAAATAAGACATTAAGTGGTCCAAATAAATGCAGAGCCAACTTCAGGGCTATGGACATATGCCCCTTCAAATTTATAGAAAAAGATAGCCAAGAAGTGGCAGCATAGGATGATGCAACAAAAGCTTCTCTTTACTTAAAGGAACATTTTTATTGTTTCATTGCTAAAAAGGCTAAATTGCCTTCTAAAAACAGCACCACAACTGTCTACAGGTTATGCATCAATGGAATGTCAAAGGCGATACCACCCACAACTGGTGTGGTCTATTTTCTAATCCTGGCCATCCAATTAAAAGGGTTTATCCTCCACCAATAATTTTTTTAACTGGTCCAGGGGAGGAGTTAAAACATAAAAGAAGGCATACTCAGGTCATCCATCACCCGCTCCTCCTGTTACGCCAGTGCCTGATCTCTCGCTGCTCTCTACTTTCTGCTGCAGGAATGATGTCATCGATACCAGGGACATATAACTGCTGCAGCCAATCATTGGCTCACTTTAGTCAGTGATTACCTGCAGCTTTCACAGATGTCTGTGTTAAGATGTCAATGCTTCCACAGCAGGGAGTGAGGAGAAGTTCAGATGCCAACTAGTTCCGGCGTGGGTCTAGCATGATGTCATGGTCTCAGCACGGGCCACTTGATGTGCCTGTTGGTCCATGCATAGTGTCATTTGGTGTTTGATGCTTACAAGACAACATTTTCCTATTGTTTTTGCACTAATCGACTGGCTGGGAGGTCATTTGCTTCAGTCAACCTATCAGTGTCTCTCTGGGGGTTCTTATTCCAGGTCCTCTTGAAAGGGAATGCCGGTAATATAGTATTTCTGGTCCTATTATGTACAGTATGCTGTGTCCTCTACTTCCCAGAGGGCAGCTTTTTTCAGGGTATTGCTGTGGTTCTGGTCTTTATCAGTTTGCCTTCTCTTAGTACTGTTGTTTCCCTTTTTCAATTGTACCCCAATGTATTGTGCGTTCTGGTTGGTCTGTCCCATTTGAGCCATCGCTGGTAGTTTCCCTACTCTCTCATTTTCCATTTAGGAACAGGCAGGCAATTGCCCAGGTTACTCTTGTGGGGTCACCCTTTTAGGGTGTGTACTCCGCTCTGTAGTCAGGTCCAGCCATTTTAAGATCAGGGATAGACCCATGTTCTCTCTCATGTGTTGCCTAGTACATCTTGCTCCTTTGTAATCCTTTTGGTTTGCCTAATGTCTCCCACCCTCTTTATGTGCTTGCTCCTTGTTTCTATTCCGGTCAGGTCAGCCATGACACAACCATTTTTATTGCCTTGATGCCTCTAATATTAAAAATGAAACACGTGTGCAAATAATCCTTCCAAATAATTTCCTACCAATTTCCTACCATTTTGTGTATACAGCTCCTATGCAGGCCAAGGTGTCTCCATGGTTACACATTGCAAACCAACTCTGTGCACAGTCTGATCCTGAATTTATATGTTACTCCAACTCTCTCTTCTTATAAACCTGAGAGGGCACTAAGACCAGAGACGAGAAAACCAAACTGAGCAGATCTGAACTAAAAAACAATGAAGTACAAGGCTGAGAAGCAATGACTAAAGGTGCCTTTACACAGAAAATTATCTTTCAGGTTCCCGCGTTCCCTCAAGAATCTGAACGATTATTGTTCAGTGTAAATGCATAAAGTGACTGAACGACAAACAAGAAGTTGTTCACTTATGAATGACTGCCTGCTTACTGTGAATGGAGGCGGACGGGCCAGAATGATCCCCGACCTGCTCCACCTTCATTCAGTCAGTGATGCTGATAGCTCCTGTGTATAATCATTCCAAGAGCGATTATCACTGGGACAGCCCATTAGGCATCTGTTGCCCGACAGATCATCGCATGTAAAAGCACTCTAAGCTAGAAATAACTACAGAGAACAGAACCCCACTTACAAGAAACAAAACTAGACTAGGAACAAGATACTAGGAGCATGCAAGGAATATTGGATGAAACTGCACATAGCTTACACTATAATCAGCAGCACACTGCAAAAGCCAAGAATATTTAAAGAGAAGTTAGCCAATCAAGAATACCTCTCGAAATGAGGCTGGGCTGTGGTCAGATGACCCACTCCAATGGATCATAGCATAGTAACTGCTGTAATACCAAGCAAGTAAAGAGAAAATGACAAAACAACAAGAGCATTTGTGCTGATAAGAACAGATAATTGTGTACTTGAGTTGAGGGCTTTCAGACTGCTTTGATCCAACACCATAGCGTTACTGGTTATGGTGAATGGTGTGCTTGATTTATAGTAGTGATTGATTTTCTTGCCTTTGCTGATTTACTGTGTTTTTCAGTAGTTAGGGCCAATAACATTATTGTTCTACAACTAAGTAGAATGTACTTGAGAAATTCTAATTAACTCCTTACCACCCCAGGATGTATATGTATATCCTGGGTGCATAGGGTTTGTATGGAGTTGGATCAGGAGCTGATGCCACCCCATAAATGGGCGTAGTTACTCGGCCACAACAGCCGCACTTAAGCATTCATGCTAATCGCGGCTGTTAACTCTTTAAATGCCCTGATTAGCAAGTAGTGGTTGGTCTTGAATGGCCTCTCACCATGAAATTATGAGGTTCTGTCTAGGTGTCATGGCATCTAGGCGCCTTCTGAAGGCTCCCAGGGCTGCCATGTATTTCTGCCTGTTAAGATGTGTCTGTGGTCTGTTCTAATAGCACGCCTGCAGAAATACCATATACTGTAATATTAAAGTATTGCAGTATATTGTATAAGTATTTAAATCTCAAGTTCAAGTCCCCTATAGGAGCTAAAAAAAGAAAGTTTAAAAAAGTGAAAAAGGTTTTTCCTATTGAAAAAAATAAAGGATATTAAAAGTAAAGAAAAACCCTCACATATTTATAAATAAAAAAAATCAAAACATGTCATCCTGTGTCCAAGAATTTTTTTTATAAAAATGGGCTTACGTACTTCATAATGGTATCAATAGAAACCACAGATCGTCCTGCAAAATAACAGCCCTCATACAAACTTATGAAAGGAAAGGTCAAAAACTTAAAACAGTCAAAAAATGGCGACAGAAAATTATTTTTTCTTAAAGATATTTTTAAAGTAGCACAAAAACAAAAAAAGACAAAAAATGGGGTATCATCATAATCATACCGACCCACAGAAAAAACGAGACCCCCTCAAAGTTGGTGAAATCACACTTTTTTCAATTTCACTTCACTTAGAAATTAAAGAAAAAATGTCAGTACATTATAAAATGAACCCTACGTCAACAGAAAAATAAAAGAGTTCTGATTTTTTTTGAAAGTGGGGAGAAAAATAACAAAAATGGAGAAAAAAGGCTGTGTCCTTAAGGGGTTAAACAAATAACTTTTCTCATTAACTTCCACAATTAATTTAGTAAATGCCATTTTTATCAATGAAATGCCCACCACAGTCATCCAGCTATTGTATTGCATAACAGTCAGTGTACTTCCTATAAGTTTCTTCTTCTTCTATGTGTCTTCGCATAAACATCCGAGTGACACCAGAATGGAGCTTTCCATTAGACGCTGCCTCTTCCTCTATGTCAGTGCTGCATACAGATTTGAAATCCTGTTCTGAACACAATGTGCCTTTAAATTGGAGTTTGTTTTTAGTACATACTCCCAGACGACTGTAATGACATTGCTGCTCGGATTTCCAATGCAATGTATGTTGCCGTCTATTCAGCTGAGTGCACTGACATCTGATAGTAATGCAAAGGATACTGCAACATACCAGTTCCATTCCCATGACAATGGAGATACAGGAATAGCTTGAAGTTCTAATGTGTTAGACTCTTGTTTGCAACCCCACCGTTTGTCCTTTACTGTTTGTCCAATTTTTGTTTGAACACTTATCTACACCCAACTGATTGGACTTTGTATATCATTTATAAGGGAACAGTGGCTGCTATGCCTAATCCTTTTCTAAAGGGATCCCTATGAAATCCAACAGATCCTAATAGAATGTAATGGGGTTTGTAAAGTTGCTGTTGGGGATCTGAGGCCTTCAACATTCTAAATACTGACACTGTCATTCTTAAGGCCCATTTACACGCAACGATGATCGTTCAAAATCTTTCAAAAGATAGGATGATTGACAGTTTTAGCGATTATTTTGCATAAGCTGATAATGGGCACTAATTCCCATTAGCAGCTTATTACCTTCATTTGCATGTAAATGAGCCTCCCAAACCTGTTCAGAGGACAGCACGTGATCTGTTTTCTGCATACAGCTCTTTTGTTCTGCCGCAGAACTGCAACTGAATACAATGTTATCAGCGCTCCCGTGCAGAACACAGCATGCAGTCCCGCTATCAGCTGTGCAGCCGAATTATAGATATTATGCTCACCTAAAAATCATTGTTTGGACGAAAAGTAAATGATGGTAGCATCTACACACAACGATTATTGCTCAAAAGACATTGTTTGAGCAAATTTTGAGCTATAATCATTGCGTGTAAATGGGCCTTTATACTAGGAGCAATTATTCCCTGATGGTGCTTGCCCCACCATTGTGGTCCCTTACAATGAATGCCTAGGCACCCCATCTACAGAATGGGTTCTGGGTTTCCCGTTTATTGTGGCTGGTATGGTCAGACCTCTTTGGATCAAACTTTATGATACTTCAGATTGATGTCCCATACATATCTCAGTAAGGAGACAATCTTTAAAGGGGTATTCCGGGACTTTTACTATTGATGCCCTCTCCTCAGGATAGGTCATCAATAGTTGATTGGCGAGGGTCTGCCACAATGGGAGCTAAATAAATAAAGTTAAAATAAGTAAAAAAAAGTTGTTTCTATTAAAGTAAAAAGGATATTAAAAGTAAAAAAAAGCAAAAAAACTTTTCACATATCTTATATGAAACACAAAATCCGTTTGTTTGTGTCGTATACAAATCCACAGTTCTGGTCCGATTTGAGTGAAATTTTGCATGAGCAATTAGCATCCTTCAGCACCAGGCAACGAATCCTGGTGTAATTAAAAATCAAAAACTCACCCATTTTCCCTGTAATTTTAGTTGCCAATAGCAACAAATCACAGCTGAGCTTTTATTTGTTCTACTGCTGAGGTAACATGAAAGCTGCGCTGTGATTGGTTGCTATTTCTTATACTACTGAGGTCAAATCAAAGCTGCGCTGTGATTGGTTGCGAGTGGGAACACAGATTTTTTTTGGACAGCTTTCATAAGACTGCAGTGCTGACCTCATTTTTGTGGCCCATTTTGTATATTTCAGGACTGTTCATAAAATCGCTGTATAACGCACGGGTATATATATCCTAGATTATATTAAAACAAAAAAAACATAACATTTTTAACATCGACAAATCCATGAAAGTCCAATCAATCATAATAGCACATTATTTATCCTGCACAGTGAACATCATTAGGAAAAAACACACAACGCCAGAATTGCACTTTTTGGTCCCCCCATCTCCAAGTAAAAAATTAGTAAACAGCAATCAAAAGGTTTTATGTACTCCAAAATCAAACTACTAACGCCCACTTGTTAGTTAGTATATGAGTGCTTCTTATGCTCTGCCCCTGGTGACATCATCACTCCGCCCCCTGGTGACATCATCGAAGGCCCTACAACATATATAAAAAAAAGGCCTGACTGACAGAAGAACAACACAGTGAGGGCTCTTGAAAAAGGGGGGGGGGGGGGTGGACAAAAATAACAAAATGAGAATACATCTAATTTTTCTTGGAACATTTATCTACATCCAACTGATTGGACTTTGTATATAGTTTGTAATCAGGATAGGTCATCTATAAATGATTGTCAGGGTCTGCCACTCTGGATCCCTGCTGAGCACCTGATTCACTGGCCTACAGTCAATGCAGAGGGGCCAGGCATTGGTCATCAGTGGTCATGGCTGAAAGTGTTAAAAGTGGCTTCACTCGCATTGAAATTAATAGTAGTGATGACTTCAACTACACTTCCAGATCTTCATTGTAGTCAGAGAAGGCATAGAAGGCATCGCTCCCACTGATTTCATTAGGAGTGAAGCTGCCTGTTAGCCTTATGGCCCTGACTACCGATGGTGATGTCTGACCCTGCAGCACTGACAGTGGACCAGAGGATCAACTGATCAATGGTGATTTCCAGTGGCGGATCCCTGCTGATCAAGCATTAATGACCTATACTAAGGATAGGTCATCAATAGTAAAAGTCCCAAAATAACCCATTAGGCTTCCATTTTCTTAAAGGTGCAAATACTGTCCTATATGTGAAATTTGCTAATTGACAAACTTTTGCAGAAAGTTTCTGGTGCACCATTTCTCCAATGACATAGTTGGTGGTAAGGATTAATATATGCCTTATATTATAAGATTACAATGAATCTTTTTTTCTGCAAATATCAGCAAGTTAATTATACTACTAAATATATATCATTCAAAAGCTGTCATGCCTTGAAGATACTGAAACTTATAATATAAAGACATTTTTATAAAACTCCCTATATGATAATGTAATAAAAAGCCCACATTATAGTTATAAGCATAGAACAGAATGAGCTCAACTGTATAACACAGTTGACTTGACAGAGACATCTAGACAACGTCATGCTTTACTAGTGTTAAATGTAACGTGAAAGTCATATTCAGCCTACAAATGAATGGATGAATGGGGCTGATTTTTGGTACCAGGCACTGCTGCATGTATGACTCCACTGCTGTATGTGGAGCACTAAGGAGGGGGACACTAATTGGGGGAAGTCCCAAAGGTTTGGATACCTACCAGTCATACATAGGGGAGACCAGCAGTCACCTTTACCTATTACCATCTACCCAGGGCGTAACTATAGAGGGTGCAGGGATGTGGTTGCATCTGGGCCCAGGAGCCTTAGGGGACCCATAAAACCTCTCTTTGCCATATAGGGAGCCCAGTACTATGAATAAAGCATTATAGTTGTGGGCCCTCTTACAGGTTTTGCATTGGGGCCCAGAAGCTTCAAGTTATATCTCTGTGCAGCATGGTTTAGGTATAGGTATGGGTACAGATACAGATAGAGGGGGGCCCCAACTCACATTGTGCATCAGGGCCCCTGAGCCTTTAGTTACACCCCTGCATCTACCATTGAGAAGTTTATTATTTGGGGGTATTCTGTCACCCACCCGTGGATCATGGGTTGATAAATTAAAACCATGGTAGGTTGTCCTGTCAATATGGAAGAGTTACAAACTGTTGATGTTGTTAAACCAACTCACCGTGTCTGCTAGTCAAAGTCTGGTCATGAGATTTGTCTCTCATTTCCTTCCATTTTTCACAATTTACTGTCATGCTTCTTTCCTTCATGTCTTATCTCTCTCTCTCTCTCTTATCTTCTTTCATTTCTACCTTCACATTCTCACTCTCTCCGTTATCTTCTTTCCTGCCTGCTGTAATTCTTTCTTTCATACCCTCCTTTTCTTTATCTTCCTTTCTTTCTCTGTACTTTCCCTTTCTCCATATTGTTCTTTCTTCCATTCTCCATACCCTTTCTCTCTTTTAGCTTTTTTTCCTTTCTTCAAACTTTCACTCTCCTTTATTTTCCTTCCATCCTGCTGTTTTTCTTCTTTCGTACACCTCCTTTCACTTTAGCTTGCTTCCTTTTTCCAAACACTTCATTTCTTTCTTTCTTTTTCTTTTTTCTCTTTCTTTCTTTTTCTTTCTTTCTTTTTCTCTTTGTTTCTTTCTCTTTCCATTATCTTCCTTCAGTCCATCCTTCCCTCATTCCCTTTATCTTCCTTCCTTCCTCTTTCTTTCTTTCTCTTTTTTTCTTCCTCTTTCCATTATCTTTCTTCCTCTCTCCATTATCAAACATCCCTTTTAACTACTTTTCTCATTTATCCTTTCTTTCTTTCTTCATTTTCTCCTTTATCTTCCCTTCTTTCCTCTCTTCCACTCTCCATTATCTTCTTTCCTTCCTTCCCCTCTTATTTCCTCCATCCCTTCTTTCCTTCTCTCATTCCATTATCCTCATTCCTTCTCTCTCCTTCCCTTATCTTCCTTCTTTCCTTCTGATTCTTCCCTTCCTCTCCTCTCCTTCTTCCCTTCCTTTGTATCTTCCTTTTTTTCCAACCTTTTTTCTCTCCTTCCATTTTGTAGCTGATTTAATTTTTAGTACAACAGCAGTCACTTTAATTGAAGCATATGCCATCTTTACCAGGGTATTATATGAACAATATTCATGTGATAATTGCTTCCAGAAACATCAATCTTATGAATATCATTCCATCATATAAAATGTCTGCGCTTGAGATGTGTTCATTTAGTTGTTTTAGTATCATGAACTGAGCAATGTGAATAGAAATATCTGAAAATGCTATTTTAAGACACTTGCTATCTTCCTTTAGTGCTTGCGATTTGAAGATAACGTCGTCCTCATACGTCAGAGGACTTTATTATCACACTCTTGTCTCAGTTGGAACTGCAGCCTTGTTGCTTTTTCATCTCTAGGTTTAGTTAAATTAGAAAAGTTCCTAAAATAAGAGAAGTCTTAAAATGCAGAAGGTGACATCAAGTGCAAATGCTTTCAATCCAAATGTTTGGATGTGACAGCTCTGAACAGAGAAGAGCCTTGATTTGATTGTCTGTGACCTTGAAAGGTCTCCATGGGGACTGCATCCCTTCCTTCTAACCCCATTAAGTCACATATCCCTCTTAAAGTATGGCTTGGGTTGGACAGCTCTTAAAAGCACCACTGAGGTACACACTGGAGTACAAGTGACCTTGAAGAGTCCTGAACTACCGAGTAAAGCATTAATGACACATGTGCTTAGAAGTTGGAAAAACTCAAAATGTCAGGAAAGGACCCTGTGACCCATCAGTTATAAGAGCATCTTTCACATTTGATCTGTGCTTCCCCTGTTGAAATCTATTCTAACCTCTATTACTTATGAGATTTGATCTGTAATCATTGTTGTTTTTTTTATCTTATTGTCGAACATTTCTGAAAGTTGATTTATATCTATTGATATAGAATTAGGTCATACAGGTCATCGGCTGTAGAGCTTCTTTGTAAGAAACTCAAAATTGACAGATACATTGCATACTCCCTCAGATGCTGTATTAAGAGCAGTGCAATACATAGTTAAAAAGGGGGTCATAGAAAAAAATCAAAACATGCCCCCTAGCAAGGAAATAAAGTTTGTTTGCTCTCCATGACCCTTGTAGACCATGAGTATTCCCTACCCTCTTGTCTGCAAACAATGGAGGTATTCTGGAGAGGCAAGTCTTACACAAGTTCTAACCACACATCAAAGGGCCTCCAAGGCTTCCATATCCACATTTATCCTCTATTGATTGTGGATATATTCATCTCTGCAAAATATCACTGGCCATACACTTAAGATTTTGATCATCCATGAGATTGTTTCTGCAAACCATCTTACTAGGAACATTAGGGATTAAACTGGATGATCGAGGAGTCTGTTTAATAAAACTGACTCCTTGGGAATTACATGAATGGCAAATGATTGGCCAGACACGGCCAATCATTCCATACATGGGTTTTGTCATCACACTGCTGCTGAAATTTTCAAAAGTGACCAATTACATTTTCAGCAGAAACAAGGCTGTAATTGCGAAAGATTGTTTGCACTAAGTTTTCAACCAATGGTCACCTGAAGTGGCCCAAATTGTGTACTTCAGGTGATGTTTCTCTCATGTGTAAAACTTAAAGGGGTATTCTGATATTTACAATTGATGACCCTCTTGATCAATAGTTGATCGTCAATCAATAGTTGTCAGGAGTCTGCTGCTTGGGATGCTTGCTGATCCTCTGGTCTACTGTCAGTGCAGCAGAGCTGGATGTCCGCATTGGTGGTCAAACCCAGACATGTAATAGAAGACATGGCTTCCATTGAAATCAATGGGAATTATGTCTTTTATTATACTTTTGGATTTTATTGCAACGAGAAACCTTCTATTGCACTTCCGGCTCTGAACATCAGTGTAGAACTCTGGGTCCGCTACACTGAGGATCCCCACCGACCTACTATTGATGACCTATCCTTAGGATAGGTCATCAATAGTAAAGGCCCAGAATACCCCTTTAAAGGGATTGTCCAGTTACTTGGCAACCTCGTTGCAATAGCATAGCACTATAGCACTACTGCAATAGCATAGCACTATAAAATAGCCTGCATTATAAAAATAAACTGAAGCATACTTCTCTGTGGAAACAAAGCCAGGATCCAATGCTGAAGCCCGCTGTGGTCCCGGTGATTATTGTGACAGATGATGTCACAGGAAATCACGTGATCAGTGCAGCCAATGAGATGCTGCAGTATCTCATTCTTGAACTTCTGGCATCATGGCATTCAGGATGTGAGCACTGATGTCAGAATGTCAGAAGAACGAGCGGTGATACTTCAGCCTCTCATTGGCTGCAGCCGTGACATGATTTCCTGTGACGTCATCTGTCACAACAATCACTGGGAACACAGCGGGCTTCAGCTCTTGATCTTTACTTCTGCGGAAGGGTAAATATACTTTAGCTTATTGTTTTGATGCAGACAGTGCTATTGAAGTGGGCTTGTACCATAATAAGAGAACCCCTTTAAGGCTCTGTTTACATCTACATCATAGATTCCATCACACTACTAGGGCTGCATGCAATCAGTTGAGCCCCTCAGGCACCACTGATGTCCAATCGCACAATGGATTCGTTATGTTCACAAGCCACAACACAAATGTGAACATAGCCTAATACATGGCCAGATAGGTTGCCTATGACTTTGTAGTACAGAGCTATAGGTAGGGTTATGTAGCTTTAGCACTGAATGTGCCTATTAACCCTTTCCAATCCAATTTTGGATGCAGGGTTTCCTAAAATGCTTTCTCTTATTGCTGTTATACAATGGTGCCACCTGCTGGCTAAAGCCAATGTGTGTGCGCCAGAGAAGCTCCAACAGCAGAGTGGATGGCAATAGACGGTAAGAATACCCTGTCGGACGTCTTCTGACATTGGAGCTGTACAAGCTTCAATCAGAATGTAGGAAGACGTCAGACAGTGGATTGGAAAGGGTTAATAAGAAAAGATTAGCATAGAGTTCCAGTAATTGTATAGGTGCTTGGAAAGACTGGGGTGCAATACGATGGCTTCAATACGGCCCTGCGATTCTTGGTATCTTTAGATGGCTAATGCTTTCCCATTTATATATCACAACAGGATCTTAAGATCATCATCAATCATTGGATGTTTTTGCTAAATATTTAGCATATATTTCATGCATTTGGCGTTTGATGCTGACACTCACAAAACTGTATTTGTGATTCTCTGTTGTGTTTTTTTTTTACTGTTGTACTTGTCAACTTGATTGGGGACAATTGAATGATAATAAAAAACAGCTTGTTCCCTTTCTAGCAAAGGTGACACTGTGCATAATGCTACAAAAAGCAACAAAAGGCTTCCTTGGACGTAGCTTAAAGTTAATTGGCAGCATCTGCTCTTTGCAACAATAGAAGAGGGAGTTTTCCCTTGACATTTGGATAGGAAAGCTAAGGATTTTCATTGCCATGTTAACCCACTAAGCGCTGCACTAAGTGTTGGTGTAAGCTGCATCCGCTAAGAGCTAGCCACTAGATTTGTGTCGTTGATGCGGCTCCGTAGATGTGAGGTGTAAGACAGTACGTTTCTGTTTTATGTCATACTGTCATATAGGTGTCAATTTTTAGTACATGTTTGATACTGTCAATTGCAGTTGAAGAACACTTGTACTAATATTGGTGTTTCCTATAGGCTTTGCTCTCTGGAAAGGAAGAATTAAAGCAACATTAATCCTGTTGCCCCTTTCTTTAAAAAAATTTTTAAAACAAATTAAATGTCAATAAAACATAATTTAACATTTTTTCTGGGACTTTAATGCAGCCTATCCTTTGCTGCTGTCCGTGGTACTGTAGCTCAGCTTCATTCACTTCAATAGGGCTGAGCTGTAGTAAACTGCAATACCCAACATAGCCACTACAATAATGCAGTGCTTGGTAAAAATAAGGAGGCTATATTACTCAACCCAGTGCCACATCACCTGCAATCAGCTGATTGGTTTGGGTGCCAGGGCTTAGACTTCACTGATCGGATATTGATGGCCTATCCTAAGGACTGGTCATCAGTATTAAAGTCCTGAAAAACCCACTTAATAAAACATAGACGCCAAACTCTAACTGCTGCTCTACCTTCTAATGCACTAATAAGATATAGTTATTTCGGGTGGAAATTTTCTTTGTTGAGGTCGTCTCATGAAGGCAACACTTGTCCATTTGCCTCGATCGAGACCCCCCTTCCCCTCTATTAACACTTTATGATGGTAATTTTAGTGCAAACTCTAGTTGTTTAGTGCAAACTCCTGACTTGTCAGAAGTGGGCACAGCCAACCTGTTCCAACAGATTTAAGTATAATTAAAGGCATCAATTGTACCAGGAATCTACTTCAGCTCATAGCCAGCATAGATTTCTTCTTAGTCACATGGATGGCCCCCAAAGGCACCTATTGGTATGAAAAGATGTGTGCCCCTTCATACATTAGGCATATCATGCGTCTATGGGAATCCTATTAAGCCCAGTATGAGTAAATTCCCCCTTTAAAAATCTCACCAGTAAATATTGTGCCATTTTATCAGTCAAGGTTTAAAAAAAAAAGGCCATTTGACCATTTTTTATGTATTTTTGGGGAAAGTCTAGCTCTGTTCACATTTGTGCTATGGTTTCAATCTATAAAAAAATGTAACACATTGCGAGATGTGTGGTATGAAAATACTGAGGGACCTCTTTGATTCCCAATGGGGTCCACCAGGTGTTTTCGTGGTGTTCCATCGTCTTCACAGGAAAAAATTCTTACCAATTTAACAGAAGGCAGCCTAAGGAAGGCCTAGCTTTGACTCTGTTTAGGGCGATCCTCTGGTCCCATGGACAAAATGACAAATTGACAAAGTGGAAGCAAAGTTACCTGCCGCATTCCTTTCTTGCAGTTCTTCCACAGATCCACCAGTTCTCAGGGCCCCTCTTCAGTTTTTCAAGGTAGCCGCACTGCATCTGTCACAACTTGATGTGCATTGGCATTCAGACACTCTGTCTCTGCTTTTGGATTGGCGTGAGCAGCGCTGTGAAGCAGGGAGCCGGTGTACCGATGCACATTATGCATTGGGTAGATGGAAAAGTGCCGTAGCCATCTTGGAAGACTGAAGAGGGTCCCAAGAAAAAGTAGACCCAGGGCAGAACTGCAAGAAAGTAGATAGACAGGTACTATGACTCACCCCCCCCCCCCCCTCCTTCCCGTCCAGGGGAAAATTTTCTTAGAGGATCGCTTTAAAAGGACATTATGTATATCCTGCTCAGAAGAAAGAAAGTAATAGTTCCATTTACTATACAATGAATTTTGAAAGCAAAATAACAAGTTGTAGGTTTTCACGGAATCAGTTTTGTGAATCACAATCCACAGACACGATGATGGGATCTTAGAATGACATCACATTTGTCCTAAATGGAGCTCACATTATAGTATATCTATTCGACAGTAATACAACAAAAATGAATCCTGCTAAGTGCAAAAATGACCACACTTACAAAGCCTGATTCATGTATGCATCATTTCTACAAGAAATACAGTTACGAAATTCCATTAGCCGCATCTTCAGCACTGCATCCCGTCAGCCTAACGTTAAATATTCCTTCTCTGGTTTTCTTCAGCCGGCTTTTTTTTTATCACAGGCTGCCCTGTGTTCCTTCCCCATCCATAAGATTTAGTATTTCTCTTTTAAAATCATTGATCAATGTCCAAAGCCACTTAAAGCCGGTGGAAAAATCAATAGATGTTTCTGATTGGGCGGCACATTGACTTTAAAGAGCAGCTGCATTAAAAAAGGGAAAATAAAAGTGGGAATGGGCGCATTGGATGACTTCATTTGCGGTTGCTATGCACTTTCCGCACAAACCCAAATTAGCAATTTAAAAAGCTGAGCACATTCTGCACAGGAGGCTTTAATCTTTCTTTCCTGAATGTAAGCACTAAGATATATACATTTATTAGCCTTGTGTTACTGTTCAGTTCACAGCTTCGTCTGGGGAATAGTTTGTCAGCCAAGGTCATAGACTCAACTCATCCGAGGGCCACCAAAGCTAATTAGGAGGACTGGGGTAACTTTCAGGCCAAGGAACCAACTGGTGAGGTCATACATATAATTGTGAAATGACTTCAGATATGACATCATCAGTTTCTTAGAAAGTTTAACACTTCCAACTCTAGAGTTCAACTCAAAGCTCAAGGTTTTTTTTCTGAAGAGCCTACAGGTGAGGTCATACATATTATGGTGAAACTATTTGAGGTTTGACATCATCAGTTCTTGTTGTAACATTTACCTCGTCTTATTCTAGAACTTATCTCAAAGCTCAATGTCTTTTTTGAGGAACCCATTGGTGAGGTCATACATATTATAGTGAAAAGATTTGAAATATGGCATCATTAGTTCATGTTGTAAATGTTAACTCTTCCTACTCCAGGGCTTATCTCAAAGCTTGATGTATTTTTTTGAGGTACTCACTGGTGAGGTTGTGGGATTCAGGACAAACGCAACCCTCACCTGCATTAGGCATAGGCCAAGGGGCTTGTGTTGGTGCTGTTAGAGGCTGTCTTGACCCTCCCGGTACCTGCATGCGATGCTGAATCCTCACAGGAACCTATTAATGGCAACTTGTCCAAACTTTGACCTTCAACCTGCTTGCCTGAAATTGGGCCCTTCCGTACGGATAACAAGCAGACTGGTTCAAGAAAACACTCTTTGCATGCTGAATAGCTGTAATTTTTATTCCAACCAGTAGCAGAACAGATGCAGGAACTGGTGTTGGAGTCAGCAAGTGGCTCGAAAGCAGAGGTCTAGCAGTAACTCTCATAATCTCTTCAGCGCTCTCACAATCTCCACCCGAATCATACTCAATCTGGTCTGGAAGCCCACAGAGATGACTTTTGGTTTGGGACCTTTTTCTATCCTGAGAATTCTGTACACGTCCATTCTCTTGGACAGTTAGTGCCTTGATTACTGTGCCACAAATGGTACTCTCCTACCTTCCAGATGCCACTTCTGATCCCAAGCCACCTATGCATACGTCATACATCACACCTTAAGAAGACACCATTAACACTATAGTGAACATAGTATAACATTACACAACATCTGCAGTACACTTCTCTTACAAGATCATGCATTTTTTGTGAAAAAAAAATTGAGATATAACATAATCCGTTCAGGTTATAAAGTTTAACTCTTCCTACTCCAAGAGCTCTTCTCAAACCCCAAAGACTTTTTTGATTATACTACTTATGATGTCATGATGAAAAGAGTTATGACATCATCAGCCTAGTCCAGAACTCCCCTCAAAGCTCAAAATCTTTCTTGATGAACCTACTGGTGAGATCATTCATATTATGTTGAAAAGATTTGAGAGTTGGCATCATCCATTGAAGTTACAGAGTTTAACTCTTCCTATTCCAGAGCTCATCTTAAAGCTTGAGGTCTTATTTGAGGAACCCACTGGTGAGGTCTTACATATTAAGTGGGGTATGACATAATCAGTTTATGCTGTAAAGTTTATTTCCGAGCTTATCTCAAAGCCTTAGAGGGTCTTTATTGAAGAACATCTGACCACCAAACGCTCACATTGATTATATCAAACGGGTCCATCTAATTCGGCAAGAGCCTACGGAAAAAGACAGTCAGTATCTAATTTCTGAAGACCATGGAGATTCGACAGGCGTTCTGATCAGCTCTATCTTCTTTTTGTGTTACCGTGGCAAATAATTAGAAATTGTTCATGATAAATCCTGCGTCTTCTCACTTCAGCAGCCAGTTGTTATGGAAATCAGATGCAATCAATGCCAAGGGACACTGTTGATATTTAGCATTAATTGCCATCGTTATGTTGAACAGAACATTTGGAATTTGCATAACTCTCTGCTTCACAGCGTTTCTGAGATAGCGAGACTCCTCGGGACTCAATAGGGGTCGCCTGGTGATGACTGTGCTAAGTATTGTAGCTAGTGGCTGCAAAACGAGGCCAAAGGCTGTGATTGAGGTAGGTATTACATGTTCCTATCATACTGTGGGCACCAAATTATAATACAGGTGGTTTTAATAAACACAAAAAATGCGATAATTATATAGAACTTTTTATTACTCAAAGGATCTAAAGAGAAATATTAAGCAAAGAGGTGTTAATAAATTGGTACATCTCCAGGAATGCTTAGAAATTTCAAGGGAGTGTATCATTTATTGTTAATGTTTGCAGTTATAACTAAATAGTGGAAGAATCAATGAGTAATTCATGTGGTGTAAAGCTATAGACTTAGTATAGACACATACAGGGGGATTCTCTTTCTAGGAAACCTGAATATTTCTTAGAAACTTTGTAATTTTGGGGTGGTTCCCTATAGACCTAGAAGAAGATTATGAAGGAAATTGTCTTAAGGAAAACTTGTCCTTGTTGCCCATAGCAGCCAATCACAGAGCAGCTTTCATTATTCAAATGCATGGAAAGCTGCTTTTGTGATTGGTTGCAATGGGCAACAAAGACAGCTTTCGCTTTAATGGAAACCACAAAAGAAAAAGTCGCCTCAAGAGGGTAATAAATAATAGCTATACCATTATTGTGGTGGGAAATTACTTTACACGCACTACAGAAGGGTGCAAATAAAAATGGCTTAACCCTTCAAATCCTGATAGACGTTCAATGTTGCAACATCAGAATCCGGAATATCAAGTTTCACATCAGAGTTTATTGGAGAGTATATAAGATAGGATCTCAATGTTTTTCGGGAATAGTCTATGAATTTACCTTTCTTCTGGGTATTCGCCTTTCTCCAAATCAATGTTGATTTGGAAGAATGCAATAAGGAAACCCAAATGAGGTATAAGCCAATTTTCTCCATTTAGGGGAAAAAGTTCTTTACTCCAATCTGGAAATCACAATAACCCCCAGAACATGGACTCTTCTGAAGTTATTAGCAATTATAACATATAATATTGTAATGCACAAGAAAGGCGTCCAGGCCCCTCTTGTACTCTTTTATCAATTTCACCATCGCCACGTCCTCAGGCAGAGAGTTCCAGATTCTCACTGCTCTTACAGTAAAGAACCCCCTTCTATGTTGGTGTAGAAGTCCCTGATAAAGCTACACATGTGGTAGCATGGTGTTGGGGTTTTCATGCGGCACCTAATGGATGAGTATCTTAATTTTTTCACCTCCTTATACCTTGTTCTCTTTTTCTAGCTTCCTTCACCTTGCATGGCTCAGTATTGTCCTCTAATAGCCTCTACATGGCTGTAGGAATTCTTATGTGCAATTTGGTGTTATCTATATGTAGCCTTATGAATAGAGATGAGCGAGTATACTCGCTAAGGCTAACTACTCGAGCGAGTAATGTGCCCTAGCGACTATGCTCGCTCACATCTACTTATGAATCATCGGATGTAAACTTTAGTATGTTATTTGAGCTTAATAACATTCCTTATTGATATGTTTTTCATCCTGTAGACGGTATTGATTGCCTTGTAGGGCTGTATTATTGAACCCAGTTACTGTGAGGGCTCAATAGAAAATATTTTTCTCTTTTAGAGTGAAGTCACACGAACGTATATCGGCTCGGTTTTTACGCCGAGCCGATATATGTTGTCCTCGTGTTCAGGGGGGGGAGGATGGAAGAGCCAGGAGCAGGAACTGAGCTCCAGGCCCCCTCTCCGCCTCCTCTCCGCCCCTCTGCAATATTTGTAATGGGAAGAGGTGGGGTGGGGCGGGGCTAAGTTCAGGAGAATTAGCCCCGCCCCCATCCCACCTCTCCCCATTGCAAATAGTGCACAGGGGTGGAGAGGAGGCAGAGGGGGCGGGAGCTCAGTTCCTGCTCCTGGCTCTTCCATCCCCCCCCCCTGCACACGAGGACAACGTATATCGGCTCGGCGTGAAAACCGAGCCGATATACGTTCGTGTGACTTCACCCTTAATGTGTTTTTGTACCAATATATCTTTACATATAATAAAGATTGTTGTATCTTTGCAATATTCGGAGTGTGCCCTACTCTTTATGCAGGTCTACTTTTCTTTTGTTAACCATGTGATTCCACCAATGTACTATATACGCCCTCTGATTGGCCAGATCTGCACAGTGTACATTAGGTAGTTAGAAAATTATGGTGGACTGCCAAAAGTAGGACCCGGAACTGCTAGATCAGAGGGACGGCAGAAAAGAAGAACTGTAGTTAGTATACCCCCCTCAGGTCCTGGGACAGAGTTTTGTCCCAAAACTGGAGGGTCGTTTTAAGGGCTAAGCATGCGGTCCTGTGTATGTGTCATATTTCATGGCAAATGCATAAAAAAGTGAACTCTCCTTTATTCTAGACTGTTGCAAAAGTTGTAATATGCAAGTAGGTTAAAGGGTTTATTGATACATTTAGGAAAAGTGATAAAGCGATTCTCTGCAGTAACCACATTTTAATCTATAGGTGTCCTTAGATTCCTTCCCATGCTATAATCCTCACTGCAATTTATATGAGCCTCTGTCACAAATCCACACCACACTACATCCGTCATGTCTAAGAAATTAGCTCTCTCCAAGATTTTAGTGATTATTGCTTTATATCACCCGCCTTACACTCTTTGTACATTGCTTTTCCTTTGCAGCGCTGCTTTTCGTTTCCTACAGATTGGATGACTGGCAGGGCAATTGAACGCTGGTTGTTTTAGGCCACTGGAAAACAATGACCTCTAGTGGTCAATGAGGGGCTCAATTCAAGTGTGAGCTTACTGTATGTGTTAGAAAGGGGAAGAACCAGTTGGGAGAGTTAGATATAGGCTGTATTTACATTGGGGGGGTGCGATAGAAAAATAAAAATAAAATCAGACCTATTATCACCTTTTTCAAGCTTTTGTGATGCATTTTCTTGTAAAAACTCACAATTTGTATCTCTGTACTATGTGTTTTGCATGCGCGTGAAAAAGAAATGGCATGTTGTTCCAATAACTGAAATGTAAAAAAACGCATCGCATTCACAAGCCAATCGTATGGCATGTGATGCATTTTTTTTAACGCTTCCATAGGAAAGAATGGGTAATTCTTGCAGTGGAGTAGCCAAAAAATAGTACATGCTGCGATTTTTCGATCTCACACTATCAGTGCAAGTAGAGATGAGCGAACGTACTCGTCTGAGCTTGATACTCGTTCGAGTATTAGCGTGTTCGAGATGCTCGTTACTAGAGGCGAGCACCACGCGATGTTCAAGTTACTTTCACTTTCATCTCTGAGACGTTAGCGCGCTTTTCTGGCCAATAGAAAGACAGGGAAGGCATTACAACTTCCCCCTGCGACGTTCAAGCCCTATACCACCCCCCTGCAGTGAGTGGCTGGCGAGATCAGGTGTCACCCGAATATAAAAATCGGCCCCTCCCGCGGCTCGCCACAGATGCGTTCTGATAGAGATCAGGGAAAGTGCTGCTGATGCTGGAGCTGCTATAGGGAGAGCGTTAGGAGTTATTTTAGGCTTCAAGAACCCCAACGGTCCTTCTTAGGGCCACATCTGACCGTGTGCAGTACTGTTGAGGCTGCTTTTAGCAGTGTTGCACAATTTTTTTTTTTTGTATATCGGCCGTGCAGAGCATTGCGTCCTCAGTCTGCAGTCATTGTACAGAGTATAGGGCCAGCACTGGTGAGGCAGGGAAAGAGATATTCAGGCTATATAGGCAGTGGGCTTTTTCCAAAAAATTGATCGCCGTCATCCCGCCAGAGGGAAACAGTATACATAATATTATACGCTGCCTACAGTATCTATCTGCTGGGGGTAGTAGTTATAATTAATACGCAGCTAAGCGTTACAGCAGGCTTGCGCAAAATTGTTTCCTGGATCTGCTGTCTCTGTTACATGATCGCCGTCATCCCCCCAGAGGGAAACAGTATACATAATATTATACGCTGCCTACAGTATCTATCTGCTGGGGGTAGTAGTCGTAATTAATACGCAGCTAAGCGTTGCAGCAGGCTTGCGCAAAATTGTTTCCTGGATCTGCTGTCTCTGTTACATGATCGCCGTCATCCCGCCAGAGGGAAACAGTATACATAAAATTATACGCTGCCTACAATATCTGTCTGCTGTATCAGCTCAGCATTTTAAAAAAATAGAAGCAAAAAAAATAAGGGCCTACCACTGGCCTTGGGCCACTTGACTGCTTCTGCACTGTGAATTCCACTAGCTCAGTCATACGCACCTACGTCTCACTACAGGCGTGCGCAAAATTGTTTCCTGGCTCAGCTGTGCGTTCCGTAAGGAAAGTCAGCCTCCAACCACAGGCCAATAAGCGGCACATTTAATTACAGTGTTCTGTTTCTGCACTACTGGTAATACAGCATGCTGAGGGGTAGGGGTAGGCCTAGAGGACGTGGACGCAGGCGAGGACGCGGAGGCCCAAGTCAGGGTGTGGGCACAGGCCGAGCTCCTGATCCAGGTTTATCGCAGCCGACTGGATTCGGAGGAAGAGCAGCAAGATGATGAGGTGACTGACCCCACCTGGTTTGCTACGCCTACTGAGGACAGGTCTTCAGAGGGGGAGGCAAGTGCAGCAGCAGGGCAGGTTGGAAGAGGCAGTGCGGTGGCCAGGGGTAGAGGCAGGGCCAGACCGAATAATCCACCAACTGTTTCCCAAAGCGCCCCCTCGTGCCATGCCACCCTGCAGAGGCCGAGGTGCTCAAAGGTCTGGCAGTTTTTCACTGAGAGTGCAGACGACCGACGAACAGTGGTGTGCAACCTTTGTCGCGCCAAGATCAGCCGGGGAGCCACCACCACCAGCCTCACCATCACCAGCATGCGCAGACATATGATGGCCAAGCACCCCACAAGGTGGGACGAAGGCCGTTCACCGCCTCCGGTTTGCACTGCTGCCTCTCCCCCTGTGCCCCAACCTGCCACTGAGATCCAACCTCCCTCTCAGGACACAGGCACTACCGTCTCCTGGCCTGCACCCACACCCTCACCTCCGCTGTGCTCGGCCCCATCCACCAATGTCTCTCAGCGCACCATCCAGCCGTCGCTAGCGCAAGTGTTTGAGCGCAAGCGCAAGTACGCCGCCACGCACCCGCACGCTCAAGCGTTAAACGTGCACATAGCCAAATTTATCAGCCTGGAGATGCTGCCGTATAGGCTTGTGGAAACGGAGGCTTTCAAAGGTATGATGGCGGTGGCGGCCCCGCGCTACTCAGTTCCCAGTTGCCACTACTTTTCCCGATGTGCCGTCCCAGCCCTGCACGACCACGTCTCCCGCAACATTGTACGCGCCCTCACCAACGGGGTTACTGCCAAGGTCAACTTAACAACGGACACGTGGACAAGCACAGGCAGGCAGGGCCACTATATCTCCCTGACGGCACATTGGGTGAATTTAGTGGAGGCTGGGACAGAGTCAGAGCCTGGGACCGCTCACGTCCTACCCACCCCCAGAATTGCGGGCCCCAGCTCGGTGGTGGTATCTGCGGCGGTGTATGCTTCCTCCACTAAACCACCCTCCTCCTCCTACGCAACCTCTGTCTCGCAATCAAGATGTGTCAGCAGCAGCACGTCGCCAGTAGTTGGTGTCGCGTGGCGTGGCAGCACAGCGGTGGGCAAGCGTCAGCAGGCCATGCTGAAACTACTCAGCTTAGGAGAGAAGAGGCACACGGCCCACGAACTGCTGCAGGGTCTGACAGAGCAGACCGACCGCTGGCTTGTGCCGCTGAGCCTCCAACTGGGCATGGTCGTGTGTGACAACGGCCGTAACCTGGTGGCTGCTCTGTAGCTCGGCAGCCTCACGCACGTGCCATGCCTGGCCCACACGGTGGAACTCTACGCTCCACATGTTGGCCAGGCTCTATGAGCAGCATAGAGCTATAGTGGAATACCAACTCCAACATGGGCGGCACAGTGGGAGTCAGCCTCCTCAATTCTTTACAGAAGAGTGGGCCTGGTTGGCAGACATCTGCCAGGTCCTTGGAAACTTTGAGGAGTCTACCCAGATGGTGAGCAGCAATGCTGCAATCATTAGCATCACCATTCCTCTGCTATGCCTCTTGAGACGTTCCCTGCAAAGCATAAAGGCAGACGCTTTGTGCTCGGAAACAGAGGCGGGAGAAGACAGTATGTCGCTGGATAGTAAGAGCACCCTCCTGTCTATATCTCAGCGCGTTGAGGAGGAGGAGGAAGAGCATGAGGAGGATGAGGAGGAGGGGGAAGAGACAGCTTGGCCCAATGCTGAGGGTACCCATGCTGCTTGCCTGTCATCCTTTCAGCGTGTATGGCCTGAGGAGGAGGAGGAGGATCCTGAAAGTGATCTTCCTAGTGCGGACAGCCATGTGTTGCGTACTGGTACCCTGACACACATGGCTGACTTCATGTTAGAATTCCTTTCTCGTGACCCTCGCGTTACACGCATTCTGGCCACTACGGATTACTGGGTGTACACACTGCTCGACCCACGGTATAAGGAGAACCTTTCCACTCTCATACCCAAAGAGGAAAGGGGTTCGAGAGTGATGCTATACCACAGGACCCTGGCGGACAAACTGATGGTAAAATTCCTATCCGACAGCGCTAGTGGCCGAAGGCGCAGTTCCGAGGGCCAGGTAGCAGGGGAGGCGCAGAGATCAGGCAGCATGTACAGCACAGGCAGGGGAACACTCTCTAAGGCCTTTGACAGCTTTCTGGCTCCCCAGTGTCGAGGGTTAATTTGTTCAAACAGACTGGTCAGTTATGTTGTCGGTTCCAAATTGACCTAAGCAGGAGGAGCGCTCCTTTTGAGAGTCAAAGTACTGACCATACACGGTATATGGTGAAGTAATGAACTCTAACTCTTTATTGGCATAGTCTCAGTCTTTATAGAAGATCGCCCACGCAGGGATGCGACCTCTGGTAATACAAGGAATAACCTCATGATTTCCATACATCTTAAACTCATGACTTCTATATCTGACAATAAACTTATGACATAATCATTCAATAAACTTTGACATTTAGGCTTGATATATGACATTCAAGAAATAGCTGATTTCACATGACTTTTAGACGAGTACATTAGTAAATATAGAGAAAGAGCTGACAACTTCTTTGCGGTTAGGCTATGTCTCACTACATTTATGAACATCTGCTCTTAACTTCCTGATTCCACTTAGATCAGACGTTTGGCCTATTACTCAATAGTCATGAGTCCTTCAGAGCAGAATAGAATATTTGCAGTATTCAACCTTATTGATTCAAATAGATTACTAAGCAAAATATATTAACTCCTTTTTGATTAGCGACATTTATTAATTTCTTTACAGCCCCTATTGGCCCTTATCATTCCCCCATTTTGGACATCAGGAAGTCACACACAGGAATGACAATTATGGGGAATTTTGAGGCTGAGTTGATCCAGAGGAAGGCGAAAACCCTTTTAGGAAAAAGCCAATTATCCTTGTATAAAAAGGGAAAAATTCCTTCCTGACCCCAAATATGGCGATCGGAACAAGTCCCAAGATCACAGCCGACATCTGACTTTTTTTAAAATGTATTATTGTTTTCATGAATCTAAAGAAATCTCTTATCATTTATGTGAAACATAAAGTGTATGTTTGACCGCATCACAATGGAACAATATTCATATACATTAAGAAAGGTATTTTCCTGAATAACATTGCTCTCCTCCACATCACTATCGTTATGCACTATTGAATATATATCGCGAAGTGTCTTTATTGGAGTGGGGATAGACAGTAAGCAAGTCCGTAAAATATCTTCCCCACTCCGAAGGTTGGGCATGCACATGTGGGAAATATTCAGTACGTCTTTTGCAAAGTATTCCCACATGTTGGGGTGTCCTTCCGCCCAAACAGTCCATCTTCTTCTTACATCGACAGTTGATGAAGAATTGTCCCGAAAAGAGAGTAGTCCAAGAAAACAAAGGGTAAATAATACACCTATCCAGACTATCAATGCTGGTGTCCAGGTTGCCATCCTCCTCCCCCACCCTGGGTTGGGCTTACTCTCCACCCCCCTCGTGGTGCTGAGGCGTTGGAACTTTCTTGCAGTGTGAGGCATGGATCCAAGTGGGTTTGCCTTCTAGCTTGACCGAGGTGGGAGTGGTTAACAGCACTTGGTATGGTCCGTCAAAGCGAGGTTCCAAAGTCTTTCTGACGTGTCTCTTTACCACCACCCAATCTCCGGGATTCAGAGAGTGGGATCCTTCCAAACTATCAGGGTCTGGAATAGAAGAGAAGACTAGGTCGTGTGTTATTTTTAGCTTTTGGCATAAGTCCTGCACAAAGGAAGTAACTTTATCATGACCCAGGGATAGAGCTTGGGGGTGATACAGTCCTAACCTGGGCACGGAGCCAAAGAGAATCTCATAAGGAGACAGTCCTGTTTTCCTATTTGGCGTGGTTCGTACTGAGTAGAGGGCCAGAGGTAGGCACTCGGGCCAAGGTTTTCCTGTTTCAACCATGGCTTTCTGTATCTTAAGTTTGAGGGTGCCATTGAGCCTTTCTACTTTTCCGGAGCTCTGCGGATGATAGGGGGTGTGAAAGACCTGTTCTACTCCTAAGGCGGACATGACTTCCTTCATTACCTCACCAGTGAAGTGAGTACCACGGTCGCTCTCAATGGTCTCTGGTACCCCAAATCTGCACACTAACTCTGACACAAGTTTCTTTGCAGTGGCCTGGGCAGTGGCCTTCGTGACCGGGTAGGCCTCAGCCCACCCAGAAAAGAGGTCAATGCATACCAAGACATACTCATACCTTCCTGATCTGGGCAGCTGGATGTAATCTATCTGTAGTCTCTGGAAGGGGTACAAAGGTCGCGGAGTGCACTTCCGAGGGGTCTTTACTACTTGACCGGGGTTGTGTAGTGCACAGATTTCACAAGCCTTGACGTATGCCTTTGCCATCCTGTCAAATCCCGGAGCGTACCACATTTTCTCCACCAGGGCTACCATGGCATTACGAGAAGCGTGCACCTTTCCATGAGCCAAAAGGGCCATACTAGGATAGGCAGCCGCAGGTAAACACATACGGGAACCCATCATCCAACCTTCATTTCCTTTTACTGCCCCTGCACTTGCCCAGCGCTCCTGCTCTTGCCCTGAGGGGAGTAGGTCCAC
This sequence comes from Eleutherodactylus coqui, assembly GCF_035609145.1. NCBI lineage: Eukaryota > Metazoa > Chordata > Amphibia > Anura > Eleutherodactylidae > Eleutherodactylus > Eleutherodactylus coqui. The sequence goes on from NC_089839.1 coordinate 286,190,888, forward strand.
CTCCTTCTGTGGTGGGACAGAGAGGGTCTGGTCCTTGGCAGGGGGATCAGAATCCTCCTCCGCTGGGCAGGACCTGGTCTGAACTCTGCACACGGGTGCCCTCCAGTCCAGCAGGGCTGCAGCCTTAGCTGCTCCATCTGCCTTCTCGTTGCCTCTGCTTTCCAAGAAGTCCCCTTGGGTGTGTGCCTTTACCTTTATTATGGCTACCTGCTTCGGGAGCATGATAGCTGACATTAAACTACTTACTGCCTCACCATTCTTTATCGGTCTGCCTTGAGCTGTTAGGAAGCTCCGCGCGCGCCAAATCGGCCCATAGTCATGCGCAACGCCAAACGCGTACCTGGAGTCCGTGTAGATATTAGCAGTGACTCCCCGGGCTAACTTGCAGGCCTCGGTCAGAGCGCACAGCTCCGCTTCCTGTGCTGACATATGTGGGGGCATGGCGCGGCCTATCAGTACTTCATTCATTGATACTACAGCAAACCCTGTCACAAATCTGCCCATCTCATTCTGGTATCGTGATCCATCCACAAACATTTCAAGGTGGGGGTTCAGGAGAGGCTTATCTGTGACATGAGCAAATCCAGCTGTCTCCTGCTCCATCAGAGCAGCACAGTCATGCTGGTGCTCGGTGTCAAAAGCTTCCTCTTCGCCTAGGGAATTGACAAAAAGTTGATCCCCTGTGCTTACTCCCCCTTTTGAATCAGTGTCACCTAATGGCAGTAAGGTGGCCGGATTCAAAGTTGTGCAACGTTGAAATGAGACATTGGATGAAGAGTGTACTGCAAGTTCCATTTTGACCTGTCTAGCAAGAGAAAGATGTCTACGGCTCACCTGTGTCAGAATTCCATGTACGTCATGGGGCGTGAGGACCACAAGAGGGTAGTCTAGGACCACCTCAGAAGCTTTCTCAAGTAGTGCTTGTACAGCCAGAACTGCTCTTACACAGGAGGGTGAACCCCTGGCTACTGCATCAAGATGTGCACTGTAGTATGCTACAGGGCGCTTTTTGTCACCATGCTCTTGTGTGAGGACGGCAGTAGCATGTCCCGCCATCTCAGTCACGAACATCTGGAAGGGTTTATCATAGTCAGGCAGACCCAGTGCTGGAGCACTGGTAATCTGTATTTTCAGCTGATGGAAAGCTGACTCGGCTTCCGGAGACAAAGCAAATGGCTTAGAACTCAGGCAGTCGTACAGAGGCTGCATGGTCATGGAGGCAGAGCGAATCCACGGCCGACAATATGAAACTAACCCCAGAAATGTCCGCAACTGAGCATGGGAGGTAGGGAGTGGCATGTCCTCCACCACCTTGGTACGTTCTGGCGTGAGGTGTTTTGTACCAGGACCTAGGCAGTGACCAAGAAACACAACATGAGATTTGCAAAACTGTAATTTGTCTTTACTGGCTTTACACCCGCTGTCTGCAAGAAAACAAAGAAGGCTGAGTGAGGCCGCAACGCAGGTAGGTCTGTCCGGTGCACAGAGTAGGAGATCATCAACATACTGAAGCAGGGCCACACCTGGTGGGACCGTCCATGCATCAAGTACAAGCCTCAAACATCGGGTGAATTGATTTGGGCTGTTTTGTGCCCCTTGTGGTAGAACAGTCCAACAGTACTGTTTTCCTCGGAACGTGAAGGCAAACAGGTACTGGCAATCGGGGTGGATCGGGACGGACATAAATGCATTGGCGAGATCGATCAGAGTGTACCAACAGGTTCCGGATGGTATGGTGGACAACAGAGTGTAAGGGTTGGGGACCAAAGGTGTTTCTAGGATGGTCACCTTATTGATTTCTCTTAGATCGTGAACCATCCGGTAGGTATCAGGTTCGCCTTTCTTCCCTTTCTTTTTAACCGGGAAGAGTGGCGTGTTAGCGGGTGAGACGCAAGGTTTTAAAGCATTCAAGGCACATAACTCTGTAATAGTGGAGGCTATTGCGTCTTCCTGTGCCATGGCTAGGGGATACTGGCGGATCATGGGGGCTTTTTCCCCATCTTTGAGATATACCATGACTGGGGGTACGTGGAGATGGCCCAAGTCTGTCTTCCCTTTTGCCCATAGGGTCTCTGGCACTGCTGAGAGAACCTGTGTATCTTCTGGGGTCAACACATATACAGTACAAGAAGGAGGCGGAGTGACCAAGTCTGCTGCCATGAGACAGAATACTTGGTGGTCGGCCGCAGAGGTACTGACATGAGCCTCACCGGAAGGATGGAGCTGAATACAGCACCCCAGGGGTCCCATCACATCGGTTCCCATGATGCAATCCCCAGCGGGTGACACCAGGAAGCGAGTGAGGACTCGTGACCCTTGAAAGGAGACTTCTATGGGCTCGGTCTCACGCATGGGTGTTGGTTCACCGGACACTCCAACGGCTATGGCTATGGAGTCTGAGAGGGGAATACTAAGGTCATTGACTTGTGAGGTACTGACACATGATTTAGTAGCCCCTGTGTCAATTAAAAAGGGCACCTCCTTCCCCTGGATTTTTAGAGGCTGAAAAATTTGTGGCCCACGTGCGTCAGTAACTATAAGGGACACGGGGGAAGGAGTGCCAGACCTTCATTGGTAATTGGTATACCCGTTGTTTCCCTGTGGGCGGGATGATGTGGTATTGGCCATACTTCCCTGTTGCCCCCTTTCGTCTGACGTGTTCTGTCTAGGGCGTTTAGGGGCTCTACAATTACGGGCCAAGTGTCCAGTCTTCCCGCAGTTATAACACTTACGGGTCTCCCGCCTGGGGTCTGTAAGTCGGACTGTGTCCCCCTCCATGGTGTAATGTTTAATCATAACACCCTTTGCGTGGTCTTCTGTATCCATGACAAATCCTACAGCTTTCTTATATAGATCACGCGGTCTGGCCTGTCGCCAATCGGGGGTACATGCTTTAACGCGTTCAGACAGGCGCTTATCTATTCCTTGCATAAAGGCTTCACAAAAAGCAGCATTACGTATTGCTTTTGGACAATCATATAAACCCAGATCTCTGCCAACTTCCTCTAAACGGCCAAAGTAACATTCAATAGACTCGCCCTTGTTCTGTCTACACTGGGTTAGGGCTGTACGTCTCTCTTGGGCTTTATCCTTAAACCAGGTTTTAACCTTGTCAACATATTGAGTACCACTAAGTAATGTCTGGGGGTCATCTGGGCGATCTTCAAGACCACAAAATTGAGCAATACTATTGTAAAGGCCCAGAGGACATTTTACATTCATAAGACATTCCATATCTGTCCAAGTGGCAGAGTAGTTTTTCTGTATGACTTCCAACTTTCTATGGAAAGCTGCTGGCTCTGTCTGGGGATCGGGCAGTTGCTGACACAGTGCCATCTGGTCTGTGGCGCTCCAGGGTCGCCATGTAGTGACTGTAGACCCGGGAGTTGGTCTATGTGCATCCGTAGGTCTGTCATTAGAAGACGATGGTCTGTCAGTGTCCTCTTGTCTGACCGTGCCCAATGGTGGACTCGGTCTGTTTGGTTCTCTATAATCGGTAGTGGAGGTTGTAACTGGGAATAAGGGAATCGGTTGTCTACACTGATCCCTGGGACGTGGAGTCCCACATACTGTACAGAGTTCTTTAAAACAGGCATTCTGTTGACCACAACGTGGACAATCCCAAGCCGGACCTCTATTTACTTCAGGGCCCGGGGATCCTGATTGAGGGCTGTAGGGAGGTGTATCCATCTGGGCAGTAGCCTGTGGATACGTAGGAGTCAAGGGTGGCAAATTGGGATACAGAGAATTAAAGGGATTATTTGGAGACATTGGTGGAGCGGCCGGGACGACAGGAGAGACTAATGGAACCGTAGGGGTTTCCATGGGAACGTCTATTGGTGGCCGGGGCATAGGACAATAAACTAAAATGCCCTCGCCTCGGGATTCGGAGTCCCAGTGTTCGTCTTCTGCTGTTTTAGAGCAGTCCAGAATAGCCTTCATGCCTTTTTCCAAACCCTTTTTTCTTATTTCCTTTCTATGCTTATCCTCATATTGTGACCAAAATTCATAATTGAATGTTCCCGCCTTCTTAAGGCCTATACGTTTGTAAACTTTATAGGCTTGTCTGCAAATGTCCTCCCCTTCTCTATCTTTAATTATCTCAATAGGAGTCTGATATATCTTAGATTGTTCAGACCCCATCTTTGACCACTTCCGACTATTCTTCACTAAGTATACAGGACGTATATTTCACACAGTAAACTAAGATAATCACTGAGACTATCTGGGAACACACAGTTCCCTGTCCCGGAATAGATTTACAGAACTAAAACGTGGTCAACTTCAAACACTAGGATTCAGGGGAGACCAGACTTCGCCTCTTAGGGAACTTTTAGTAATATTATAACAGATCCAGAGTAACAATATGACTGCCAGAAATGAGACTATAACAATAACAATTATTTCAATCTCCAATACAGACAACATGACTCTTTAAGTCCCAATGAGTGAGTTCTTCCGTCTAGGACAGTTAAATGAACTTATTCACTCTAAAATATGGACGGGGCAGAAAATATAGGAAACAGGCAACAACATACCTCTAGTCCGTTAGAGACACACAGATCAAAAGAATCCAGACTGTATAATAGTAAGATAAGCTCTTACCTGTACACCGGTGTTTTAGTCTGGGGTCTCCGAATCCAGTATCCACGTCAACGGGCCAGGAGTTTGTTTCAGTCTACTGGTTGCGATGTCCCGTAAAGGTAAGCCCCGCCCCCTAGTTGGACGCCAAGAACTGTCGAGGGTTAATTTGTTCAAACAGACTGGTCAGTTATGTTGTCGGTTCCAAATTGACCTAAGCAGGAGGAGCGCTCCTTTTGAGAGTCAATGTACTGACCATACACGGTATATGGTGAAGTAATGAACTCTAACTCTTTATTGGCATAGTCTCAGTCTTTATAGAAGATCGCCCACGCAGGGATGCGACCTCTGGTAATACAAGGAATAACCTCATGATTTCCATACATCTTAAACTCATGACTTCTATATCTGACAATAAACTTATGACATAATCATTCAATAAACTTTGACATTTAGGCTTGATATATGACATTCAAGAAATAGCTGATTTCACATGACTTTTAGACGAGTACATTAGTAAATATAGAGAAAGAGCTGACAACTTCTTTGCGGTTAGGCTATGTCTCACTACATTTATGAACATCTGCTCTTAACTTCCTGATTCCACTTAGATCAGACGTTTGGCCTATTACTCAATAGTCATGAGTCCTTCAGAGCAGAATAGAATATTTGCAGTATTCAACCTTATTGATTCAAATAGATTACTAAGCAAAATATATTAACTCCTTTTTGATTAGCGACATTTATTAATTTCTTTACAGCCCCTATTGGCCCTTATCACCAGCAAGACTGTGTCACGGCTCCCCAGTCAAGGCTGAGTCAGCGGGAGCAGTGTAAAAGGATGGTGAGAAAGTACGTAGCCGATCGCATGACCGTCCTCCGTGACGCCTCTGCCCCCTACAACTACTGGGTGTCGAAGCTGGACACATGGCCTGAACTCGCGCTGTATGCCCTGGAGGTGCTTGCTTGTCCTGCGGCTAGCGTCTTGTCAGAGAGGGTGTTTAGTGCGGCTGGGGGAATCATCACAGATAAGCGTACCCGCCTGTCAACCGACAGTGCCGACAGGCTTACACTCATCAAGATGAACAAAGCCTGGATTTCCCCAGACTTCTCTTCTCCACCAGCGGACAACAGCGATACCTAAACAATACGTAGGCTGCACTCGCGGATGGAAGCATTGTTCTCTATCACCATCCAAAACGTGGACCTTTTAGCTTCATCAATCTGTGTATAATATTCCTCCTCCTCCTGCTCCTCCTCCTGAAACCTGACGTAATCACGCCGAACAGGCAATTTTTCTTAGGCCCACAAGGCTCAGTCATATAATTTTTGTAAACAATTTTTATACGTTTCAATGCTCATTAAAGCGTTGAAACTTGCACCTGAACCAATTTTTATTTTTACTGGGCTGCCTCCAGGCCTAGTTACAAATTAAGCCACATTAACCAAAGCGATTAATGGGTTTCACCTGCCCTCTTGGTTGGGCATGGGCAATTTTTTTCAGGTACATTAGTACTGTTGGTACACCAATTTTTTGGGGCCCTCGCCTACAGTGTAATCCAATTAATTTTTTGCCCACCTGCATTAAAGCTGACGTTACATCAGCTGTGCTGGGCACTGCAATGGGATATATTTATGTACCGCCGGTGGGTTCCAGGGAGCCACCCATGCTGTCGGTCCACACGGAGTTGTAACTGCATGTGTCCACTTCTAAAGAACCCCAGTCTGACTGGGGCATGCAGTGTGGGCCGAAGCCCACCTGCATTTAACATGACATTACCTCAGCTGTGATGGGCAATGCAATGGGATATATTTATGTATCGCCGGTGGGTACCAGGGAGCCACCCATGCTGTGGGTGCACACGGAATTCCCATTGCGGAGTTGTACCTGCCTGTGACTATTTATAAAAAACCGCGGTCTGACTGGGGCATGCAGACACCTTGACAGAATGAATAGTGTGTGGCACATAGGTTCCCCATTGCTATGCCCATGTGTGCAGCTCCTGATGGCGGTGGCACAGGATTATATTTCTCATTGCTTCTGTACAGCATTGTGGGTTATCGCCCCGCCCCTTTTAAAGAGGGTCGCTGCCTAGCCGTGCCAACCCTCTGCAGTGTGTGCCTGCGGTTCCTCCTCATGGCAGACGCACTTATAAATAGACATGAGTGTGGCGTGGCATGAGGGCAACTGAAGGCTGTGCAGGGACACTTTGGTGTGCGCTGTGGACACTGGGTCGTGCGGGGGGGGGGGGGGTTGGGCAGCATGTAACCCAGGAGAAGTGGCAGCGGAGTGTCATGCAGGCAGTGATTGTGCTTTGTTGGAGGTAGTGTGGTGCTTAGCTAAGGTATGCATTGCTAATGAGAGCTTTTCAGAAGTAAAAATTGTTGGGAGGGGGGGGAACTCTTGCCACTATTGTGGCTTAATAGTGGGACCTGGGAACTTGAGATGCAGCCCAACATGTAGCCCCTTGCCTGCCCTATCCGTTGCTGTGTCGTTCCCATCACTTTCTTGAATTGCCCAGATTTTCACAAATGAAAACCTTAGCGAGCATCGGCGATATACAAAAATGCTCGGGTCGCCCATTGACTTCAATGGGGTTCGTTATTCGAAACGAACCCTCGAGCATCGCGATAATTTCGTCCCTAGTAACGAGCACCCGAGCATTTTGGTGCTCGCTCATCTCTAAGTGCAAGTGAAAAACTGCTCATATAAATTAACCCACGATGGGTTCTTTTCACACATGAGTTCTGTACGTCTCGCAATTGCACAAAACTAATGCATGAATATTGCCTATGTAAATGCAGTATAGATTAGAAGAGGGAAAACGTGCATATTATCAGTAAGGGCGGACACCCACTGGCGATATTTCCTTTCTTGCGCTGCGAGAGCACGTGAAAACTCTCGCCTCGCAGTGCAAGAAAGACGACAAAATAAGACCGGCATATCGCCAGTCTTTTCAATGGGGCCAGTGGCAGCAGCGCTAGCCCCTTTGAAAAGATATGGAGAATGCTGCGGACGTCTGCCACAGCTGTGGCAGAAGTCCGTGGTATTCTCCCTAAGTTTTCAATGGGGCTAGCGCTGCTGCCGCTGGCCCCATTGAAAAGACTGGCGATGTTCCAGCAATTTACCAACGTTTTTCTTGCGCTGCGAGACTTTTCACTTACTCTCGCAGCGCAGTGGAGAAAAAAAACGCCGATTGGTGTCAGCCCTTAAAGTGTTGGAATTTATGAGATGGAGATGATTGGAGATGTGTTCAGCATCGTAAATCTAACTCAGTACTAATGATCCAAAATATTTGGCAGTCTATACGTATCAAAAGTTGAAGTTTTTGGGAAAATTGCTGCAAAACATATGAAAACCATAACTTATGTCTGAACATTCACTAATGATACTGGTCGGTATTTTCATCGGCATTCATTGTTTTTCACTTTATGCATATTGACTTTGCATTGATTCTCATTCAAAATGAGGTGCATGCTGTAGATGTAGCAGAGCTGAAATTGGAAAATGCTTTTAGTTCAATGAACTAGTCATCAAGGTGAGGCCCCTTCTGGAGTTCATATACTCCGAGGTGACGTCTGTAACAGTGTCGCTGAACTTGTCATGCACAGAACTTGTACCTGAATCCTCTTATGTGGCAGAGGAACTGTTGGACCATCACAGGCACTACACCAACTGCAACCTCTGAGCCTCGTATATTTATGCCCCTGAAAAGGCACACAGTGGTGACATCGCACAAAAATAACTCTGAGGCCTTAGTCAGACGGGCGTTTTTTCCCGCGATTTGCGGATCACATGACGGATGCGCATGCACAAATCGCGTGACCAGGGGCGAAAAATCGTGGGAAAATCAGCACCTAGCCGCGTTTATGGTCGCAGCAAAACGCCCGTCTGACCGGAGTAAAATCGCCGTGCGCATCAAAATGCGCATGAAACTTAGACTGGCCGCAACTTTGTCTTGCGGGACTTTTTCGCACCTTTTTCGCCGTGCACATCAAAATGCGCATGAAACTTAGCCTCCATATTATGACCACCTTGTCAGCCTTTGCCATTTCATTCAAGTTCTCACATCCTACAAGACTATGCACTCGCCAGATGAAGGTAGTACCGTGCGGTGTGCTCGCCAGCGAAAAAACGCAGCTAGCTGCAGTAAATGATTTTGGTGCGCACATAAAACGCCGAACGCAGATAGGTGCGATCTGCGAATCATCATGTCCTATAATTTATCGCATATCCGCATAAAAAGCGGACATGTGACCGATACCATAGCGAACCATTGGTTCTATATATACGCGAATCGCATGCGCATGCACAAATCGCGTGAAAAAACGCCCGTCTGACTAAGGCCTAATAGTTGTGTCACGTAACATGGATAATGCACGCAGTAATGTTCCACTACAGAGGCAATATACACAGGGATGCCACAGTGCAGAGATAATAAACACAGTAATGTCACAGTACAGGAAAAATAAACAGAATGATGTTACAGTACAGGGATAATAAACAGAATGATTTCACAGTACAGGAAAAATAAACAGTGATGTCACAGTACAGGGATGATAATCACAGTGATGTCACAGTATAAGGATAATAATCACAGTGATGTCACAGTATAAGGATAATAATCACAGTAATGTCACAGTACAAGGATAATAAATAGAAATGAGCGAGTATACTCGCTAAGGCAAACTTCTCGAGCGAGTAGTGCCTTTTTCGAGTACCTGCCCGCTCGTCCCTAAAGATTTGGCTACCGGCGCGGGTGAGGGGTGAGTTGCGGCGCTCTCCCCCGCCAGCAGCCGAATCTTTAGAGACGAGCGGGCAGGTACTCGAATAAGGCACTACTCGCTCGAGAAGTTTGCCTTAGCGAGTATGCTTGCTCATCTCTAATAATAAACACAATGATGTCACAGTACAGGGATAATAAACACAGTGATGTCACAGTACAAAGATAATAAACACAGTGATGTCATGGCATAGAGATAATAAGTTGCATAAAAAAGTAGCTCATTTTGCTGCAGGTCACTTCTATGCTAACTTTTTATCCTTCTAGCCACTTTTCAACAGCAGCAATAACGTTTGGTAGGGCTAGGGGCGTAGCCAGAAACATCTATCACATTGATTAAATTATATAGACAGAAAATAGCTAAAGTTTAACCCCTTAAGGACCAGGCTGTTTTGTACCTTAAAGGGGTTGTCCCGCGCCGAAACAGTTTTTTTTTTTTTTTGCATAGCCCCCCGTTCAGCGCAGGACAAACCCAAGGGATGTGTTGAAATTAAAGAAAAAATTTTACTTACCCGAATCCCCTCTCTGCAACTTCTTCCTTCTTTTCCTCCAAGATGGCCGCCGGGATCTTCACCCACGATGCACCGCGGGTCTTCTCCCATGGTGCACCGTGGGCTCTGTGCGGTCCATTGCCGATTCCAGCCTCCTGATTGGCTGGAATCGGCACACGTGACGGGGCGGAGCTACACGATGACGCGTAGAAGGGGGCGGAGCCAGAACACCGTTCGTGCCCAGACCGACCAGAAGGGAGAAGACCCTTCTGCGCAAGCGCGTCTAATCGGGCGATTAGACGCTGAAATTAGATGGCACCATGGAGACGAGGACGCCAGCGCAGGGAAGGTGAGTATATAACTTCTGTATGGCACATATTTCATGCACGATGTATATTACAAAGTGCATGTATATGGCCATACAGAAGTGTTTAACTTAACTTGTTATCGTGGGACAACCCCTTTAAGGACCAGACACTTTTTAGGGATTTTACCAATGGGGGGCTTTTACTGCCCTATTTTGTTTCCTTTAGCTACCAAAATTATTTTTACTGTGTTTTTTTTCCCGTGACATATAGGGCGATTTTTTAAAATATCTTTTTCAGTGACTTTTTAAAAAAATTTTATTGGGGGTAAAATGCTAAAAAAAATGATTTTTTTAACATTTACAGTTTTTTTATTTAGTATATTTACGCTAAAATAAAGTACGGGAACGGGTTTCTCATTTTGTTTTGGACGTTTTGATATGTAATAAGTATGGTTTTGGTTTACAAGGTGCATACTGCGACGATTTTTGTTGGCGTCGGTTTTGTGTTATTTTCTTTTGTATGTATTGTTATTTTATTCTGTAATTTTGTTTTATTTGTGTATGTAATCATGTTTTTTACTATTTATGTCCCCCATGACATCATATAATACCTCTGGGGGACATTCATTTTTTTTACACTTTCCCACTGTAGCTGGGGCATCCATAGGATCCCCAGTTACAGGGGAAAGCAACCCCTGTAGTGACATTAGTCACTGGCAGAGCTGCCCAGGGTCTAGTTTGACCCTCCAGCTCTGCTGTAGCAGGGAAACCTGGTGGTCACATGACCGTCCGGATCCCGTAGTGGAAGCTACAGTTCTGCTTTCACTGTACTCAGGGAAGGAAAGGCAAGAAGGTTAAAAACCCTCCTGCCTTCTCCTCCGGATTATCAGCTGTCACTAACAGCTGATAACCCGTTCCTGCCTTTAATTGATTGCAGAGCCAGGAGGCTTAAAGCGCCGTCGTAATTTTACTATCGGCAGTGCCGATTGGATTTCAGGGAAGGGCTTTAAACATAAGACCCTTCCCTGAAAATCCCCAAAAACCAGTGTAAAAAAAAAAAAAAAAAGCATACTCACCTCCCCTCAGCTGCCGGGGTTCAGCTGCGACTTCTGGTGCTTCAGCCAATCACAATCAGAGCTACCAGCAGGCGGGGATTTTAGCTGCGAACTATAGAGCTGGGACAGTGGCAGAAGTCACCGCTGAGCCCCGGCAGCCGTCAATGGCTTTTCAGGGAAGGGCTTCATAAGCTATCAGCAGCCAGGGATTTAAAATCCCCGCCTACTGGTAGTTCTGATTGTGATTGGGTGAAGCGCTCAGCCAATCACAATTAGAGCTACCAGCAGGTGGGGATTTTCAACTACAGAGCTGGGGACAGCGCCAGAAGTTGCGGCTGAGCCCCAGCAGCTGAGGGGAGGTGAGTATGCTTTTTTTTTTTTTTAATTATTTTTTGGGGATTTTCAGGGAAGGGCTTATGTTTAAAGACCTTTCCTGAAATCCAATGACGGGATGCCGGCAGCAGGATTCTCTACCGCAGGTGACAGGTGAGAATTGAAGATGTAGCAGCAGGGAATTCTTTTAACAAGCGGGAGAGAAGGAAACATCTGCTGCATGCGGCAGATGTGTTCTTCATACCCGTGGGGGTCACGGCAGCGGCGGAGAGGTAAGTTTTTGGTTTTTTTTACACTAAAATGTTTCTTTTTCAGGGAAGGGCTTATATGTAAAGCCCTTCCCCCAAAAGAATGCAGGGGTGCTAGCAGAGCATTGTTTTCAATGGAGCTGCCAGCAGCAGCAGCGGCTTCATTGACAACAAGCACGCAGCTGTGTTCACGCCTGTTTTTGCTTGTACCTAGGTGCGCACGTAAGTACGCACCTAAGTACGCACAAAAACACGCTTGTGTGAACCCACCCTTAGGGTAGAATAGGGAGCAGGTTCGACCGGCGGGGGGGGGGGGGCATAAACTTTATCATATCATATCTGTGATGTGTCGGATGATACACTTTCCTCTCTGTTTCAGCTATGAGTATGTATACGGCATATACTGTATATAAAATGACTCTCTGAATCTGTGTAGAATGGAGCTATAGAGGGAAGTTGTTCTTCCCCTATTGCTAAATCTCATTGGTAGTTGCTGCTGTTGGTTATTAACTCTTATCTGTAAATATTTGACATGTGGTTTTACAGAAAATCCAATATTGCAGCATTTATTATATTCCTCCTGACTGCATGAGAAATCAACAGCAGATGTTGCTGCGTCTCCTGTCAGCGAAGCGCTGAAATGGTCAGTGGATTATTTTTATTACTTTGTGTATTAACCTCTCTTTGTAAACTGCAGGGTTACACTAAAGATTGATACATTGTAGCAAAGTAAAAACAGCAACACTTTCTCCCCACAATGCACTGCTGCTCCCTTTTGGCCTGTTTAGGGCCGATCTTAGCAGTGTCAGTAATTACTATTCTGATGGCTTGCCCCTGGAAAGCTCTCACTTGTACCTGTGGGGACAGAGAATCCATTTTCCAGGCGCCGGGGAGTCGAAGGCAGAGGCTGACGCCAGTGAAGGGAAGGGGAAGATGATTAATATGTCTTATAGATTCACTGCCTCTTCACTTGTCCTGGCCCTGCCAGTAATTCCTATCCCCTGTGGATCCACCTTGATCACACATAATGGAGGCAGATTGAAAGTTTGAAGACACAGGCCTCTGTCTTTCTCTTGGAATTGACATTACTCGGTCGCATTAAATGAGTTTTTGGCCTCCCACTCTTGCCTGTTGCTATGATTCAATTGCATTCTCCACTAGCCTGCCACATAAATAGAAATTCGCATTCGTCACATATGCAGTGAATGGCGAGGTCATAAATATGACTTTATTTGCATTGCATGGTAATGAGGACAACAGCCAAGATATATGTCCATCTTCTACAGTTCATAGAATGGCTCATTATATATTTCTATTAGTAGCATTAAAACGGAGCATGGCCTTTAATTCTACTTTATGAAATATGTCATGCAATTGCTCAAATTGCAATTCCCTACTACAGGGTGGGCTGTGGAAAAGTAGCCCGGCACTGAACTTTATGAGGGTTGGCTAAAAGAAAATCTGTCTTTGTTGCCTTTAGAAACCAATCACAGCGTAGCTTTCATTTCTTATGCTGTTGAGGCATTTTGACAAATAGTCTAGGAAGGCATGCCACAGGCACACCTTGATAGGCATTTATTTATGGCAGCCCTGGTGGCCTCCAGGAGGCTCTTAGCTGTCATTGTAACCGAATGGTACCCTGTAATCTCATCATGGGGAAGGCTGGAGAGGATGTGGGGGGGCGTTTCGTAACATTTTAATGTTGCTATCAGAATTGACAGCGCCGACCCCATTGAGAACACACAGTGAAGATCGTGATCCTCTGCCACAGCTGACACTTGAGAAAGACCCCTCCGTAGGTCGAAACGTCGGTCTGTGTGACATGGAATAAATAAAGAGGCATCATGCCGATGCACTTGTATTGAAAAAAGCTCAAGTTGCTGCTCACTGATTTTCTATTATGCTCATGTGGATTGATTGGAATCAATGGAGTCTGGTTCCCTCTCTGGTGAAGCTGTGCAACGCATGAAGATCTCCCACTAGTGTGGTTAACCTTTGCAGTGCTGCTGTGAACTCTTATTTTCTGGAGCTGTGGCAGAGGAGCGCAATGTTCTCCCATTGAATTCAATGGAGCCGGCAATAGAGCCAGCTTCATTAAAAGCAATGGGCTGCTGGCAAGCCCTGCAGTGATTTTCGGGGAAGGGCTTAAAATATTAGCCCTTCCCTGAAAATGATCCCTAAAATCAGTAAAAAATAAAAATAAAATCTATACTCACCTCTCTGCAACTGCCAGGGCTCTGGCGCATCCAGCCGGGTCTTCTCCTGCACTGCTATGAAGAGCTTTCAGTAGGTGTGGATTTAAAATTGCCTGCTGAAAGGGCTGGCTCTGATTGGCTGAACACTGCTACCAATCAGAGGCAGCACTCACCCATTCATGAATTCAATGCTATCACAGTGTTCAGTGACAAGGGGACTCCCCCTGGAGATGAAGAAATCCTCTGCCACAGCTGTAGCAGAGGATCGCGATGTTCTCTGTATGTCAATGAGGCCACCGCAGCTTCCTCCGGATCCCCATGGCCACAGGTGAAACCCCTGGATGTGACAGCATCCAAGGGTTTCACATCTAAGGAATCCCCTGCTGCAGCTGTCACATCCGCAGCAGGGGATAGTGGGCAGCGCACTTTTTGAGCGGAAAAATGCGTCTTGGTCCGGTTTATCCTGCGTGCCGCCCGCATCGGTCATGGAAATTTTTGAATGCATCAGTTATGTGTAAAAAAAATTTGTGCGTCAAAACGCCCGCGTGACTGAGCCCTTTTATACACCGGTTTTAGGGGTGTTGGTGAAATTCGGGTTTGGTTCAAACTAATTTGGACCGAACAACTTTTTTTGCCCAGATTCAGTAAAATGGCCAAGCTGAACTTTTGGAAAGTTAGCTCATCCCAACTGAAGAATTGCTTTCAAGGTTAGTAGTAGGCATTAGAGATGAGCGAGCGTACTCGGAAAAGCACTACTCGCTCGAGTAATTTGCTTTATCCGAGTATCGCTGTGCTCGTCCCTGAAGATTCGGGTGCCGCTGCGGCTGACAGGTGAGTCGCAGCGGGGAGCAGGGGAGAGTGGGCGGGAGAGAGGGAGAGAAAGATCTTACCTCCGTTCCCCCCCGCTCTCCCCTGCAGCTCCCCGCTCCGTGCCGGCACCCGAATCTTCAGGGACGAGCACAGCGATACTCGGATAAAGCAAATTACTCGAGCGAGTAGTGCTTTTCCGAGTACGCTCGCTCATCTCTAGTAGGCATTCTACATTCCCTGCAGATATCATGCAACCCGGCAGCACAAACAGACTGATGCCTGCTAATGGGCCTGCAGAGCAAGCAAAGGATTGCAAATTCACATACAGTAGTCCTGCATGCAAGCTATTACCAGTACTGAATCTATATCTCCAGAGCCTGTAGGCATAGATAGTCTGCTGCTTTAGACTCCTCCCATGAATTACACCACACCTTAACCCCTCAGCGCTGCAGCCCTTTTTTGTTTTCGCATTATTATTTTTTCCTCAACACTTTCAAAAAATCATAACTTCTTTATTTTTCCAGTGCACATCTACATGAGGAATTGGGTTTTTTTGCAAAATGAGATTTGTATTTCAGTAGTACCACTTAACATACCGTGTAACGGATTAGAAAACTTAAAAAAGTTTCCAAGTGCGGAGAAATGGAAAAATAAACATGATTTCATTTCACCATTTTTGGGGGGTGGGGGGGCTTTTCTTTTAGAAAGTTAACAGTGTAGTAAAAGTCTCATCGTATATTTATTTTGTGTGTATTATTATGGCAATGCCAAATTTATATAGTTTGTAGAATTTGTTATGTAGTACTACTAAAAAAAAATTAAATGCCTATTTAAAAAAAAAATAAAAAATTGCTTACTGTCTCCATATCTTGACTCCCATAACTTTTTTACGGTAGGCTTGTGTGACGGCTCATTTTTTGCAAGATGGCATATAGTTTTTGATACGATTCTGGTGTTCGTACAACTTTTTGATCGCATTTTATTCAATTTCTTTTGGCGTCAGAGTGACTTAAAAGGCAGAATTCTATTTTCTGATTAATAATATAATATTTGACTAAATTGGACTATAACGGTAATACAAATGTTCTATTTTTTTATTTATTTATTGATGTGATGACTGGGGTATAGAGATGAGCGAACGTACTCGGTTCGGGCATTTTTGCACTCGAGCACCGCTTTTTCCGAGTAATTGACTACTCGGGCGAAAAGATACGGGGGGCGCCGCGGGTGAGCGGGGGGTTGCAGAGGGGAGTGTCAGGGGGGGGGGGGGGAGAGAGAGAGAGTTCCCCCCTCTTCCCTACTGCTCTACTGGGGAATGGAGTTCTCATAGAGGACTTGAACTTTCAATCATCTGATCGATTATACCGAATAGTGCAATACTATAGTATTGCATCATACTGCGTTTTGATCGATGTTCTATTGAGGTGAGTCACAGGCTCCTCCTAATACAAATGCATTCGTCGCAGTCTTGGGGATCTTTAAAACCTTGAAAACACTATATATTATAAATCCATAAGATGTCTATTTATGCTGCAGATTTCAACCAAATTTTAACCCTTGAAATACAAAAGTTAAAATCTGCAACAGATCTGCAACAATAACTACAGCCAAATCTGCACCCTGTGGGCTTCCTCAGGCAATGGTGGTTCAGTCCCATTTTTGCCCCTTATGTGTGGATTTTGCACTGTGTATTTCTTGCTCTGGGTTTTCCACTTTAGAACAGAAGCAATGAATATGTTGCGTAAGAAGGCAGACTTAGGGTTTCTTCAGACAGACGTATTTGTGCATGCAATACGAGAGGATAGAGCCCATTAACTTCAATGGGTTTGTTCTCATTTCCCTTTTTTAAAATAGGACATGCTCTATGGGTCCCCATAGAAGTCCATGGGAGGTGCGCAATGTGCGCCCTATGTTTGCACAAATGCGCAATTAACTGTGCAATTCCTTGAAAGCAGAGGCGTAACTTGAAGCTTCTGGGCCCCAGTGCAAAACCTGTAACAGGGCCCCCAACTATAATGCTTTATTCATAGTACTGGGCTCCCTATATGGAGAAGGGAGGCCTTATGGGCCCCTAAGGCTCCTGGGCCCGGATGCAACCGCATCCCCTGCATCCTCTATAGTTACGCCCGTGCTTGAAAGAAAGAACAGATCTGTACCTCATTAGGCGAAATAGTCTTTTAAGTCCCGCGCTCATGGGAACACGCCCTGTATGTAGCAAATGTGTTGCTCTGAAGGGTGCACAATCGCGCATATGTCCGTCTGAAGGAGCCCATAGAGAGCCGGTGGATTTAAAATGTAAACATAGGTATTTTTCTTTGTTTTGCCATATACACCGGATAGACTATTTTCTAAGGGTTTATTAAGGGTTTCTGTGGAAAGCCTATCGATGACCTATCCTCAGTATAGGTCATCAATAGTTAATTGCCGAGGAGCCGCCGCTTGGGATCCTCTTCGATCACCTGATTACCTGGCCTGCTGTCAGTGCATCATGGGAGCGGGAGGATAAGCAGCCTAGCGGATCACTGCAGATCCTGAGCAGTGGCTCCCCGGTGTTTAACTAATAATGACCTATCCTAAGGATATCAATAGTTTATGCACAGAAACCCCCTTTAAAGCCCACAATACCCTTTAAAGTAAATCAAAATCTGGGCTTCACTTTAAGTTCAGTCCGAGAACTCTCTAACCAAGAGAAATGCACTTTAGCTCCCCCCAGCCGATGTACTTCTTTGTAGAGCTGTCTCATCCAGAACTTCACAATCCTCCGGTTGGGAGAATCACATTTCACAGCTACATTCTCGTAAAAGTTAACTAAAATATTAATTTATATTATACCCAAGATTGTCGTTTATGGTCGCTTTGTGCAGAAAAAGTGTCATGCACAAACAATCCGCATTACACAAAACCGGGTATGTTAGCGTCATCATTCCTGATGAACCGACAGTTCCAGAATTGGAGTTATATAAGAGTAAGTAAACCCAACTGTAACTACTAGATTGCAAAGTCTGTAATGTAGACATGTGTATTGTACTGCAAACTACAGCTTCCTTTAAAGGGGTTGCTCAGGATTAAAGGGGTTGTATCACAATTGACTTTAATCATTTCTCCATAAAGATAGGTGATAAAAGTCTGATTGGTGGGGGGCTCACTGCTGAGACATCCACTGATCCTGAGAATGGGGGTCCCGTGTTCCCTTCTGCTCCTCACTGCGGACTCATTGCACCCCGAACAGTGAGGAGGAGATTAAATGGAGCAGTGGTTGCACATGCATGATGTTACCTCATACAGGAGATAGCTGAGCGCTTATACTCGGCTATGTCGGTCAGCCCTATGCGTATAAATGCAGCAGTGCTGCGCATGTGTAAGCACCACTTTGTTCAGTCTTTACATCCCTGCAGGTTAGTGCAGAGAGCGCCACAGTGGTGAGAGGAGAGGGACATGTCACCTTTGTAGTTGGGATCGGCAGGGGATTCAGCGGGCAGACCCCTATTGATAAGACTTTTATCACCTATCCAATGGATAGATGATAAATGTTTATTTTGGTTCAACCCTTTTAGGTTTGGTTTCACACGGCTGAGAAACGTGTGCGAGATTTGTACGTTGCGAAACGCACAAATCTTGCGTGAATATGAAACCCATTATTTTAAATGGAGTCAGACGCACAAGCTGCATGTTCTATCTTTTCACGTTTCTCGGAACGCATCGCCCATTGTTTTCAGTCGGACAGTAAAACACATTGCATGGCGTGCGATTTGCATGCAAGTGCTATGCGAGCTTTCACATTGAAAACAATGGGAAGCATTAGCCAATCCTCTCACGCGGCTGAAAGCTGCAGCGGAGGATCGCTACTTCACAGAAGTGATCGGAGGCGGTTTTGCCAGGAAAACACCTTGCATCATTGTGAAAACTCACTTTAGCGAGCGCAATATCTGGCCCAGTGTGTATGTAGCTGTTAGAGCAAATTTCACTATTCGATATACTGTTAGTGCCAAATTAGATAGAAATAATGTACAGGCCTGGAGAGCCTTTCAAAGACCACACGTCTGACCATCATGTGTTCCAAAAGAGTCCGCCTTTATTAATGCGCATAAAGTTTAAATAAGTTTCAACACAGGAAATTAGGTAATTTAGGATACAGTTACATTATTTAGTGAGCTGATAGGTCATTCTCAGAGGGAGGTATTTGTGAGGTAGCTTGTGATGTCATCCATCTGGGAGGAACTTCGGTGAACATGCTCAGTTCATTCTTGAATTTGGTCTCATGAGAAGAACATCCTGTTTCTCCTCTCTGCTTGTCCAAGACAAAGACATTCCTAGATAGGTTTTTGTCAGTTAGAACCAGTTTGACCAGTTTATGGACACTAAGCAGTGCTCCTTCAATTCTTGTGGAGGTGGTGGGGAATGGGGGGGGGGGGGGGCGATGTTCCCTTCCCCCAGAGGTTTAGATTAGAAAACAATATAGCATCTTCACAGTTGATAAAAAAAACTGAAAATACAGACAAAAATGGTAAACCTATCGGCCATCTCCCACAGTAGCCCAAGGCTCCTATACATATTAGTGTCTAGTAATCTGAATCAGCTGATAATGGAGGGTCCGAACAACGCTCTAATGTGTATGCGGGCTACCCAACTCTGTTATTGGGGAAAAGAAGGATCGGGAATGTTGAATTTCAATTCCCGATCTTTTTGCTGCCCTGAAGATAAGCCGGCGCCAGAGCTGTGTAACTATGGCTTACCTCCCTAAACACATAAACACTTGACTGAGCCAAACATTTGTGTGTTTGGGGAAGCCAAGGGTAAACAACTGTCAGCTGAACTACTATTGGTCCGGCAGTTGTTGAAGGAATTTGGGTTTGGTTCAAATTAATTTAGACCGAACTAATTTTTTTTCCTAGATTCAGTAAAATGGCCAAACTGAAAGTTTGCTCCTCACTACTCAAGAATTGCTTTCAAGGTTAGTTGGCATTTTACATTCCCTGCAGATGTCATGCAACCCGACTTTATGTTTGGTTTTAACTAATTTGGACCAAACAGCCCCACTCTTTTCCATGGCCTTTGTCTGGTATTGCAGCTCATCTTCATTCAAGCTCATGGGACTGAGCTGCAATAGCAGACGTCACCCATAGAAAAAGGTAGTGTTGTTCTTAAAAAACAAAAATGCCTTTTTTTAAACTGACTAATAGCTCACTTACATTTTACACCAACAGCATATATAAAATTGGTGAAGACCATGGATAATGTGTATTTTGGTGCTTGACCCTATAAATGTGAGCATCCTCTATTGAATCCTCTATTTCTGCTGTACGTGTGCATTTTGCACTACTCTAAACTACAAAACCAGGGCACAACTTGGTACCCGATGCCCACATTATGATGGCACCCACCTCCCTTTCCAGTCAGGATCATCATCACACATAGAAAACATGCGGAAACTGAATGTTTGGGCGGTGGGCATATTGTTCAATAACTCTATCCATCCTATAAAATGCATCTTTGTCTTCTAATATCCAGGACAGGCTCCAGCAATTTGTAGAGAATAAGCAGGGGATATATAGGGGATATATTGTCTGTGTATTCTGAATATAGGTCATAGCATTTCATATGTTTGGCCTTTTTAAGATAAGCTTTTTATTGCTTCAACTGTAGCAGTCGTTCCCGATCCGACTTCAAAGTCAGATAATCACATAAGGACAAATATACCATTACCAACTCCGACGGAGGTGGGGTCTTTAACTCTTGAGATGAACACAGCAGAAAAAAAAGTCTACAGCCATATCCAGCAGATATACCTAGACCGAAGGCGACCCGTGGCGACTCAGGCAATGATTCATTTTCATCTATTTACCAGTGCGCGTCTTGTATTATTCAAGATCATCTTTTAGGGTCCTTTAAGACAAGCCAATTATCTTATGAACGGGCAAACGAGCGGTTGACGTCAGCGCTAGCTCGTTCTCCCTCGTGCAGCCCGTTTACACAGGTAGATACATCGTTCGCTCGCTCAAACAAGAACTGTTCAGAACTCTTCAGTCCCTGCAATTGGTACTGAAGTAGCTGGGGAGCTACTTAATAGTTTATGCATAATGGTCGCTCAAAGCTGTCACTCAAGCTGTCGATCATCTGCTGGTGTAAATGGGCCTTAACTCTTTCTGGAAATGGGTAAATAAATTACCGACTGGGTGTTACTACTATGGTGGTCAATAAGGCTTGTCCCTACTGGCACTATCCAATAAGTGCTGACAGTCCAACCTTCATACACCTTATCTCTACAGTGCTGAGAAGTCTAGCATGTACTGTATCAGAGAGAATTCCAAGCCATGTATTGTCCATGCACCATGTTATATTTGTTACAGCTCGCGGACGCGGTACGCATCTTCCTCGTCCCTTCATCAGATGACCTGCTCTGACCTCTGCCCAGTCTCTGCACGCAGATGCCTGCAGTTTTGATGGGCTATCTTGAAAATGCTTCTCCTGCCAGTCATGCAGTACCTTAGGCTATATCAGACACTCTTCCCCTATGGAAGGTTATCTTTGTGGTCTTTTGAACTTGCTTATGATTCTATTCAACTGTGTTCTCTTTCTTCAGTTCTTGGCCTTGGCTATTCCTGACTTCATTGTTTTTTTGGTTTGTGACCTCAGCTTGTTATACTGACCCCACTTCTGTCTGCTGCCTGCCCACTTCTGGCCTGTTGTACCTTCTAAAACTTTTCTGTGTATCTGAACCTCCGACTTGTTCCTTGCTCGGAAGTTACACTGCTTGCCTTGACCAGCATTGTCTGACTACACCTCTGTTCATACACTCAAGGACCGCACCTCGGTCTGTAGTAGCATCAGCTGCCACGTTATTGGGATCACTTCCAGAATAACAGCCTAGAGACCTTACAGTGAAGCCCAGATCCCAACTGGTGGGGTTAAAGGGTAAAAGCCAGGGTTGCTCAGGTGTTGTCTATGGATGTGTCCCTAAGCCAAAGCAATGTGTGGCACACAGGGTCTACATCCACTGATGCTGACAATATTATTTATTAGATTAGGTGTTTGTATATTCTTCAGAGGTATTTACATCTATATGTATTGATTTTCATAGTTTCCTATACTACAAGCATTATCAGTATGCAACAGTATCTTTCCTGGTTACCATTAAATTGATGTCACAGTGGGTGCAGCCCTCTGCGATGACCTATATGATATGACATAACCTCTTTTTTAGATGAATTCTCTATACTATTAAAGGTTTTTTCCACTTTTGTCCAATCCGTACCTGTTAGAAGGGTCCCTTGACAAGAAACTGATTGCATAAGTGTCCCCCTGCTGAGACCTCCAGCGATCAGCTGTAATCTGTAGAGAAACCTGGCAGTAAGGCCTTATTCACATGACCGTATATATGCAGCTATTGTAGCTGCGTCCAAAAACCACGGCCGTCTGAAGCATTGGATTCCAATGTATTCATTCAGATGAGTGATTTTTGGGCACGTACAAAAATCATACTGGCAAAATTTAATACAGCGCTGAACAGATAGGTCTTGCCCTATCTTTTGCCGAGATATGCTGGAAGCTCCCATACACTTCTATGGGAGCTGGAAAAAAAAGAGAGGGGAAGGGAGTTTAGCTGCATCCAAAGCTGGGAAAAGAAGACAGCTGGCTCTATTTAAGCATTAGTAGTCATTCCAAGGATTTCTGCCGACCAAGGGATTCCCACACTGCAGCATATTTTTTTTGTTGATACACTGCAGCCACCCGTGTGAATGGACAAGAAAACACTGATTAAGATTACGACTTGATCGTGGCTATTTTTCTTTTACGCGATATTACGGCATGATCCGGAAGAGTGTGAAAACGCATGGGGTCATGTGAAAGAGGCCTAAAGGTAAGTTTAGACTGAAAGATTCTTGTTTACATGAGCGAACAAATCAGTGATGTCATTGTTAGCTCATTCGCTCTCGTGCTGCCTGTTTAGACATGTAGATTCATCATTGACTCATATTTCACACTCTCTGTATGAGCGAATGGGAAAGACTGAACGATCACGGCGTTTAAACCGAACAAGAAGTGGGCCAATAATGATTTTTATGCTTGCATAAAATGAATGATGAGCGAGAAGCAAACGATTCTTGTTCGTTGTTCAGTCATTGGCTTGCATTTAGCCCTCATTCACACGAGCGTTTTTACACAGCTATTGGAGCTACATTGAAAAACTGCGATCATGTGAAGCATTGGATTCCAATTAGAGATCAGCGAGTATACTCGCTAAAGGCAATTGCTCGAGCGAGCATTGCCTTTAGCGAGTACCTGCCAGGGAGCTGCGGGGGAGAGCGGGGCAGAACGGAGGGGAGATCTCTCTCCCCCCACCCCCCACCCCCGCTCCCTCCTGCTGACTGCCGCTACTCACCGCTCCCCCGCGCTGGCACACGAACCTTTCATCTCGAGCGGGCAGGTACTCGCTAAAAGCAATGCTTGCTTGAGCAATTGCCTTTAGCGAGTATACTCGCTCATCTCTAATTCCAATGCATTCATTCACATAAGCAATTTTCGGTCGAATGAAAAAAATCGTGCGGCCAAATTGAGAAATTGGCCACTGTTTTCGGTCGCCGATTTTTTTCGCTATGTGAAAAGATAGGTCAAGAAGTCAAAAATTGCTAGAAGCTCCCATAAACTCCCTTGGGAGCTGAAAAAAAAGGGAGGGGGAGGGAATTTACCTGCGTCCGGCAATCAGAAAGGAAAACAGCTGTCACTAATTAAGCTATTGAAGCTATTGGAAGTCATTCTGTGGATTTCTGCCGACTGAAGAATTTCCGCGCTGCTGCGTATTTTTCCTGCGATACGCTTGAGGGAATGGACGAGAAAACCGTAATTAAGCTCAGGACTCGATTAAAGCTATTCTTTATTGTTGCGATTTTTGGCCACAATGCCGCCAGCGTAAAAACACACATGTGAATGAGGCCAGAAAGCAAAAGATTATTGTCTGCTTTTTCTCGTTTGAACGATTATTTGAACAATAATCAAGGCACCATAAGGGTTCAATTTCCCTACAGCGCCATCAGAGGGCAAATGAAGTATTACACACTGTCTATTCATATCAGTGGGTTGTTTGTGTAATGCAGGACTTGACAGGTCCTCCGGAGCGAAAGATGCTCTTTGTAACTACTCTCCACTCTGGCCAAGGGGATCCTGAATAATGGACTCCCCTCTATTAGGTCAGAAAAGGTTATTGTCGCGTCCAACCGGACGTGCAATATCCAAAACAAATGAAAAGGCACAGCGGTGCAACGAAAATACTAAACTACGGGAATACCTCTCCCTACAGACCCCTAACCCGGGAAGGGGCCCTGCCTACTCGGCGGGCCGATCGCTCCGATAGGTGCGGACCCGCACGCGTGTCTGGGCCACTGACAATTCCCTATCAGGGATCCCTAATACAAAAGATAGAAACAGAAAACCAAACAAATGCTGAAATAAAGCACTTAGCTTATACAAACAGGAGCTTCCACCAAGAGGTGTTGCACAGCAGCTGTCCAGCGGCAACTGAAGCATTGACCAGCAACTGGAGTCAATACTAGCATTGCTTAAATAGAAGCAGAGCTACTCCGCACCAGGTGATAACTGACATCACTCTTGCAGTTACCACACCCCTCAGCTCCGGGAGAGGTAAGGACACTGGTAAACCCTGGTCTGGCCGGCAAGCAAGGCGAAAGCCTCAGAACGGCTGCAACAGGTATATAAGAATAGGTTTTCCAACCTAGAGAACACCTTTCAGCATTTGGACAGCGACTCACATGCAAGTGAAACACCCAATTGACCATTCAAAATACAAGTTTTGTAGCACAAATTCCACCAGAAAACTGTCTTTCATGCTTGCACAACTTTTATCATGTGTTTTTAGACACTTTCGGACTTGATAGCGACATAAATTGCACCAAATTGTACAGAAATTTGGCACAATTTTCGGGGTAAATTAAGCCAACTTATAGATGGTCTAAACATAGACTAGGCAGTCATAAAATTTGACAGATTTATCGTTCCGAAAAGCCACCTTGATAATTTGTAGTCTAACTTAGTAAATAAGCCGTAGACTCAGGATTGGTTATACGACAGTGTAATGCAACAAAATATTGCCGAGTATAAACCTGTCAAAAGATATGACTGGGGCAGGAGTACTAAGCGGGATCTCTTAAAGTGGAGAGCATCAAAGTGAGCTGGTGGGTATGGCTGCTTGTTAGTAGGAGAACAGCAGTGTGAAAACCCCCACTGTTATGTGACTCGTCTGCTAAATCAGTATAGAGCAAATATTACAGTAGAGGACGAGGAGAGCTTCACAGTTGGAAAAGATGGTAAGAAGACAAAAGTATCAGAGATGACAGAATCAAGCAGAGGAAGTGTCACTAATAAACAAGTGGCAGGCAGTGCGAGTCGCCCCTCTCGTCAGGACTGCAGACCGCTTTCATTAAAAGCTAAGGCAAACTCTATTCTATTTCCAAATGTGCAGAATCATCTCATACAGTGGCAGAACATATGCTACCACGGGTGGGCTATTGGTGACAACACACCCACTACAATCCAGGCCCGGCATTCATAGCACTTATATTAGGTGTCAGCCTATTAAGTCCACACATTGCATGCAATAGGTGCATACAGGAAAGGGAATAGGACACAGAAACAACTCAATAATGTTTGCTTTCATTTGTTTTCTTCTTGCTTATATAGCAGTGACATATTCTACAGTGCTATAAAGAGATTGAAGATAACTTGATGATCGGTGCTGCTTCCGACTGCTGGGACCCCTGCTGATCCGGAGAACAGGAACCATGGAATACACCAAATGAATGAAGCAGCCAGGGGTGTAGCTAAAAGCTCATGGTCCCGGTGCAAAAGTTCAGCTTGGGGCCCCGCATGACCGCAGATGATGACTGCTGGCTGAGGTCTGCTTGGAGCTTTCTGCAGCATCAATGGGTCTCTTAGGAGGCCCAACAATGTGACACTAGCAACTGGGCATATTGCTAAAGTCAGAGGTGTAACTTGAAGCTCCTGGGCCCCAATGCAAAACCTGGAATGGGCCCCCCAACTATAATGCTTTATTCATAGTACTGGGCTCCCTATATGGAGAAGAGAGGCCTTATGGGCCCCCCAAGGCTCCTGGGCCCGGGTGCAACTGCATCCCCTGCATCCTCTATAGTTACGCCCCTGGCTAAAGTCTAAAAAGATTAGCGGCATGAGCTCCAAAACTCCTCCACCAGGATGACTGCTGGGACTATAAGCACATGACAGCTGTCCTAATGACTATTAATCCTCTGCATTCAGACAGCAGCGATAGTCGTTCAGTGAATGGAGGCGGAGCGTACTGGAGATCTCTTCCGGCAGTAACAGTAACTGATCCCTAAAACCAGCGTAACTTCTTTACACTACTGGGTCACTACACGTGCAGATGTTGCCCTTCATTGGATTTGAACTCAGAGCCACAGCATTTGATTTTAGTGCACACTATATGTAAATTAGATTAGAAACACCCGATGGGCAATCCATTACAAGTGAATGGTCTTGGACTTTCTTCATTATGTGATCCCCAACCCCTGTCTCTTGGTTGGCTGCTAGCATCCATACTTGAACAATCAATCAAGAACCAGAGGAAGGGGTTGAGGATTGCATACTCAAGAAAGCTTCAGACCACTCCATAGTAATGGGCCTCCCAAAGGACAGTTTTAACCTAATTTGCATAACAAAATCAAATGCTGACTTACTGCTGCAGGTTAGGTGATGAGTGAGGTATATTTAGTAGACAAATATATACTGGCAGATATCTTTTAAAGGTCTTTACCAGGCATGCTCTCCTGCCCAATGTGACATTGGAAGATGCAACTGCATGCTAGGTGGTATGGTTGCTGAGTCAGCTGGCTAATTCCTAGTGGGTATTGTGCATGGGTTCCATTAGTTAGAGACCAGGTCTAGCATGATACTGGCTGGCCATTGGATGACTGACTTGGCTACCTGATTGCCTACCTTGTAGTCCTGTCCATAGGGCAGGAAAGTACAGTATACTAACCAACCCTTTTAAGCTCCATCCTTCATTTACCTGCAACTGTTGTCATTGACTTCAGTCCTATAGAGCATCAAGCCAACAAGTAGCTTCTCTTCATTGGAAGCCACATCACAACACATATCTTTGTATAACTTCAACTGCTATTTCTGCTTCCGAAAAAAAAGAGAGGGAGAGAAAAAACTAGATAGACCTTGCTCTAATTATGTTGAAGTGGAACCATTCTAAATCAAATCATATAATGTATGTAATTGTGCTGTAGTTGCTGGTGCCCTTCGAATTTGTTTCTACTGAGATGTGTTCTACTTAAAATAACAAACATAAATGAAGCAAACGGAAGGCGCCACGAAAAAAAAGAGAAAAAGGTCGAGAAATTGGCAGTTAGCCTACTTTTAGCAAAGGAAAAGTGAGCCTGCCTCCCTGCACCCAGGGCACGGCTGTGTGGGTGGGAGGGAAGATAAATGGATAAACACAACAACCAGATTTATTTCTACAAGCTTCGGAAAAGCACAAGTTTTCCATAAAGAACAAAATTTGAATGTAGTACAGGCTGGTGCCGCGCAGTAAGTGACTTATTGTACAGTTGGGAGATAAACTGACAGCCCATGCTGAGAAAGACTGTGCAGAACGGTGTTTACCAATACTCCCTTTTGGTTGTTTGCTGCTTATTTTTTGCTATTGCTCTGTTTTTATTTAATGGTTGCTCTATTTGTAGCTCTGTAGAATGTTTAATAATTATGGCGGAAATCCACCTAAAATTGTCCTATACATGGCATGTCCTATAATGGTATTTAGTGTTAAGCAAACCGAACCAGTCAAGCTCTGTTTTAGGTCGAACTTTGCTAAATGTTTGGTTTACAGCAATACTCAGGCGATCCATATTGGCCGAGTGTCATTGTGGTCATGGCTTCGTAGTGCTGGCAATATCTGCTTGAAGTTTGTATGTTCTCCTTGTGTTTCATAATAATCACCTTTATCGTACTCCATACAGTTGTTGTCCTACGTCGAATGTGAATCCCAGCTCTGCAAGGCAACAGTGTTAACCATGTTTCTTCCTCCATCTTCTCCTCAATAGATGTATGCACTATATAATGATTATTATGGAGAAGAAACCCACACAATCACAGAAAGAACATACAAACTCCATGCAGGTGTTGTCCATGGTCAATTTTTAACCTAGGACCCCAATCCTGCAAAGCAGTAGTGCTAACCACTGAGCCACAAGAGAACCACCACTATTTGGCCGGTATCATTATTATTAGTTTGGTTCAAATTAATTCGGACTAAACTGAACTTTTTCCAGAAATTCGGTGAATCAGACCGAAGCAAAACTTTTCAAAAGTTTGCTCATATATAATGGTATCGTTAGGGATCCATGGAGTTGGATTGACAGAGATTTTCAAATTACAGGAGCTGTCGAAGTATTTCTAAGGGCTCCCACCCACTGGCGTTTTTTTCTCCACTGCGATGCGATTCTAAAGTTAAAGTCTCGCATCGCAGTGCGAGAAAAACGCCGGCAGATACCCAAAAATCGCTGGGATATCGCTGTGACATCGCCAGTCTTTTCAATGGGGCCAGTGGCAGCAGCGCTAGCCCCATTGAGAAGATATGGAGAATGCTGTCACAGCTGTGGCAGAAGTCCGCGGCATGCTATCCCATTGCTTTCAATGTGATCGGCACTGCTGCCGATCCCATTGAAAGCAGTGGTTTCTGACAAGCCCCGCAGAATGATTATCGGGGAAGGGCTTGAAATATAAGCCCTTCCCTGATAATCATCAAAAAGTGGTTAAAAAAATAATAAAAAAGTTACTCACCTCTCCTGCTGTCAGCCGCGTCCTCCGGCTGGCTCCCCGAGACTGCTGTCCAGCACTTTCAGCAGACGGGGATTTAAAAATCCCCGCCTACTGGAAGGGCTGTGCAGATTGCTAAGATATTGCTATTCATGAATGAATAGCTAAGAGCTATCTGCCATTGGCTGAGCGCTCAGCCAATAGCTAAGCACTAGCTGCTATTGGCTGAGCTCTCAGCCAATCTGCACAGCCCTTTCAGGAGGCCGGTATTTTTAAATCCCCATCTGCTGAAAGAGCTCAGTAGCAGTGCCGGGGAGCCAGCCAGAGGACGCGGCTGACAGCAGGAGAGGTGAGTAACTTTTTTATTATTTTTTTTGATGATTATCGGGGAAGGGCTTATATTTCAAGCCCTTCTCCAATAATCATTCTGCGGTGCTTGTCAGAAACCACTGCTTTCAATGGGATTGGCAGCAGTGCCAATCCCATTGAAAGGAATGGGATAGCATGCTGCGGACTTCTGCCACAGCTGTGACAGCTGTGGCAGAAGTCCGCGGCATTCTCCATATCTTTTCAATGGGGCTAGCGCTGCTGCTGGCCCCATTGAAAAGACTGGCGATGTCGCAGCGATATCCCAGCGATTTTCTCGCACTGCTCTGCGAGAGTTTTCACTTACTCTCGCAGCGCAGTCGAGAAAAAAACACCAGTGGGTGGGAGCCCTAAGATAGACATTCCAGAAGCCCCCATTCTTGGTTACAGTGGGCAGCTGTGAGACAGTGATGATCAATTACAGCTTGCATTTCAGATTTCCTGCTTTATTGATAAAATGTGCATCTCACAAGTATGGAAAACGCATTTCGGTTTTTGTAAAACCTTGTTCACCTCTCAAAAACCGAAACGCGTTCTCCATACTTGTGAGATGCACATTTTATCAATAAAGCAGGAAATCTCAAATGCAAGTACTAACCCGATTCTGAAATACATTTGTACAAGAAAGCCAAAGAAACTGGTGGCTAATCAATTCTTGCAAGATACGCCTGCAGAGAGGAACAGGGAGCAGAAGCCGGCCAAGGTGGGATTGATAATCTTTATTTGAACTTTGATGATCAATTACTGTGTGATAGATGTTGTGCCCGTTCTCTTTCCAGTGTACTATGAGCACACTGAATCTCAGTACCTACAGCCCTATCAGCAGCTGTGACACAGTGTCCAGTTGGTTGTACAAAGAAGTTTGTAGACAGTTTTTTATTTCTTGAAATGCAATGTAGGCCCCTAAAAACATTTGTTAATGCTACAATGTTTCTACCACAAAAAAGAAGCAACTTTGCAAATACCCTTCATTAAAAATGCTCTTCCGTTTCTGGTCTACAGCTGCTACGCAGACATATGCGTCTCCCTGGTAACACATAACAAGCAAACCCTGTCTAGTCTGTTTCTACAGTAGTGCTTCTCTTCTTATGTCCCCTATTTCTTTCTACCTTAAATTTGATAGATTAGCAGAAAGTATGAGACATATAGAATGGAATTGTCCCATACCGGAGGATCGGAACCAGAGTAATATCACGTCATCAGCCCCGGCCCATGTGATTCTCATGCCAGCACATTCTCAGTTCATTTCTCTGGTGGTGTGTGGCTTGATAGGTGGCCTAGGAGGTGTGTATCCCAGCAGGCCAATCAGTTTTAGCTTGTACAGATTTATTCCGGCTCCTCCTCACAGAGGATGCCAGTTATTCTCTCCGTCGGAAGCTCAAGTCAGTGGCTTTTGATGTAGTCCTGTGTCTCAGTTTACAAAAGTCTGCCTGGTTATCAGTTTTATCAGTGGTGTTGTTACATCTCATCACTTAAACATTTGTGGTCCATGTACTTGTGTAACATCTAAGTTTTTATATACTTGTATAACATGTATTGTAGCCACATTCTCATTTTTCAACTAAGGAAAGTCAGGGTCGCTCCAAATTCCTGAGGTGGGGTCACCCTCATCAGTGCAAGCACCCTGCTTTTAGATAGTGTCTCCTTGCATTAGTAGGTTAGGGTCAAATTTCCCAGAATATGACTGAGAGATCAGACTACACAGGTTTGCTTGCTGTCTTTTACCGTGAAGATACATAGGTCTATATTGCAGCTATAGTCTCAAAATTGTCGATTTTTTTGTTTTTTTAAGAAAACTATGTGCAAACTTTTTAAATTGCATTTTAAATGCTTTGGAACAATACAAATTCCAGCCTCTTCTGTAGATGGCTGTTTATATTACCTACCCATCATCCTGCTTCTAGTGTGTGTTTGGAGATGGAGTTTCACAACATCTTAAGAGCAACAGGTTGGAGATTATATCTGTAGAATATCAGAAACAACCCAATCTACCAATATGTTGGGTAAAGTCATGGCTTGGCCAAATACATCTATTTATGTTTAGGTCAGGATAATACGAGATTATTGCAGATTAGTGATGATCACAATTGGGAGAATTCCCACCAGTGTGACTATTACTAAAAAAAACAAATTTGACTGATATGTCGTAAAAGTTGAATGGGTACTCCCATCTGAGACTTTCATTGCATATCCTCAGGTTCCAGCTCTGGGACCTACACCTATCTCTAGTTCTATCCTCCACTTTCAGCCCAGCCGAATGTGATGGCCATGGGTGGTTGGGATCTGAAACACCTAAGTAGGTTTCACTATGCCGTTTCCGCCACTCCCATGAAGGTGAATGGTAGCTACAGAAAAAGCATAGCACAGCCAGCTACACTGTTTCTGCAACTCTCAAGTTAAGTTTTTCCTAAAGCCAGAAGCCATCCATGGCAGTCAGATGATTATAAGACTGGTTCTAATGTTGTAGAAAGGGATTTTCATGATGGGACTTTCCTTGTAAACAGTATAAGCTTAACACAAGAAACTAATATTCACATGGGCCAATGTTGAGCTAATCCCATCCTTGTATACTGTAGACCCATTAAAAAAAGTAATCGAATTTTATGTTTTATATTACTTTGTTAAAGACCTTTATTTTTCTTCGAACTTTTTTTTTGGAAATGGTGGAAACCTTGTGTGGCTCATAGATAAGAAGAAAACACGGCTCATAGAGTATTCTCAAAAGTCCTATTGATCCATTCTAGTCATTCAGAGTGATGATGTCAACCTTTTTGACAGAGAGAGGGGTTAACAAACTGTGTGATGAAACATTCATCTTCTCCCTGTACAAATAGTACCCTCTGGATAGAGATAATGACACACCACAGGGTGTTAAAACTGATGTAACACTACAGACTCCAACTAAAGAATCATGGTACCTTGTAAGTGCTTGTTAAACATTGAACCCAATGTTCCTTGTTTTGTTCAGGTAGAAAATATCAGGTCTTAAACAATAATATAAACGAATTGTCTGGCTGGTTCTGGAGAAAATAAGTTGGTTATGACATTTTTTGCAAACAGTCCGCCGTCCGTGAAATCACACCATATATTTCAACTCAAGCAGTTTTATGGTATTATTAAACTGGATATTGCTTGAACATATGTGAGATGTTCTGTCTATATACAAAAAAGAGTCATAAGAGCACATTTGTTAATACTGTCTAAGGGTATGTTTACACGTAGCAGAAATGTCGCAGAATTTCTGCAGCGGAGAAGGCCCTGGCGGCATTTCCATATCCGAAACAAAGTCAAACACCACGCGATTGGTGGGGATTTTGACTCAGAATCAGCTGAATTCAGAAGACACCATGCTCCTTCTTACCTTTGAAGTCTTTGCATTCTCACTGGACACCCGGTGGTGTTTAACAAGCATAGGACTACTGGTCACTTCCTGATCAATGGCGCTGCACTCTGTAAATGCTGCCGCATGCGTCCAACACCAAAATAAGGCTGGGTTAACATGGGTGGATTCCAATTACGGAATTC
Source organism: Eleutherodactylus coqui (assembly GCF_035609145.1). Lineage (NCBI taxonomy): Eukaryota > Metazoa > Chordata > Amphibia > Anura > Eleutherodactylidae > Eleutherodactylus > Eleutherodactylus coqui. The sequence continues at coordinate 286,223,392 of NC_089839.1, forward strand.
GGAATCAGCAACCATTCAAAGGCATGTACTTTTGATTTTTCAATACAAATTGTGTATTCCACAAGCGGAGGAAAAATTGCCCCACGTGGACGGCCTGCATTGAATTCAATGGAGGCTGTCCAACACACAGCCATACACAACTGACATTGCTTATGGACTGTGGGTACCCGTGTCATCGCTAAGCGATACCGCAGGAAATACAAAAAAAAAATCTGTACTGCGCAGGACAGATGGCGAGCCACTGTGGTCATTTACAATACAGATTAATCAGGTACGCAGGGTCACCACCTGGGCTCACAGCCAGAATCGGCTGCGGGCCTCCTGCATATGGAATCTGGGTTTCCCATAGACTTATATAATGGTAAAGTTGGAAGGGACCTCCAGGGTCATCTGGTTTAATCCCCTGCTCAGTGCAGGATTTACTAAATCATGCCAAACAGATATTTGTCCAGCCTTTGTTTGAAGACTTCCATTGAAGGAGAACTCACCACCTCCAGTGGTAACCTGTTCCACTCACTGATCCCCCTCTAATATCTAATTTGTGTCTCCTCCCTTTCAGTTTCATCCCATTGCTTCTAGTCTTTCCTTGTGCAGATGAGAATAGGGCTGATCCCTCTGCACTGTGACAGCCCTTCAGGTATTTGTAGACAGCTATTAAGTTTCCTCTCAGCCTTCTTTTTTGCAAGGTAAACATTCCCAGATTCTTTAACCGTTCCTCATAGGAAATGATCTGCAGACCGCTCACCATCTTGGTAACTCTTTTCTGAACTTGCTCCAGTTTATCAATGTATTTTTTAAAGTGGAGTGCCCAGAACTGGACACAGTATTCCAGATGAGGTCCGACTAAAAAAAGTAGAGGGGGATAATGACCTCACGTGATCTAAACTCTATGCTTCTCTTAATACATCCCAGAATTGTGTTTGCCTTTTTGGCTGCTGCATCACATTGTTGACTCATGTTCAGTCTATGATCTATTAGTATACCTAAGTATTTTTCACATGTGCTGCTTCTTAGATCAATTCCTCCCATTCTGTATGTGCTTTTTTCATTTTTATTGCCCAGATGTAGGACTTTGCATTTTTCCTTGTTAAATACCATTCTGTTAGTCGCCACTCACTGTTCAAACTTTTCTAGATCTTTTTGAATCATCTCTCTCTCTTCCCTAGTGTTAGCTATCCCTCCTAGCTTTGCCTTGTTGGCAAATTTGATCAGTTTCCCCTTAATTTCCTCCTCTAGATCATTTATATAAATGTTGAACAACACTGGGCCTAGGAGAGAGCCTTGTGGTACCCCACTTCATACATTCTTCCACTTGGATGTGCAGCCATTCACGACCTCTCTTTGAGTACATCAATCCAATATTTGGTCATTTTTCAATAAGTATGGTATGAGATACTTTGTCAAATGCTTTACTAAAGTCAAGATATACTATATCTACTGCATTTCTCTGATCAACCCAGTCGATGATTCTGTCATAGAAGGAAATTAGATTAGTCTGGAATGACTTGTTTGGTACAAACCCATGCTGGCTCTGGTTAATTACTACATTCTCATCCAAGTACTTGCATACATGTTGCTTAATAATTTGTACAAAGATCTTTTCTGGTATAGAAGTCAGGCTCACAAGCCTGTAGTTTCCTGCATTCACCTTTTTTGAAGATAGGGACAACATTTGCCCTTCTCCAATCTTCTGTGACTTTTCCTATTGTCCATGAATTTTAAAGATTATGACGAGTGGTTCAGCAATTACCTCCGCTGCTTCCTTTAGTATCCTAGGATGTAATTCATCTGGACCTGGAGACTTGAATTCATTTGAGGGCACTTTCACACATGTGAAATTCACACCGTAGTTACATGCGCAAAAAAAACATGAATTGATGATTTTTCACGAGGTTCATTTGCGTAAAAATTTGTCCATTTACACAAGTTAATCTGCGCAATCAAAATCATAGCAAAACACAGGTGCTGCTGCTTTGAGAGGGGAGAAGAGAGATGAAGGAAAGACCGAGGAAACCCTCTTATATGTGGGGCTTCCCTTCCTCTCAGCTAGGCTGGAGGGATATCCCTGCTGCAGTGATGTTGGGGTTCACCAGCGGGAGGAATAAGAAAATCCCCAGCAGTGTGCTGTTGAGGTTTCCCTGTGGGGGAGAATAAGGAAATCCCCAGCAGTGGGGGATTTCCTTAATCTTTCCTGCAGGTGAACCCCGACATCGTGCTGCTGGAGTTTTCCTTTTTCTCCCCTGCTGGTGAACTCCAGCTCTTCAGGATTATCCCATAGCAAGGAGATAGTGTGGGCAGTGCAAGAGAGAGGGCATGGCTAAAGGAGTTCCCCCAGGGATTCACTATAGCAAGGAGAGAGGGGTGTGGCTACGGGGCAGTTCCTTCTAGCCCCACCCCATATACTCCTGCTCTCAGGGAAGCCCTCTACCTCGGCCCCCTCTCTCAGCCCACTACAGAGATTTCCTTATTCTCCATGGTCTCGCCGTAGCAGGGATATCTCTTTAGCCCAGCTGAGATGAAGGAAAAGCCCACAGAGAAAGAGGTTCTCCCCAGAGCTTTCATTCACCTCTATCTCTCCCTGCTGCAGGGACAGAGAGGTCTCCCTGAATAGGAATTCCTTCTCTCCCCCCTATGGGGAATTCCTCGTTCGGCGCGAGACAACCCCGATGCAGGGACCTAAAGAAAGCTTACCGGAGCGCTTACCTTAATCCCCGCGCTCCGGTGACTTCTATACTTACCAGTGAAGATGGCCGCCGGCATCCTCTTCCTCCGTGGACCGCAGCTCTTCTGTGCGGTCCATTGCCGATTCCAGCCTCCTGATTGGCTGGAATCGGCACGTGACGGGGCGGAGCTACACGGAGCTACACGGAGCCCCATAGAGAACAGGAGAAGACCCGGACTGCGCAAGCGCGGCTAATTTGGCCATCGGAGGGCGAAAATTAGTCGGCACCATGGAGACGAGGACGCCAGCAACGGAGCAGGTAAGTATAAAACTTTTTATAACTTCTGTATGGCTCATAATTAATGCACAATGTACATTACAAAGTGCATTAATATGGCCATACAGAAGTGTATAGACCCACTTGCTGCCGCGGGACAACCCCTTTAACAGAATATTTTAAATGTCCCGCTGTAAAACTCCTGTTTGTCCCCTGATCCCCACAGGGACTTACAGCAGGACATTTAAAATGCACTTCTTCATTTAGCAAAGCAGCATCACTCCCTCTCCCTTCATCTCCAATTTCCATTGTTTAGAAGTGTAAACTTATGTTTACCTAATCAACCTCCTCCTTGTTATCCAGTTCCCATAGAAGTCTTTGGAAACTGCTGCACCTCGCGCACCAAAGACAGGTCACATCCTATCTTTTCTCAAAGCAAGGAATTTTAGTTGTGGGATTTCAGTCACAAATATCCTATTATTTTAGGTACGATTTTTTTTCTACATGCTTAAAATTCTTTCATCCATCTATTGGTTCTATTAGCCATGATCGTTTCGCACAGGTAACCACGGCATGCGTTTTACGCTCGTGTGCAAGAACCCTAAGTTGTCTAAGGTCTCTTTCACACAAGCGTTTTATCATGGCTATTGTGCTGTGATAAAACACCGGCCAAAAATCACAACCATCTGAAACATCAGAGTCCAATACATCCATTCAGATGGGCGATTTCCCGGCATGTAAAATCAGCCGTCCGGAAAAAAAACGCATGCGATGAGCATTCCGGCTGGCTGCTTTTATGCACGACCGGAAAAAATAGGACTTGTCCTATCTTTTTAATGGAATACGTGGCCGATTCCCATAGACTCCTATGGGAGCCTACGAGAGCTGTCAGAAAAGGGGAGAGGAAGGAAAGTGGGAGGGAGTTTAGCAGCGGTTAGCTTGCTAAAGTCCCTCCCCCTCCCCTTGCTGGCAGCTCCCATAGGCTAGGGAGAGAGGGGAGGGAAATTGGCATGGCAGGCGCTTCTAAAGTGCCTTCCTCTCCCTTTGCCAGCAGCCCCCATAGGCTTCTATGGGAGATTCTACTGCCGCGATCAGCTGGCAAAGGGAGGGGGAGAAACTTTAGCAGCGGCAGGCGTCCATTCAATGTACAAGATGATGTAAAAATAAAGGGGCTATATTATTAAAGAATGAAACTAATATCAACATGTAACAAAACACCCTTTGATGCCTGCGTTTCTGTATATAGAAATTCCATATACAGTATTCCTAAATTGACTGTATTTATTATCTAATGACGAATTTCTAGATTTGTTGCCTTATCCATAAGTAAAGAGCAGCAGACTCTGTTTGTACAATACAAGCTTAAAACATACAAAACATGCACTTAAATGATAAATTCAAAAATCACATTAAAGGCAATCCGACTCTTTATGGACCATGTAAGGACCCAAAAATAAAATGAGTGCAGGGTCAGACTGGCTCCATATTGGCTGAGATGGACCCATTTACTCAGCAGCACTTTGTGTAACTCTTATTTTAAAATCTGATATCTTTGTTGTTTGATAAAAGTAAGCAGAATGAATTCCTCTGATATCCCTGACAGAGGGGATAACAGCGCCTGCGATGCAGAAATTGATATGTTCCATTACGGCATCACTCTCCTATCTCCAATTATTGATCCACACAAATAGTTTTAGATTACATCCCAAATCATTTACAAGAGCTGCGGAAAAGTTTACCAAGATACATTAACTGCAAGGAATTTATTTTGTATACAACTTTTAATTCTCCAGCTCTCCTTTAGGCCTTATTCACATGACCGTATTTATGCAGGTATTTAGCTGCATTAAAAAAATCACTCAAAAGTCGTGACGATCCGAAGCATTTAATTCAATGTATTCATTGAGATGACCGTTTTCAGATGCCAATTTTAAACGCCACGTAAAAAGATAGGTCTTGCCCTATCTTTTGCCGAGATATGCAGGAAGCTCCCATAGACGTCAATGGAAGTTAAATAAAAGGGAGGGAGTTATATGGCGTACAGCGCTGCAAAGAGAACACAGCTGGTCCGATTTAAGCATTATTGGTCATTCCAAGCATTTTACAGTGAACGATGGTTTTCATCGCTTCTGCATATTTTTTGCCGATACGCAGCAGAGGCCCATGTGAATGGCTGAAAATATGTGGCTGAAGATTGGGACTCGATCATGGCAATTATTCATTCGTGCAATTTCACAATGCGTACAGGCTAATGTAAAAACGCATATGGTTGTGTGAAAGAGCCCTTAGGATGGACACTCACTAGCGATATTTTCTCTCTTGCGCTGCGACAGCACAAAAAAATTCTCGCCTCGCAGCGCAAGAAAAGACGCCGGTATAGAACCGGCATATCGCTAGTGGTTTCAACGGGGCCAGCGACAGCAGCGCTAGCCCCATTGAAAACATAGGGAGAATGCCACGGACTTCTGCCACAGCTGTGACAGCTGTGACAGCTGTGGCAGGAGTTTCCTTCATCCCCGTGGGGACAGCTGTGGCAGAAGTCTGCGGCATTCTATTCAATTGCTTTCAATGGGATCGGCCGATCCAAATGAAAGCAATGCTTTCTGCCAAGCCCCACAGAATGATTATCGGGGAAGGTCTTGAAATATAAATGGTAAAAAATAACAAAAAATATTACTCACCTCTCCGGCGCTCAGATGTGTACTCCTGCTGGCTCCCCGGCACTGCTGTTAAGCTCTTTCAGCAGTCGGGGATTTAAAAATCGCCGCCTCCTGAAAGGGCTGTGCAGATTGGCTGAGGGCCAGTGAGCATCCACCCTTAGAGTGACATAACAAAGGGCCAAACACTATCTATCTATCTATCTATCTATCTATCTATCTATCTATCTATCTATCTATCTACCTAGCTAGCTAACTAGCTATCCCATATCTATCTAGCTATCCCATATCTATCTATCTATCTATCTATCTATCTATCTATCTATCTATCTATCTATCTATCTATCCCATATCTATCTATCTATCTATCTATCTATCTATCTATCTATCTATCCCATATCTATCTATCTATCCCATATCTATCTATCTATCCCATATCTATCTATCTATCTATCTATCTATCTATCTATCTATCTATCTATCTATCTACCTAGCTAGCTAACTAGCTATCCCATATCTATCTAGCTATCCCATATCTATCTATCTATCTATCTATCTATCTATCTATCTATCTATCTATCTATCTATTTATCTATCTATCTATCTATCTATCTATCTATCTATCTATCTATCTATCTATCCCATATCTATCTATCTATCTATCTATCTCATATCTATCTATCTATCTATCTATCTCCTACCTATCTATCTATCTATCTATCTATCTATCTATCTATCTATCTATCTATCTATCTATCTATCCCATATCTATCTATCTATCCCATATCTATCTATCTATCCCATATCTATCTATCTATCTATCTATCTATCTCATATCTATCTACCTATCTATCTACCTATCTATCTATCTATCTATCCATCCATCCTGACTCCATGTACCTTCCAATCACTAGCCATGTGTCTTAACCAGCTTCAGTGGAAAAGCCAGGATATAGCAATTCAACCAAACCCATAAGCAGTTGAATGATACAAATTACTAGAGAAGCCCATACAATTCAATAATCCAACTTGAGCTCACATTTGTCCTCAACTTTAACTTTGGTTCATCATCAGACTATGGAGCAATCAATGCTTAAGAATATGTCTCCAGTTACAAAAAAAACTTCTCAAAATCCCTCCATCAAACAAAGGACAACAAAATATTGCATACATGCATAATAAGTATCTAAGTGTATTTCTCATTCTCAATGCTACAGTTTTGACCCCCTGATGCAAACCAGAAAGGACTGAACTCAAGTTTGTACAGCCAGCAGTGGTGTGCTGGCTATGGAAGCAGACCATCTTATGACTGTTATGTGGTATGTTGGATAGACGAGGCTAAAAGCCCTTTCAGACACAACGATTATCGCTCAAAATTCACTCAAAAGCCATCTTTTGAGCGTAATCGCTGTGTCTTAATGTGCTCATCTTTCACTGTTTGGCAGAAAGATTGTTTTCAGTTCTGCTTGAAAAACGTCATTCAGCAGAACAGCTGATAAGCAGGACTGCAGGCTGTGTTCTGCCCTCAGAGAGCTGATTACATTGTTACAGCTGTTCTCAGCTCTCAGCACTGCTGGCAGAACAGCTGATAAGCAGGACTGCACACTGTGTCTGCTGTCCATGGTGCTGAATTCTCCATGGGGAGCCCATGGCTGACCAATGGAGCTAATTACAGAGCTCAGACCTCCTGCTGAGTTCTGTAACAGCTCCCAGAATTTCATTTGCATGCAAATGAATCTAATAAAGTACTAATAGCAAGTAGTGCCTATTAGTACTTTATGCAAAACGATCGCTGATCTTTCAATTTTTTGAAAGATATCTGTGTGTGTAAATGGGCCCTAAGGCAAATAACCCTGCCACCCACCTGTCCCATAACTGGCTCACCTCTCCCTTTCCCGGATGCCCGGCCAGCAGCACGTCTTCTTGTAACTTACAGTCTAGCTGGTCAGGACATTTGCTCTCAGTGCAGTGGATGACTCCTTGCTCTTTTCCTGGCAGTACTATATTGAGAGCAAGAGAAAGGCAGAAGAGGAATCCTCTGCATTTAGAGAGTAGCATCTGGACCAGCTAAACTATAAGTTACAAAGAGACTTGCTGCTAGCCATTCAAGAGAATGGGAGATACAAAGCGAGCAGTGAAAGCTTCAGGGGACACAGAGGGGACACTAGCACTTAGTGGGGACATAGAGGGATCACTAGTATATTGTGGGGCCACAGAAGGGACATCAGTACTATGAGAGGGTAGTGAGAGATTTATTGGTGCTAGTGGAAGAATGGGAAGAGTGTGCAGAAATGACTTGTGTCTGCAAGAAATCATCATGATGGCCTAGGCATAGATAAAGTATAAAAATGAAACCAGACATCACCTGTGATCACTGGATGTATCTGCACTGTAATCACTATCACTGTGTAGAGCTGCTTTCAACTTTTATATAATGACTGCATTATTTAGAGGCATACTAGAGTTGAGATGCTGTATCTTGGTAACCACAAATGGCTTCCCCCCAAAACATCTATAAAACCACCTACTCCTCCCTACGAAGTGTAAACCATCTATCTAAAAAGACAAAGTACTCCCTAGCCCCCCAATCTGTATGATGGCCCTCTTTTTGTTGCATAAGCTGGCGATACACATACAATAAATATTAGCTGGAATCAATTTACGCAAATCACATAGTATTTCCAAATGATGGTTGGCCAAAATGGTTCAGTATCAGCCATAGCAGTAGACCTTTATCTTATGTATTTAGGCAGTTTTAAAAGCGTTGTCTCATTAGAGACACTCCCATCAAGTTTGGAGTCACAGCGATGATCAGCTGATCTCCATAGATATGGTTCTTGCCATACCTGGCTAATTTTGCCAAGGGTAGCCATGGCCAGAATGGCATTATTTATGTAGTAGTGTTAAATGCCACACATCTCGGAGATGGTTCCAGTCTGCCAGAATAGTTCTATAAGCATATCTCTCTGTTCTAGTTCATAGAGGGAGGTCCTATGCTGGAGACCCCATTTTATGATACTCATATGCCCTAAAACGATATATGGACATAGGTTGTCTCATGACTTTAAAAAGGTTGGACCAAGAGAGACTTTTATCATCTAGGATAAGTGATTGATATCTGATCGGTAAGGGTCTCACCCCTGAGTCCCCCACCAATCCCAAGAATGGGGGTCTTTTGTCCCACCTCCTCTTGACTATGAGCTTGCTGCTCTCCCTACAGTGAGGGAGGAGACTTGAATGGAGCTATGGCTGCGCATTTATTTTAATAGGATCGACAGAGATAGCTGAGAGCTTTGTACTCAACCATTTTAACCTCCCCGGTGAAACGAATGGAGTGACGGCTGCGCATGCGCATTCAGTGCTTTGTTCAATATGACATCACTGAAGTGGGGAGCAGCATCACTGTAGTGACAAGAAAAGGGGGAAACAGGATCCCTGCTCTTGGAATTAGTGACAGTTTCAGTGGTGAGTCCTATACCGATCAGACCTATCCTGTGGATAGGTGATAGAAGTCTATTTTGGGGCAACCCCTTTAACCCCTGCCTGTCTGGCCATGTCATGATTGCTCAGCCTACAGTGCAGCTCTTTGCTCAAATTTAGTTAGTTGTAGACTTGCAAGAAGGTCATATAATATTATATGTCATATAATATTTTTAATGTAACGGCTTAGAAGTTGATTTCCTTTAACGGGCCGGACCAGCCTTCAATGCCAGGCACAGGAACATGACTAGAAGCGAAAGAGTGTAGCGAAGCACAATGTTATTAAAACCATCTTTCTTGTACATACTGATTCTTTGATTGAACTTTGTTATGTCTAAAAGTTCCCTTCTTATCAAATTATCATCTGGGAATTGTAATTTGCCGGTGTGATTGAACTGTTTTGAATTCAGCATAGAAAATCCTATTAATCTGGAGTGCCTAATTTCAATTCTGAATAATTGCTAAGGTAAAGTGCTGCCTTCATTTCACACGGGTTAAATAGAATGGATTATAGAGATAGGTGGCAAAGAAGGACATTTAATATGACATGTCTAGTGTTGATGCTCTTGCGATGTGACATTTAAAGTTGTTAAGTACCTGTGTATATGGCACATCGAGGTCTCAGAAATAAAACTGCTAATGGGACAATTCTATAAATGACTGAGTTCAACTAATCTTTAATAATACAATTTGATCATCTCACATTCTTCATGACAATGTTTTTTTTTTTTTCAAATAAATCTATTCAAAGCCAATAGTTCTCCGATTGTCATATATGAATATTCTTTATAGGACTTTTGGTTATTTTGAGTACAGTTCTGGATAAAGGGAGAGTTCACTCGAGGTACTTCTTGAGATGTCATAGACCTATAGTATGCAAGAATATTCCAAGGAGCTCACCATGGTCGCCAACCATCTGTACCTTCCAAAGCAGGGTGAAATAACTCTCCGGCTGAATCAGATGGAGACTTGGGTGACACCGTGTGATCCACATGCCAGCAGATGCTTGTTGTCAGGACACAGAATGTGCACACATGTTAAAAAGGAAGAAAAATATGTTTAGCAAATGAAAAGAGGGGGAAATATCTAAAAAAGAATATAATGTGGTCTGCAGAAACTGTAGGGCAAGTGTCAGAAAAGCTAAAGCTGATAATGCATTGAGGCTTGCAACAGAGGCCAAAAGCAATAAAAAAGGGTTTTGGGGGTATGTCAAAAGCAAAAGAAAAGTCAAAGATGCTATTGGATGCTTACAAGATGAAAATGGTGAATTGGTTAAGAATGATGTTGAGAAGGCTGAACTTTTAAATTCCTATTTTATATCTGTTTTCTCTCAGATAGTAGATGTAACATCAACTGATCTTCCTTGTGCTATTGGAGGAATAAAATAATGCAGGCTATCTATAAGCAGAGAGATGGTGAGGAAACACACAGCCAACGTAAATGAATTCAAGTCTCAATGTCCAGTTGAATTACATCCTAGGATACTAAAGGAAGAAAAAGAACAAATGTAAAGAAAAGATCAAAACTACCAAGGAAGAGACAGAAAGACTGATTGCCAAAAAGAGCAAAAATAACCCTAAACTATTTTTCAAGTATATAAACGGTAAAAGGATTTGCACTGAAAGCACTGGCCCTTTAACAAATAATGCAGGAGTAACCATAGAAGATGATGGGGGAAAGGCAAACTTTTTCTGAAGTGTATTCACGAAGGAAAAAGAAATGTCACACGAGATGCAGGGGGATAAAGCGAACCCCCCGCAAAATATCACCTGTCTAACTCAGGAAGAAGTGCTGTGACAGTGATAAAAAGATTAAAATCGACAAATCGCCAGGCCCAGATGGAATACACCCAAGGGCCCTAGGGGAACTAAGTGACGTGATAGACAGATCTCTATTTCTTATAGTTAGGGACATTATTGAGACTGGAGTTGTACCATTGCATTGGCGTATTGCCAATGTGGCTCCAAAATACAAAAAGGGGTCACAAAAAGAGCCTGGTAACTACAGGCCAGTAAGTCTCACATCAATAATTGAAAAAATATTTGAGGGGTTTCTGAGAGATGCCATCCTGGAACACCTCAGGGAAAACAACAGTATAACTTATCAGACCAATTTGATCAGCTTCATGTGAATTAGCCCTTAGTCAGACCTCATTTGGAATACTGTGTCGAGTTCTGGGTGCCCAGATTTAAAAAAGACATAGACAAACTGAGCAAGTTCAGAGAAGAGTTACCAAGATGATGAGCGGTCTGCAAATCATGTCCTATGAGGAACAGTTAAAAGATCTGGGAATGCTTAGCTTGCAAAAAAGAAGGCTGAGAGGAGACTTAGTCTACAAATATCTGAAGGGCTGTCACAGTGCAGAGGGATCAGCATTATTCTCATCTGCACAAGGAAAGACTAGAAGCAATGGGATGAAACTGAAAGGGAGGAGACACAGATTAGATATTGGACAGTGAGGGTGATCAATGAGTGGAACAGGTTACCACATGAGGTGGTGAGTTCTCCTTCAATGGAAGTCTTCAAACAAAGGCTGGACAAATATCTGTCTGGGAGGATTTAGTGATCCTCACTGAGCAGGGGGGTGGATCCGATGACCCTGGAGGTCCCTTCCAACTCTACCATTCTATGATCCTAGTCAAATAAGTTCTTTTTCCTGCACAATATTGCAGTATTTCATACATCTCCTAGCTGTATATTGCGTCAGCATTTGCGCTTCCCCACTCACTTCTACGGGGACTTTTGATGTATAAATGTGCAAAAAAAAGTATGGTTCTTTTTGTTTGCCTAAATACGCATGCAAATATGCCCATGTGCGGCTTTATTCATACGAGTGTTTTATCGCCGAAATGCGTGACTATCTGATGCATTGGATTCCAATACATTTGTTCAGATGTTGCGTAAAATTGGCTTGCTGGATAAGATATTGCACGTGGTGCACATTCCGGCCGGTCGCTTTTACGCCGTCCGGAAAAGGCAGGTCTGAAACAATTTTCTGCCGCAACACGTCAGCTGGTCCCATAGACTCCTATGGGAGCTTATGGGAGCTGCTGGAAAAGGGAGGTGGGAGGGAGCTTAGCAGCGGTTCTGCTAAACTCCCTCTCCCTTCCCTCCTCTCCGCCCTTTGCTGACTGCCGGAGAAGGAGTGAGATTAGCACACTAGCTCTGCTAAGCTCCCGACCCATCCCACCCACTCCCATTGCCAGCAGCCGTCGTGGGGCAAAGAGGGTGCGGGGGTTTAAGACACTAGCTCCCTCCCTGTCCTGCCCCCTCCCTTTGACAGCAGTTGGCAAGGGGTGGAGAGGGGGAGGGAAGGGGGAGAGAGTTTAGCAGAGCTGCCCCCTGCCCAACAGTATTCCGGGCTGTGGCGCATACACGCCACACCTGGCCTTCGGAATGGGCGTAAAAACGGGAGATGCAGCCACGACTTGTTCGCAGGTGCCTCCAGTTCATGCCATTTTTGGCCGTGATACAGGCGGCCGAAAATCGCAGCACCTGTGTGAATAAACCCTAAAGCTGACCTAAGGCGCAAACAAACAGATCACATTCAAGGAATGAATTCTAACGTTTCCCATTGCTTGCACTTGTTATACATCGCACCTGATCAATCTTATATAAAGGTCATATAGCTCAATCAGAAATAAATATAACGCCATCATCTCCGTAACACAAAGGACCATTTAAAAAGTCTAATCTTTTAGAAGGCGAACAGCTACTGATATAATTGCTCCAAATGATATAAAAAGCCTTTTAATTTGGCTCTTGTTTCCAGACGTTTATTGGCAGAATACACTTTGCAGGGTATTTAAAAAATATTAGCCATAAATTGTTTATATTGCAACTTAATAGCTATTACTTAAATGCTAGAGGCAATTGTTTAGCTAATCTTGAACCGTTGATCTAATTAAGCATGCATAAGAAACATAATTATTGAATGAGTCTGGGACACAGTCAACTCGCATTGATTGAAATGATTACAAAATGGTTTATCCAGCTGTTTTGTGTATTACACCCTTGTTGCCAGGCTTAGGAATTTCTATGATTGATGTCGGTTCCTATTGTTTTATTAGCTCTCTCCATTTGATAAAGTTATACGGAAGGACTGAGTTGGAGTCATTACAAAAAGAGCGTATATTAAAAAAAAAAAAAAAAATCACGCCAATTATCTTTTTCCGAAAAAGTAGTGTGAGTTTAAGGCCTCTTGCACGCGACTGTATGCATTTTTACGCTTGCTTGTACACGCTGTAAAATGGCATGAAGAAGAATAGCTGCGATCAAGTCCCAAAATTTAGCTGCATATTTTCTGCTGTTCACACGGAAGGCTGCTGCATATCGGCAAAAAATATGCTGCAGCGTGGAAATCCTTCGATCGACAGAAATCCTCAGAAGGACTACTAATGCCTAATCCCTTAGGGTTGAACATGGGCGTTTTTCGGTCATGACTACAGCACGACCGAAAATCACGTGAACAGGCGCACAAATCTCCCATTTGTGCACCCGTTTAGATGGACCGGTCCGGCAAGTATACGCTAATCCCAGGATACCGTCGGGCGGAGAAAGACAGTTTATGCCTCTCCTTCTCCAGCCTCTCACCAGCTCTCGGCTAGGAGAGGGCTGGATTGGGCAGGAGCTAGTGTGCTGCCCCCTCTCCGCGCCTTGTCAGCTGCCAGCAATGGGAGGGGGTGGGACAAGGCGGGAGCTTAGTAACTGTCTCCTGCTCCATTCCCCCCCCCCCATCCCATTGCAAACAGCCAGCAAGGAACAGAGAGGAGGAGTGGAGGAGGTGGGAATTCAGCAGACATGCCGTTAAACTTCCCCCAACCTCCCTTCTCTGGCAGCTTCCATAGGCTCCCATAGGAGTCTATGCAGCCGCCGACGTATTCTGCCCTATAAGATAGTTCCTGAACTATCTTTGCTGGCCAGGGTAAAAGCGCCCAGCAGAAATGTGCATGGTATGCGCTATCTTGGCCAGTTGGGCACTTTTACGCTGTATGAATACGCCCATCTGAACTGATGCATTGTAAACCAATGCATTAGATGGGCAGCGTATATCGGCCGGCCGTGAAAACGCTCGTTTGAATGAATCCTTAAGAGCACGGCGCTTTTTTTTCCCAATTTTTGTTTTTTCTCCCCTCCCCCCCCTTTTAAAAAATTGTAACTCTTTTATTTATCCATCGACATAGATGTCTGAAGGCTTGACTTTTGCAGGACGAGTTATATTTTTTAATGGCGCTATTTAATGTACCGTGTAATGTACTGAAAAACTTTTAAAAAGTGGAGTAAAATGAAGAAAAAATGAAATTCCGACATCTTTCAGTGCGTCTTGTTTCTACGGCGCACAAACTGCAACAAAAATTACATGATACCTTTATTCTGTGGGTCAGTATGATTACTACGATGTCAAACCTATATAGTTTTTCTTTACTGTACTACTTTTAATTTTTTTCAAAGGTGTTTAATTTTTTCAATTATGTTCTGTCACACTCTTCTGCACGCAATAACTTTTCTATTTTTCCATCAACGTAGTTGTACGAGGGCTCAGTTTTTGTGGGATTTCCTACAGTTTGCATTGTTAACATTTTGGACTTGCGAACAGGTTCCGTTCCGGGAGCCCGTTCGCAAGTCCGTTTTGTTCGCAAGTCGAACAAATGGTTGTATGGAGTGCATCGCAGGTGGATCCCACTCCATACAACGTCGGGTGCCGGCTGTTCTTACAGCGGGCACCCGGCGGCAGCAGTTCCGACGAGCCGTGGCGCTTGTCGGAACTGTTAACACTTTAAATACCGCTCTGACAGCAGTATTTAAAGTGTTAACAGTTCTGACGAGCGGCGCGGCTCGTCGGAACTGCTGCCGCCGGGTGCCCGCTGTAAGAAACAGCCTGCACCCGACGTTCAGGGGGCCCGTACAGCGTCCCATGATGAGATCGCGGGACGCTGTGTGGTTGCTAGGCAGCCGGGGACTTCCTGAAAGGCCCCAGGGCTGCCTATGCAGAGTGCCTATCAAGTGCACGGCTTGCTAGGCGCTCTGCATAGACAGCCCTAGGGCCTTTCAGAAGGCCCCCGGCTGCCCAGCAACCGCGATGTGACCGGACAGGCTTCTATCAGGCTTGATAGAAGCCTGTCCGGTCCCTGCACAGTATGATGTAATGCCATAGCATTACATCATACTGTGCTGTACAGATAGTTCGTATCTAGCGAAATTCGTAAGTCGAATGTTCGCAAGTCGGGGACTATCTGTATATACAACATTTTGAATTGACAGCGGCATTTAAAGAGTTAACAGCTCCCATGAGCTGTGCAGGTTATTGGAGCTGTTGCTGACGGGTGTCAGCTGTAAGAAACAGCCAGCTCCAGCATTGTATGGAGGGATATCGCCTTGCTCTCTCTTCACACATACCCTTACGCTGTAAGTCCTATAGCGTTAAAGAGTTAAACAGAGCCAGCTGTCATCTTTTCCGAGCATTGGACACTGAGTAACTCCCTCCCCTCCCTTTTTCCGCCCGCTTCCATAGAAGTCTCCGGGAGTTTCCATCGTATCTCGGCAAAAGATAGGGCAAAAAATAGCGGTGTATATACGGTTGTGTGATTAAGGCCTAAGATGTATATACACTCTTTGTCAAAAGCTTTCAGAAAGAGTTGTTGTTTTTCTGCTAAACTCGGCATGCAGTTACATCTCAGGCAAATATACAAAGGATGAGAGCTATGGTGTGATTAGATGAACAGTTTTGTCACTTGAGGCCCTAAAATTGGTTCCACACTTGGTTTATAAAATGCTCTCAGAGGCTACTTGTGTAGTGGACCTCTTTTCACGCTTGTGTAGAGCTTGTTGACCACTACACATGCCTCCATGATACATTTGAAAAGATTTTGCCCACTGAACAGAGTTTGAGAGCTGTGCTAGGTCCTCAGAAAAGCTGGATTGTCTTATCAATGAACTGACCATCACCTGCGCTATTCTGACTGAACTGTTAGGAAGTGTTGGGACCAGTGGATGCATGAGGGCTCAGGACTCTCTCGAAAGGCCACCAGTAGAGAAGATCTCCTTATAATCTGACCAGCAGGAGCAGCTCTAAATGTTTCGCTGTCTGCCTTCCCGGGACAGGTAGCAACATTTTACAGGCCTTTGTGTCTGTCAGAACCAATTTCAAGGCACTTAGCTGAAGGGCATTTGGTCTCACAGTGTCCATTACGTTTACTGCCTTCGACAGCTACCATCGCCTCTGTAGTGGTGTCATGAACAACAAAACTGGACTGCTACGAAGTGGAACCGGGTTGTCTTCAGCAATGAATCCAGGTTTAGTTTGGTCACTAATGATCGCCGTGTTCATGTCTGGAGACCTCAGGGTGAGCAGCTCAATCCTGCCTTTGCTGTGGAGCGGCACACTGCCCCCTGCTGGTGTGATTGTCTGGGGGGCCATCGCATACAACAGCCTGTCACCCCTAGTAGTGGTACGAGGGACAATGATAGCTCAGCGATATGTTCAGGACATCCTGCAGCCACATGTGTTCCTCTCATGATGGCTTCCAAGAGGCAATTTCCAGCATGATAATGCCCAGCCGCACACACAAGGGTGTCACAGGAATGTCCCCACAACTATGCTACATCTCCGTGGCTGCCCAGTCACCAGATTTATCGCAAATAGAATATGTACGTGTTATGGATTTTGGATGTGGACCCACTGGGCTAATTAACCAGCCTGGGTGACTGGCAGCTGACCCAAGCAGAAGGAATACCTACAGATCGATACTGGCCCTAAAGTAAGAAGGGAAATGGAAGGGGCCCTGCATACAAGTAGGGTAATCGCCCCGATAAGTGCGGCCCCGCAGTGGAACCTTGGGGCTGACTAGCCCTGACATAAAACAGGGATGAAGCACTGAAACACAGAAACTAGGATGCTTCACAGAACTAACTTACTACAGAGAGGAGAATGAAGCACAGACAGAAAGAAAATGGATACACATACAGATGCAGAGCACAAGGCAAAAGAACAAAAGGGATAAGCAGGTAAAGGTCACAATAAACTTGAACAGTCCAAAGACAGAAGACCTAGCAGTGGCGTGACAAAGGAAGCCACACCAATACTGAGGCAACAAGGAAGTGTATCAGCTCAGTGTAAATAGGGAAGTCATTGCCCATTAATCCCACAGCTGAGCTGAGAGCCAAAGACTGGTTAACCCTCTTAGTGCTAGATGAAAATAGACAGATAGAGTTCACATGCACAAAATTAGCAGAAAGATGCCTGCGGCTGCCTGGAACCGCAAGAAGGCGGCGGACTTGAGTAGCAGACCTTACGGTACCCCTCCCTAATGCCCCCTCCTCCTCCCGGGTCTATGAACTCTGGATATACTAATACAACTGTTTTCTGCAGAAGGCCCATTCTGGAGGGAGGCCACGGCCTGCTGCTTTTAAGGCCAATCGTGAACAAGGGAACTGGAGCAGTTATTTGGTTGCTTTGGTTGTTGCTTCCTACATATGGCTGTTGGAAGGCATATCTCTGAATGCTATTAACAGCATCTCAGGCAAGATAGCTGCCCCATAGACATTTATGACTTTCCCTTATTTTACCTTTGTCCTATGAAAATTTTAGCTATTCTCCCCTACGATAATTACCCTATGGCGGTAACACAAAGTGCCTACAAACTCTATGGGTCTTTGTTCAACGCACAGTTCCGAGGTCTAATTGATCCACTTCATATCATACTGATATTGTGTTTGGCCCAGTACAAGTTCTTCAAAAAACAAAAATAACCCTTCAAATGCCTTTGCAATGTTGTTGGAGCAATACCTGTTTTTTTTTTTATATAGCCATAACTATGAGTGAGATGTTGCACTGTCAAAGTGCAGCCCCCGGTTATCGATCTACATCACATATAATATGTGTCCTAACAAATCTTCCTCTATTTAATGGCACAGCAAGAAGCGATGAGACAGGGCATTACATACTTGATCTGATGAAGCTTGTATAAGTACAGTACAGAATAGGCCAATAAAGCTCAGCAGCAATGCTAAGATTTATTTCCGTCCAGGCTCCGCTGACATTTTATTCTTTTACTGTGTGTGGAAATGTTTAGCGTCTCCATGCTGCTCCGCTGACATTTCATAGAGCGGCCGAGTGATACTCCTTCCTAATGAATAGCCTCCAACTCCAAAACATATACAATTTTCTCATTCTCTCTTCCTCTGGGAGGCTATGACAAAATTTTGGCAAGTACGAGTAAACAGCTTTGTGTTGGCATGCAGTAAATTAAACTGAGTAATTAAAATCAATAGCAAAACACCAGCTAGACAGAAAGGACATATAACGGGATGGAACACTGGTGAGCAGCATATTGCAGAAGAGCCAAATAATATGCACAACTTTTCCGCAGCCTTCGAAATACAGTCAAAGAGCGTTTCACCTTGAAATCAAACCAATCGCCTACAAATCGAATGACCCTCACACACTGCGGATGTACTGTAGTAGTGAGGGCAGCTTTAGGCCGCATTCACACGGGAAAATAGAAGCCATTGATTTTAATGGGTTTGTCAATAAGCGCATACTTTGCATGCACAATTGTGTTGCGCAAACAGAAATGCAGCATGCTCTATAAAAGAATACTTCTGGCACTCATTAAAGAATTTAGCTATTTCAAAGGCTGACAGCATCAGTGCACATTTTTGGCGCGTGCAAGTGCACATGACTTGCATGCAGAAAAGTACAGTTGCGTGTGCAAATAGGCAACTGTCATTCCGCAAAAAACGTTCACAGTCATGTGAATCCGGCCTCAAAGGGGCTGTCCAATTTTTTTTTTCTTTAATTTTCGAGCTCCCCCTTCTCTAAAGTATATTTCAGCAATATACTTACCATGACATAGGAGCCCCTGTTTCAGCGCTCCGGCGTCACTGTATGTGACCCGTGACATCACTGGATTTCTAGTCTGGTGATGTCCCATAAACAGGTCACATGGGTTTCTAGTGTAGAATCCCTGGTTTGTTTATGGGATATCACTGATGACATCCCATGTTGGGTCTCCAATTGGCTGCAGCGGTTACTATTGGTAAACTACCATGTGACCACTACAGACAACGTAAAAAGACAAGCAGAGTGCTGGAGCGAGAGAGCAGCACATCAGCAGATAGGTGAGTTTATATATACCAGATCGAAGCAATGTAATGGGTTCATTCACATTAGTGATGTTTCCCTGCATGGCACTACGTTGCGATGCTATGCAGGGAAAAAAATCGCAGCGTGTCCTTTCTTTTTGCGATATTGCCCATTGCTTTCAGTGGGGCCAGCAGGAGCAGCACAGTGGGCGAACATCTCGATCTCGATCCCCCACAGGGATGTTTCCATGTGAAAATGCCTCGCATCCAGGCGTTTCCACATTGATTGTGAGGGCAATATGGGGCCTTGATTCACAGCCCGATATCGCCCTCGCCAGTGAGAAGGAACCCTGACTCTCCCTCGCGGTGCTGTTGGCTGAAGCACAACAGTGCCGCTAGACTTAACATAGGAACTTTGACCTGGCCTGGAAGCTCACTCAATGTATCAGACTCAAATTTTATGATTTTACGGTGGTGGTGAGGATGTAGTAAATCTAATGACACCAAAATCATCCACCAAAGGTGATGCATAGGGGTCAAAGTTTGGTGCAAGAAAAAGCCTGTAGGCTTTTTTATATTAGATATGGCAAATGGTGCATCTGCATCAGTAGAACCACTTGCAACTTCCAACTATATTCATTTCCTTAGGGATAGTGTTGAAAAGTATTTCAAAGCTTAAACCCCTTAATAAAACAGGACTTACAGTTACGTCCTCTGCATTAGGAGATTTCATGGAGGGGCATGGGGAGACAATCCCACTTTATACAATGCTATCTATCACAGCTGACACCTGCCATCAACAGCTGTTAACCCTCTAAATGCCATTGTCAGTTCATTGAAATCCCCCAATTGGCTTTGTGGGGTCCTCAATGCAACCCCGTCCCTCCCAAGACGAGATCCCAAAGTGCCGTTCAGATGCCATGGCAGTCTAGGGCCATCTTAAGGCCCCCAGGACTGCCATAGCAGTGGTATTACATTCTACTGCAGGAGTGATCAAACAATCACAAGTTCAAGTCCCCTATGGAGACTAAACAAAATGTAGAAATAAGTTTTAAAAAAGTGTTATTAATTAGAAAAAATAAAAGGTATTAAAGGTTTAAAAGAAAAACTTTTCCTATATTTATAATTAAAACAAACAAAAACATATTTGGTATCGCTGCGTCTGTAAAAGTCGGATCTATCAAAGTAATACATTGTTTATACCGCACAGTGAACATCGTCTGGAAAAAAAAAATTGAATTGCGCTTTTTTAGTTGCCTCATCTTCAAGAAAAAAAGTTTAATAAAAAGCGATTGAGGGCTCAGTCACACAGGCACATCGGCGCCCGTGTTACTGCAGGTAGCAGACGGCCGTACCTCAAGACGGACGTCTCTCTGCAGCGCCGGAGGAAAGAACATGTGACCGGCTTCATTGCCGGTCATGTGTTCTTTCATCAGTGCTGCAGAGAGACGTCCGTCTTCAGGTACGGCCGTCTGCTACCTGCAGTAACGGCTCAGTCAAACGGGTGCATCAGCGCCAGTGTACGGGTGCCAATGCGCCAGTGTGACTGAGCCCTAAAAAGTCAAATATACTCCAAAATGGTCCCAACAAATGAAAAAATGAAAGAGTTATGGATGTGAAAAGATGGCAGCAGAAAATAATTTTATGTTTTATGTGTACACCATAGAAACAAGATCCCCCCCAAACCCCTACACAGATGGCGCAATTTCATTTATTTGTTACTCCATTTAGAATATTTTAAAAGTTTTTCAGTACATTATATGGTTCATTAAATAGCACCATTGAAAAATACAACTCACACCCCAAAAATTAAGCCACACAACAGTTACGCTGATGTAAAAAATAAATAGGTTATGATTTTTTGAAAGTTGGGGGGAAAAACTGGAAACGAAAAACAAAAAAAAGGGCCACATCCTTAAGGGGTTAAAAATAATACAACAAGATACACACACCTCTTAAGATATTATTTATTTGTTAATGTGTTAACATAAAATACTGTTTTAATGTGGCATTTTTGTGCACATTTTTTGTTGGTTTACGGTTTGCCATTATTCATTAAACGATGAATTGTGACATACCCGCAAATTCTAAAGAAAAAAGTTTACAAAAGTATCTAAAAACGAAAGGACAGTTTTCTGGAGAATTCTGTAAAATCTACCCGATTATGTTTATCCCATGTAAATATTAGAAAAAATTGTAGCTTGGGGTTAACGTAATAAGATCGTCATTCCATAGGGTGGTCTTAATATTATTTCCACAAGTGTAATGAGGAGGTGCATACCTTTCTATACATTAGGATGAAGATTCCAAGGCACAAAGCACTCAAGGACAATCCTTCAGGAAAGAATTGATAAATAAGTAAGACTAAAGGGTAAGTAAGTTACTTCACCGGGGAGAAACGTCAGCCCAAGAGGACCGCCATCAACTTACTGTGTCCAGAATTTATTTTTACTAGTTTTTATTATTTTATTGTGTTTTTATTGGTGTAATCTCCAATGAACATGTTGCCAAGATTCTGCCACTTTAACCCTTTCCAATCCATTTATTTTTTCTCATCCATTCTCCCCAGCTCCAAATAAATTGGAGCTGGGGAGAATGGATGAGAAAAAATACATTTTCCCTGCACCCTCCTGAACTGACAGAGTTCAGGAGGGTGCAGGTGCTCACTGCACCGTGAAGGGACCTGCTTACATGTCCGGCGTCTTCCGCATTCTCCCTTCTGCCTCCCGGCTCGGCGATCATGTGACCGCTGGGGGTCAGGTAACACCGGCGGTCACATGATCGCCGGACGGAATCTCCGTGCATTACATAGCGCTAATTGAGCTCTATGTAATGTGTAAAGGAGAAGGCAGAAAGGGTTAAAGACCCTTTCTGCCTTCTCCTCAGGGGTCCTTGATGAGGACCAGTGCAGGAGTGTATATGCAGCCGATGTGTCTGACGATCGGGTGCAGATGCACTCCTGCACTGCAGTGTCGGGCCTACCCCGACATTGGAGCTGTGGAGGGAAATGATGATGTTGGGGCAGGCCCGACATTGGATTGGAAAGGGTTAATTGTTGGTCCTGGATACTTCAAGCCACGCCATTTGGGTACTGCCTTTCTGCTTTTCTGGATACAGGACACATTGGCCGACGTTTCTCCCTGGTGAAGTAAGTTACTTGCTCTTTCGTCTTACTTATTTATCAGTTCTTACTTGAAGGATTGTCCTTGAGCGCTTTGTGCGTTTCTTTGTTTCTTCATCCTACCTATCATCCTGAACCATTGGACTGGATCGGACGGCTGCAATTAGCGCTTTCCACAATGGATGTCCATATTGGATGAGGATCATCTGCTACCCATTGAGGTTATATACAGAAGGCCATCCAGGAGGTCATGTGCTGTTGTGCATCCCAACAAGCCTCGCTCTCTTTTGGGAAAGTACCATGAGCTCTTGTAGTCTAGCAGTCAAAAAGTTGCAGAATTTTTTATGAAAAATTTTGTGATTCTTTTATTTTTTTGAACTCCAGAATCTGTAACAGATTGCTTTATGAATTTCCCCCCATGTCCCAGCAGGTGTATTACAGTATTCTACCAGAGAACATAGTGCTTCATGTTACTGCTGTCATACAAGGTCAATAGACAAGGCTTTCCCCAACCTATGGCTTTCCAGCTGTTTTAACACTGCAAATTCCAGTATGTCCTGACAGCTGGGGACTTTGATTTTTGTCATTGCGGTCCATTGGATGCTATCTATACCCGTCATGTGCTGGATCTAACACTTAGGGTGCTTTCACATCTGTGCTGGAGATTCCACCTTCCTGCTCCTTTTGGGAAACAGGAGAGAGGAATCCCTGCTGCCGAACGGTTCCAGGCAGGCCCCATTGCTTATAATAGGGTCTGCCCGCTTTGTGTCAAGTTGCCTGGATTTTGGATGGAAATTAAAGTACTGCATGCATCACTTTTTCTTCCAGTAATTGCAGCCGGATCTGCAACGGAACCTCCAACCAGATGTTCCAACGCAGATGTGAAACTACCCTTGGATTGTTTAAATTGTTCGGCTTCCATGACGGAGCTAAACAAGAGAAAATATAGAACAGGTGTGAAATTCCTTAACTAGTGCAAAACTGTGAAAGTTTGTTATACAGCATTCAATGCAACCTGTCTTATTTATACTGATCTGTGTTGGGGAAACCAGTAGAACAACCAACATGGCCACCGATACGGCTCCCATCAGGATTTTTACCAAATTTTCCCAGCCTCCTGAATAGTATTGAGCGAACCGAACCAGTAGAACTCTGTTTTAGGTCGAACTTTGCTAAAAGCTCAATTCGGTCTGAACTTGAACTGAGCTTTTAGCAAAGTTCAACCTGAAACAAGGTTCTTCTAGTTCAATTCGCTCAACACTAGTCCTGAACACTTATAGTGTTATACAAGAGTTGTAGTTTTGCAACGGAAAGTGAGTCACAGGTTGGGGACAATGCAGAATAAGGCAAATGTGTTATTGAGGCCTGTAGAGAGTTGAGTGACTAATCCAGTGGGAGCTGTAATGGCAGCCATATTGGTTGTCAGTCAGGACCAGTCAACACTTATTTTGATTCTAGAGGGAACCTTTCCCGACACTCGTGCACAGTATTATTGATGTAGTTAGAAGATAGAAAAACTTTGATGGAACTGAGCATTTCCTAAATAAGAATAGGTATTAAGTCGGAAGTTAACCTTAGTCACATGTGGTGCTATTTCTTTTTTAAGTGAGTTTTAATGAATGCATCTTCTGACTCCCGTCTTCCACCCCTAATGTTCTGTAAAGTGCTTCACAGACCTGGATTTATCAGTCTAATTTTATCTTAAATGAGAAAATCTCCCTTAATCCTGTAATACCATGGCGCTTGAAATTCTTGAACTCTTTGATTTCTCTGATCTATAGAAGAAATACTATTAAGACTTTTGCATTTCAGATGGATGCTCCGACCTGACGGGGTTAAAGGGAAGGCCCCAGGGGTTTACAGAATTTCTGGACAGTTGATGGGTTACTTTTATTTAGGGGGTCAGCTCTTTTAAAAGAACCTTAAAATGTAGAGGTTATACATGCAGAGCGTTCATTCACTGGCTGCATTTACACTGGACGATGATCATTCAGATTTGCACGATCCAGGGAGAATCTGAATGATAAAACTGGAGAACAATAAAAAAAAATTCATGGTGCCTGGAATTTTGGGTCTTATTCTTATTCACTAATTCAGAATATACCATCCATTTCCTTTTTGAGATATTTCTGATGTCATTATCTATTTTTGTTATATTTACGTTATTTTCCCGCCAGCATTAGCTTACTATTAGTACATATGGTACATATCGCCACCACTGCATATCAGACTCGGTTTGATGAAACAATGTGTAAAAACATTGAAGAGGAAAGGAGCGTGTTTCGGCTACAAATGTAGAACATTCCTGCGATGAGCATGGAGAAGCTAAAAGCAGGGAAATTCGGTGGACCACAAATCTGGGAACTCATGAAAGACGGGCATTTCCAGGATTCAGTGGACAACTTTAAGGCTTGTGTGCAGTTGTTATTCTGTATGGTTGTAAGGCATTTCCTTGGGAACTATAAGGCTGGTAACTCCGTTGAACTTGTGGAGAATACGCTCACTTCTACTTCTGAACACTTGGGTGTAACATGAGCATCAGATTGCAGGTCCTGCAGTCATTGTGGTTGGATTTCCAGATTGTCTCAGTGATGTAAGTGATGAACAGGGAGAGCGATCTCACCAGGAAATAAGGACCGTGGAAGAACAGGACTGCGGACGATGGGATACACATCTGATGGCGGACTACTGGTGACCGTGGAAGAACAGGACTACGGACGATGGGAGACGCATATGATGGCGGACTACTGGTGAAACATCCAGCGCGAATGTCCAGAAATATCTCATCGCGGGAAATCATAGAAATGTAGTTTCATCGACATCACAATGGAGAAACTTTGTTTTGCTCATGTTCTAGGCTTCTTGGGATTTATCTTTGTACCTTCAGCTTTTGGTTATATACACATATGTCATATATTAATAGACCTGACGGAGAAAAACTAATGTCATTTTTAACTAATCTATGACCCCAAAATACCCCCCAAAAGTTCTAACATCTCAGTCACTAAAAATTGTGTTCCACAGTGTAATCATTCAGTATAAAAGAGCGCTTAGCAAAAGTGTTGAATCAGCTGTAGCTTAGGCCCCCTTCACATGAGCGCATGCACATTTGCACGCGCCCGAGCGCTGTATACTTGCAGAATTAACCATGCTTTTTTTGTGCAAGCATCAGCATATTTTCTGTACTTTTTGCGCCCGCAGTGCACGCTCATTTGTGCGCGGCAAAAAAATATGCACCAAGTTTAATGCCTAATTGGTCTAATGAGTTTCAGATGTGTTATTTCTCCTGCACAATTACACAGTGTTTCACGCATCTCCTAGCATATTTTGCACACATGTGCGCATCCCCATTGACTTCTATAGGGACTATGGGTGCACAGCAAAATACTTCATGCTGATGGGATTTTTTTGCGCAACCGAAATATGTAGGAAAAATACGCGCATGTGAATCAACTCATTGAAGTCAATGGGTTCTATTCTCTACTTGTTGTACATGCAAGTTTTGTGTGTGCAAATACATTTGTCTAAAGGGGGCCTTATATTTAACTTGCATATTGTGGCTGGCATTTAATCAAGGCAGCACGGCTGATATTGCATTTATGCACTGCGGATACCATGCAGTCATGCATATAAATGTATTAGAAACAAAATCGATGCTCCGCATGAATAGCGAAACAGATTGCTAAAAATCATTGGCTACAGAGCTGACAATCTAATTTGCGAGGCCGGTTCTTCGGATATCATAGTATTGACAATGCATCCAAGTATCAGATAGTGCATGCATTTGAGATTATGTACTTTAGATTCAAGGGCAGTCGATTCCTTTCTCGAACTGCTTAGTAAATGCTATATTTTCCTATGGGAAGAACATTTAATGAGAAACTATAATGACATGAAGGCTGGCGGGCTTGTGCTGCTTAATAATATAATCACTAGTCATGGACCTGCTGCTACTGTAACTCAAAAAAAGGTGAGGCCTTTGCGGGTTAGCAGATTAATGTGCCTGTGATTTAAAGGGGCAGCTTCACCGACGCATTGTAGCCGTACTGCTGCTTGCTGTCTGTTTTCATTATTGACACTCCTTTCTGTGACACCTGCTCTGCAATATTCATCTGACCATTCCTTAGACTGCAGTGTTTCCTATTTATGTGTACAACTTGAGACTGACATTTATATCATTAGTTTGTTCCTTTAATGCAAAGCACTAACTGGCGACTTGTAAGAGAGGATTGGTGTTCCGTTGGAGAACTAATGGGTCAACTTAGAGGCCACCATGCATTCTGCTTTGGGAGATCTTACATTCTACTTTTGAAGTCTCAGGCTATGGGACCCAATACACTATAAAGCAGAGGTTGATTTATTCTCCATAATTGCCCTTCACATCTGGAATACAAGGTTAATGGGTCAATGATTAGCCAAAATGTTTTGCAGCATTGGTCAGGTTTTTGCTATGGAGCTAGGCTTAAAGTCTAAGGAAACCATTGTGCATGAAAAATCAATGCATAAAATCCTACTAAGTCCCTGCATAAAAAAAAATGATGCACATGTCTGTTTTTTACCCATTGAGTTTTCCTTCTCATGCATTTAAAAAGCCTCATACTTGGTTTGTAGGCTCTCCTACCTTCAAGTTTCAAGCTGTAGGGCATTCCCAGTACTGATCATCTGGTACTTGGATCCTCACCTGCCTGAGGACCCAGGAAGTCCATTCAAAGTCTCAGAAACTTCTGCAACAAGTCTGCCACATGAAGTTTCAGGACAGGATGTCTGTAATTATGTTCCTAATCACATAGAGTATCATTATGATCCTCTGTCATGTCAAAGTGAGAGTACAGGATTTGCAATTGCCATGGTAAGGAGATACCTGGGAGAAAGCACAAAAGACTATCTTGACCAGAGATGAAGAAGGGCACCAAAGACAAGTGCCATAAAGGGACCCTGAGAAAACATTTTAAGGGTTCACCTGGTACAAGCACTGAAGCACAAGGTACACACTTAAGCACAAGGAGTAGGTACACAGGGTTGCCCGGGGTCAAGCAATAAAAGGTATACATTAGGTAAGCATCAAACAAAGAGGTGTATACCAATTTTTGAATTTTAAATATTGGAGAGTGTGATCTTTTTCTTCCTGCTATAAATAGAGTTAGGAGGATCTTAAATAATGAACAGGAGGCATCAGTGTGAAGAGGTTGCTTCTGCCATCAGTTAGGAAATACAGAAAACAGAAGGGAGCTTGATTGATACAGACCACAAGAGACTTGAACATGGTTCTATGAAGATGTTTATTCCAGGTATACAGCATACAATGCAGTTCAGGTCTGTGAAGCATGACTTGGGTGCTTATACTTACTCCCCTCCTTTGGTATAAACTACTGGGGTTCTGCAGGCTGGGATCTTATCTCAGTTACTGTAACAGATGTTGGACATCTTTGCTCTGTTCAGGCCCAGGTCAGCTGAGTTGCCAGCAAACTGTCGAAGAACCCTCTGTTGCACCGGTCGTGCATAGCCCGAGCCAAGGTGTCAAGGTATTCACTCTGATTCTACATATTGCTCAACCAACAATGATTTTATTTGAAGGTGCACAACCTCAACTCCCCCTCATCTCTCCTCTTTTAGAGGCCGTGTAGTATAACTATGCCCATTGAATACTGCTCAGCTATCCCTCTTTCTATCTAATCCTCTATAAGTATCCAAGCCCGTATCAATCTAGAAGCAACTCTCCAATCTCAGAAGACCAAGATGATGACACTGCTTAACATAGTAACATACCGTAGTATGTTAGGCTGAAAGAAGACAATGTCTATCCAGTTCAGCCTGTTTCCACACCAGCACCTTGTTGATCAAGGAAGCCAAAAAACCCCCAAAGAGGCAGAAGCCAATTTATCCTATTGTGGGGGAAAAGAATTCCTTCCCGACTCCATAATGGCAGTCAGAATAATCCGTGGATCAATGTTTCAAAGTTCCTACCTGACTCCAAGAGCCGGATCGTCAACCCCGCTGGTTATTTAATGTCTATATCCTGTAATGTTGTACAGCTCTAAAAAGAAGTCCAGCCCATCTTAAACTTCTCTATCGATTTTGCCATCACCACGTCCTCAGGCAGAGAGTTCCACAGTCTCACTGCTCTTACAGTAAAGAACCCCCCTCTATGTTGGTGATGAAACCTTATTTCCTCTAATCATAGAGGGCGCCCCCTTGTTACCATCGCAGTCCTGGGTATAAAGAGATCATGGGAGAGATCCTTGTATTGCATTTATTTATACATACATACTGTAGTTATTTGGTTGCCCCTTAACTGGCTTTTTTCCAGGGTGAATAATTCCAATTTTGATAACCTCTCTGGGTATTCCAGTCCTCCCATTCCATTTATTAGTTTAGTTGTCCTTCTTTGAACCCCCTCAAGCACTGTAACATCTTTCCTGAGCACCGGTGACCAGAACTGTGCGCAGTATTCCATATGAGGCCTGACAAGTGCCTTCTATAGTGGAAGAATAATATTCTTGCGCCTCGCTTCTATACCTCTTTAATGCACCCCGAGACTTTATTTGCCTTTGCAGCAGCTGACTGGCATTGACTGCTCCAGTTAACTCTACAGTCAACTAGTACTCCAAGTCTTTTTCCATATCCCTTTTCCATGGGTGTAACCAATCGAACTACTTGATGCATACTGAACACTGGTGATTTATCAGTAGTCTAACAAACTACATGCTGCTTTCAATGGTCAGTAAAGCTCATATGAGCATCTCTGGCTTGTAGTGTCTTGGACTACCGATACACTACCAGTGCTCAGTGTGTATCAGGTAGGCAAAGAAGCAATGCGACTATCTTGGTTGTTCAAGGATAGAAGGGTTGCTTTAACACCCATTAAATCTATCACTTAAAAAGGATTCTGTTACCAGTTTCATGAAGCCTTCCTCCACTTGCTGCTTGCAGAGTAAAAAGCTCTCTCTCTATACACAAAAGGGGAGAGAACTGTCAATCTGCTTGATGCGGGCGGGGAGAAGCTGGCACGGCCCGCCTCCATGACTCGGAGCTCACCTTCTGAGTCAAACTTCATGAACCTGGTGATGGAATCCCTTCAATAAAACATTCATCTCTGCTGCTGCCCTGAACAGGACTTCTATAGAGAGTGCTCTGTCCTCCCTCAAAGTGACTGGGTAGGGGAACGGTTATTATTTGGGGACCATTTCCAGTCCATAATCTTTTACTATGATTTTTAACATGTTATTTACTGCTTTACCAACTTAAATGGCGATATACACAACTGAATAAAATACATATTCACCCTAGTATGGTATGATATTTCCATCATATCTCCTGAGTGGTCTATTCAAGTCATTTTGTTTGTTTTTAGCTATAATTGGACTGTCTGGATTGCAGAATGCATGCAGAACGCCTGTGATCATCTCATCGATCAATGCTGTGTCTGTCATCTTATGTAATGAGTGAAATGTATTGATGAGCATGTAGCAAAGTATACACTTAATCCCCTCGAGGTATCCCGTTTAAGGGAAGCTATTGATTCCTCCTTTTCATTGAGCTATATGAATTGCTATTTTTCATAACACCTCAATGTAGTTATTTACCAGGGGATCTCATTGATTTTCACGTAGACGTTGAACGCTTGTGTCAGATACACAAAGGCAGCTTAAGAAACAATGGATGCATTTGCCTTTTATGTATCATTTCTAGAAAAAAAAAAGAAACAGAAATGATACCTGCGCTGTCAAACAATGCATTAGCTTTTCAGAAGAAAACTCTTTGTTCCATCCGAATCCGGGAAATTAGACATTGCGGGATCTCGGGTATATAACCAATGTCTTAATGTCTGCCTCTCTAATAAAGTGGCCATCTAGACATTTGGAAATACAGATAGTCCCCTACTTGCGAACATTCGACTTACGAATTTCGCAAGATATGAACTATCTGTTCTGCACAGTATGATGTAATGCTATGGCATTACATCATACTGTGCAGGGACCGGGCAGGCTTCTATCAAGCCTGATAGAAGCCTGTCCGGTCAGATTGCGGGACACTGTGCGGTTGCTAGGCAGCCGGTGGCCTTCTGAAAGGCCCTAGGGCTGTCTATGCAGAGCGCCTATCAAGCCGTGCGCTTCATGGGCACTCTGCATAGGCAGCCCTAGGGCCTTTCAGGAGGTCCCCGGCTGCCTAGCAACCGCACAGCGTGGGATGCTGTATGGGCCTCCTGAACGTCAGAACTGTTAACACTTTAAATACAGCTGTCAGAGCGGTATTTAAAGTGTTAACAGTTCCGACAAGCGGCATGGCTTATCGGAACTGCTGCCGCCGGGTGTCCGCTGTAAGAACAGCCGGCACCCGATGTTGAATGGAGTGGGATCCACTGTGATCCCGCTCCATACAACCATTTGTTCGGACTTGCGAACAGGCTCCTGGAACAGAACCTGTACAAAATCTGTAGCTGCCTTGCGTGAGTAGTGTGATGGGGATAGTATGGAAGGGCTTGGAACGTACAGTTTGCATTGTTTAGTGATGAATCAATTCGGACCAAAGAGATTTTGAAAGAGTATAACCAATGCATTTATAGAGTTAGTCATTAAACCTGATGAATGTTACAATCAAACTATGCCCTCAACATGGGCACACACTTGTTGTTTTGTTGATTCAGTTCCTTCCGACTCTTCGTGACCTCGTGGACCAGCCCACGCCAGAGCTTCCTGTCGGCTGTCACCACTCCCAACTCCACCAAGGTCCAGTCCATCACCTAAAGGATATCATCCATCCATCTTGCCCTTGGTCGGTCCCTCTTCTTTTTGCCTTCCACTTCCCCCAACATCAGCATCTTCTCCAAGGTCTCCTGTCTTCTCATTATGTGGCCAAAGTATTTCAGTTTTGCCTTTAATATCATTCCTTCCAGTGAGCACTCCCTAGTAATTATAGTAACTCAACAGTACATGGCTCAATCAGAACAGTACAAGCTCTGTCTGATCCGTCTGTTTACATTATTGACAGCAATGTGGACAAATCGAAGTACCCCCAATATTTAGAGTCTAATAGTGCAGCCTGTCTTAGTAGCTTGGGTGCCCTGTACCGCTTGGGGAGCACTCTCCATGACATAGCAGTTCAGTTGAAGGCAATAACCGTTTCAAGCTCAAAAATGGTGGTCGTCAACCACTTGGAAGTTATAGTTCTATCTTAGTTGTCTATAGTCCTACCCTAGAGACTGGTCTCTACTTACAGAGATATGCTTTACAGTAGCCATGTGGAATATGGAAACCTGTAGCGTGGAGATGATTCGTTGACTTCTATAGGAGAGTATTGTGGGCATGCTCTGTGACCTGTGCAGAGCTCATTGAGCAGGGAGAGGAAGGAGGTGAGTTGTGACATCACATATTGTGAAAGGTGCATCTTGTGTTATTTATATACACCTTACAGCCCATTTATATGTAACGTTAATTGCACAAACTAACGAATTTGAGCAATAATTGTGCAGTGTAAGTGCAAAAAAATTGCTCACTATTAGAGATGAGCGAGCACCAAAATGCTCGGGTGCTCGTTACTCGAGACGAATTTTCCGCGATGCTCGAGGGTTCGTTTCGAGTAACGAACCCCATTGAAGTCAATGGGCGACCCGAGCATTTTTGTATATCGCCGATGCTCGCTAAGGTTTTCATTTGTGAAAATCGGGGCAATTCAAGAAAGTGATGGGAACGACACAGCAACGGATAGGGCAGGCGAGGGGCTACATGTTGGGCTGCATCTCAAGTTCACAGGTCCCACTATTAAGCCACAATAGCAGCAAGAGTGCCCCCCCCCAACAACTTTTACATCTGAAAAGCCCTCATTAGCAATGCATACCTTAGCTAAGCACCACACTACCTCCAACAAAGCACAATCACTGCCTGCATGACACTCCGCTGCCACTTCTCCTGGGTTACATGCTGCCAAATCCCCCCCCCCCCACGACCCAGTGTCCACAGCGCACACCAAAC
The DNA here is from genome assembly GCF_035609145.1 of Eleutherodactylus coqui. Classification (NCBI taxonomy): domain Eukaryota; kingdom Metazoa; phylum Chordata; class Amphibia; order Anura; family Eleutherodactylidae; genus Eleutherodactylus; species Eleutherodactylus coqui. Next base: position 286,255,640 of record NC_089839.1, read on the forward strand.
TGTCCCTGCCCAGCCTTCAGCTGCCCTCATGCCACGCCACCCTCATGTCTATTTATAAGTGCGTCTGCCACAAGAAAAGCAGGCACACACTGCAGAGGGTTGGCACGGCTAGGCAGCGACCCTCTTTAAAAGTGGCGGGGCGATAGCCCACAATGCTGTACAGAAGCAATGAGAAATCCAATCCTGTGCCACCTCCATCTGGAGCTGCACACGTGGGCATAGCAATGGGGAACCTATGTGCCACACACTATTCATTCTGTCAAGGTGTCTGCATGCCCAGTCAGACCGCGGTTTTTTATATATTGTCACAGGCAGGTACAACTCCGCAATGGGAATTCCGTGTGCACCCACAGCATGGGTGGCTCCCTGGAACCCACCGGCGGTACATAAAAATATCCCATTGCAGTGCCCATCACAGCTGAGGTAGTATTGTCATGTTTAATGCAGGTGGGCTTCGGCCCACACTGCATGCCCCAGTCAGACTGGGGTTCTTTAGAAGTGGACACAGATGCATTTACAACTCCCTGTGGACCCACAGCATGGGTGGCTCCCTGGAACCCACCGGCGGTACATACAAATATCCCATTGCATTGCCCATCACAGCTGAGGTAGTATTGTCATGTTTAATGCAGGTGGGCTTCGGCCCACACTGCATGCCCCAGTCAGACTGGGGTTCTTTAGAAGTGGAAACAGATGCATTTACAACTCCCTGTGGACCCACAGCATGGGTGGGTGCCAGGAAGCCACCGGCGGTACATAAATATATCCCATTGCATTGCCCAACACAGCTGAGGTAGTAATGTCATGTTTAATGCAGGTGGGCTTCGGCCCACACTGCATGCCCCAGTCAGACTGGGGTTCTTTAGAAGTGGACACATGTAGTTACAACTCCCTGTGGACCCACAGCATGGGTGGCTCCCTGGAACCCACCGGCGGTACATAAAAATATCCCATTGCATTGCCCAACACAGCGGATGTAACGTCAGCTGTAATGCAGGTGGGCTAAAAATTAATTTGATTACACTGTAGGCGAGGGCCCACAAAAATTGCTGTATCAACAGTACTAATGTACATCAGAAAAATTGGCCATGGCCAACCAAGAGGGCAGGTGAAACCCATTAATCGCTTTGGTTAATGTGGCTTAATTGGTAACTAGGCCAGGAGGCAGCCCAGTTAAAATAAAAATTGGTTCAGGTGCAAGTTTCAACGCTTTAATGAGCATTGAAACGTATAAAAATTGTTTAGAAAAATTATATGACTGAGCCTTGTGGGCCTAAGAAAAATTGCCCGTTTGGCGTGATTTTGTGAGGTTTCAGGAGGAGGAGCAGGAATCTTATACACAGATTGATGAAGCGAAAAGGTCCCCGTTTTTGATGGGGATACAGAACGATGCTTCCATCCGCGGGTGCAGCCTACGTATTGCTTAGGTATCGCTGCTGTCCGCTGGTGGAGAAGAGAAGTCTGGGGAAATCCAGGCTTTGTTCATCTTGATGAGTGTTAGCCTGTCGGCACTGTCGGTTGACAGGCGGGTACGCTTATCTGTGATGATTACCCCAGCCGCACTAAACACCCTCTCTGACAAGACGCTAGCCGCAGGACAAGCAAGCACCTCCAGGGCATACAGCGCGAGTTCAGGCCACGTGTCCAGCTTCGACACCCAGTAGTTGTAGGGGGCAGAGGCGTCACGGAGGACGGTCGTGCGATCGGCTACGTACTCCCTCACCATCCTTTTACAGTGCTCCCGCCAACTCAGCCGTGACTGGGGAGCGGTGACACAGTCTTGCTGGGGAGCCATAAAGCTGTCAAGGGCCTTAAAGAGTGTTGGCCTGCCTGTGCTGTACATGCTGCCTGATCTCCGCGCCTCCCCTGCTACCTGGCCCTCAGAACTGCGCCTTCGGCCACTAGCGCTGTCGTATGGGAATTTTACCATCAGTTTGTCCGCCAGGGTCCTGTGGTATAGCAACACTCTCGAACCCCTTTCCTCTTCGGGTATGAGAGTGGAAAGGTTCTCCTTATACCGTGGGTCGAGCAGTGTGTACACTCAGTAATCCGTAGTGGCCAGAATGCGTGTAACGCGAGGGTCACGAGAAAGGCATCCTAACATGAAGTCAGCCATGTGTGCCAGGGTACCTGTACGCAACACATGGCTGTCCTCACTAGGAAGATCACTTTCAGGATCCTCCTCCTCCTCCTCAGGCCATACAGGCTGAAAGGATGACAGGCCAGCAGCATGTGTACCCTCACCAGTGGGCCAAGCTGTGTCTTCCCCCTCCTCCTCATCTTCCTCCTCCTCCTCCTCCTCCTCACCGCGCTGAGATATAGACAGGAGGGTGCTCTGACTATCCAGCGACATACTGTCTTCCCCCGGCTGTGTTTCCGAGTGCAAAGCGTCTGCCTTTATGCTTTGCAGGGAACTTCTCAAGAGGCATAGCAGAGGAATGGTGACGCTAATGATTGCAGCATCGCCGCTCACCACCTGGGTAGACTCCTCAAAGTTTCGAAGGACCTGGTAGATGTCTGCCAACCAGACCCACTCTTCTGAAAATAATTGAGGAGGCTGACTCCCACTGCGCCGCCCATGTTGGAGTTGGTATTCTACTATAGCTCTACGCTGCTCATAGAGCCTGGCCAACATGTGGAGCGTAGAGTTCCACCGTGTGGGCACGTTGCACAGCAGTCGGTGCACTGGCAGATTAAACCGATGTTGCAGGGTGCGCAGGGTGGCAGCGTCCGTGTGGGACTTGCGGAAATGTGCGCAGAGCCGGCGCACCTTTCCGAGCAGGTCTGACAAGCGAGGGTAGCTTTTCAGAAAGCGCTGAACCACCAAATTAAAGACGTGGGCCAGGCATGGCACGTGCGTGAGGCTGCCAAGCTGCAGAGCCGCCACCAGGTTACGGCCGTTGTCACACACGACCATGCCCGGTTGGAGGCTCAGCGGCGCAAGCCAGCGGTCGGTCTGCTCTGTCAGACCCTGCAGCAGTTCATGGGCCGTGTGCCTCTTATCTCCTAAGCTGAGTAGTTTCAGCACGGCCTGCTGACGCTTGCCCACCGCTGTGCTGCCACGCCACGCGATACCGACTGCTGGCGACGTGCTGCTGCTGCTGACACATCTTGATTGCGAGACAGAGGTTGCGTTTGAGGAGGAGGAGGGTGGTTTAGTGGAGGAAGCATACACCACCGCAGATACCACCACCGAGCTGTGGCCCGCAACTCTGGGGGTGGGTAGGACGTGAGCGGTCCCAGGCTCTAACTCTGTCCCAGCCTCCACTAAATTCACCCAATGTGCCGTCAGGGAGATATAGTGGCCCTGCCCGCCTGTGCTTGTCCACGTGTCCGTTGTTAAGGGGACCTTGGCAGTAACCACGTTGGTGAGGGCGCGTACAATGTTGCGGGAGACGTGGTCGTGCAGGGCTGGGACGGCACATCGGGAAAAGTAGTGGCGACTGGGAACTGAGTAGCGCGGGGCCGCCGCCGCCATCATACTTTTGAAGGACTCCGTTTCCACAACCCTATACGGCAGCATCTCCAGGCTGATAAATTTGGTTACGTGCACGTTTAACGCTTGAGCGTGCGGGTGTGTGGCGGCGTACTTGCGCTTGCGCTCCAACACCTGCGCTAGCGACGGCTGGACGCTGCGCTGACAGACATTGCTGGATGGGGCCGAGGACAGCGGAGGTGAGGGTGTGGGTGCAGGCCAGGAGACGGTAGTGCCTGTGTCCTCAGAGTGGGGTTGGATCTCAGTGGCAGGTTGGGGCACAGGGGGAGAGGCAGTGGTGCAAACCGGAGGCGGTGAACGGCCTTCGTCCCACCTTGTGGGGTGCTTGGCCATCATATGTCTGCGCATGCTGGTGGTGGTGAGGCTGGTGGTGGTGGCTCCCCGGCTGATCTTGGCGCGACAAAGGTTGCACACCACTGTTCGTCGGTCGTCTGCACTCTCAGTGAAAAACTGCCAGACCTTTGAGCACCTCGGCCTCTGCAGGGTGGCATGGCGCGAGGGGGCGCTTTGGGAAACAGTTGGTGGATTATTCGGTCTGGCCCTGCCTCTACCCCTGGCCACCGCACTGCCTCTTGCAACCTGCCCTGCTGCTGCCCTTGCCTCCCCCTCTGAAGACCTGTCCTCAGTAGGCGCAGCAAACCAGGTGGGGTCAGTCACCTCATTGTCCTGCTGCTCTTCCTCAGAATCCTCGGTGCGCTCCTTCCTCGGACTTAATGCCCTTACTACTACCTCACTGATAGACAACTGTGTCTCATCGTCATCGGCCTCCTCACCCACTGAAAGGTCTTGAGACAGTTGCTGGAAGTCCCCAGCCTCATCCCCCGGACCCCGGGAACTTTGCAATGGTTGGGCATCAGTCACGATAAACTCCTCTGGTGGGAGAGGAACCACTGCTGCCCAATCTGAGCAGGGGCCCGAGAACAGTTCCTGGGAGTCTGCCCGCTCCTCAGAATGTCTCATTTTCATGGAGTGAGGAGGCTGGGAGGAAGGAGGAGCAGCAGCCAGAGGATTCTGAGTTGCAGCAGTGGACGGCGCAGAACTCTGGGTGGACGAGAGGTTGCTGGAAGCACTTTCTGCCATCCACGACAGGACCTGCTCACACTGCCGCGCCCACGTCCTCTAGGCCTACCCCTACCCCTCAGCATGCTGTATTACCAGGAATGCAGAAACACAACACTGTAATTAAATGTGCCGCTTATTGGCCTGTGGTTGGAGGCTGAGTTCGCTTACGGAACGCCAGGAAATAATTTGCCGCAAGCCTGCTGTAACACTTAGCTGGCTGCGTATTTATCTGTAGAACTACTACCCCCAGCAGACACGGACCCAGAACACTGAGCAGAGTGACAGGCAGGCCAATAGATTTTTTTCCAAGATTTTTTTCCAAAGGACCACTGCGTATATTCAATCTATAATATGTCTTCTGTCCCTGCCTACACAATTCTCTCCCTGGACTGTGTGACGGAACTGCAGTGTTGCACTGTTATTAACTGCAACAGAGTGGTGATTTCAGAGCCAGGAAATAATTTGGCGCAAGCCTGCTGTAACACTTAGCTGGCTGCGTATTTATTTGGAGAACTACTACCCCCAGCAGACACGGACCCAGAACACTGAGCACAGTGACAGGCAGGCCAAATAGATTTTTTTCAAATATTTTTTTCTAAAGGACCACTGCGTATATTCAATCTATAATATGTCTTCTGGCCCTGCCTACACAATTCTATCCCTGATGTGTGTCACGGAACTGCAGTGTTGCACTGTTATTAACTGCAACAGACCGGTGATTTCAGAGCCAGGAAATAATTTGGCGCAAGCCTGCTGTAACACTTAGCTGGCTGCGTATTTATTTGGAGAACTACTACCCCCAGTAGACACGGACCCAGAACACTGAGCAGAGTGACAGGCAGGCCAAATAGATTTTTTCCAAATATTTTTTTCAAAAGGACCACTGCGTATATTCAATCTATAATATGTCTTCTGTCCCTGCCTACACAATCCTCTCCCTGGAGTATTACTGCAGGGCGCAATGCTCTGCACGGCCGATATACCAAAAAAAAAAAAAAAATGTGCAACACTGCTATAAGCAGCCTCCACACTACTGCACACGGTTAGATGTGGCCCTAAGAAGGACCGTTGGGGTTCTTGAAGCCTACACTAACTCCTAACACTCTCCCTACAGCAGCTCCAACACGATACCACTGTCCCTCAGCTATCTCACAACGCATCTGAGGCGAGCCGCGGGAGGGGCCGATTTTTATACTCGGGTGACACCTGATCTCCCCACCCACTCACTGCAGGGGGGTGGTATAGGGCTTGAACGTCGCAGGGGGAAGTTGTAATGCCTTCCCTGTCTTTCAATTGGCCAGAAAAGCGCGCTAACGTCTCAGAGAGGAAAGTGAAAGTAACCCAAACATCGCGTGGTGCTCGTTACGAGTAACGAGCATCTCGAACACGCTAATACTCGAACGAGTATCAAGCTCGGACGAGTACGTTCGCTCATCTCTACTCACTGTGCATTCCCAAGTCATTCTCTTTGACTTACAGTCAGCATAAAAACCATCGCTGGATTGCAAGCTTGTCATTCTGTGTAAACGCTTCCCACTTAGTGTTTCACATAGAAGGCGAAGCGCTGAACGAGAAAATCGCATCAATGAAGAATAGTCGTGATCGAGTCCCGAGAATAATTAGCATTTTCTCATCTATTCACACAGCCATATCACGTGAAAAATACACTACAGCACGGAGTTCCGTCGGTGGGCAGAAATCCTCACAATGACTGATAATGCTTAAATAAAGCTAGCTGTCTTCTTTCCCGAGTGCTGGATGTAGGTAAACTCCCTCCCTCTATGGGAGCCTCCACAGGTTTTCGCCTAAACATAGGTCATCATGACCTATCTTTTGACGCAGTGGGAAAAATCGGCAACCAAAAACGGTTGCTGGTTTCACATTTTGACGGTGCAATTTTTTTCACATGCCCGAAAATCACCCATGTGAATGAATGCATTGGAATCCAATGCTTCAGATGGACGCCATTTTTGGTCGACGTTTTATCAGGGCTATATAGCCGTGTAAAAACGCATGTGTGAATGATGCCTAAATGTCAGCTTCAGAGATGAGCGAGCACCCAAATGCTCGGGTCTGCGTTATGCGAGTCGAGCGTTTCGTAAAATTCGAGAGCTCTACTCGAGTAACGAACCTCATTGACTACAATGGGAGCATTTTTGTATGTGGGACGCCGGGTCCCGAGCCATTTTTTTTTTTAAGTTTGTCTCTCTCTCTCTCTATCTTTCCCCCTCTGCCTGCCTGCCAGGCAGCCAAAAAATTGGGCGTTGACGTACTCTGCGTCGCAGCGGGGAGGGGCAAAAACTGACACATCACAGCTGGGAGGGGCCAAAACCTGGGGCGGGGTCGAACACGGCGTGATGCTCGCTCGAGTATCGAGCACCATCAAGTATGCTAATACTCGAACGAGCATCAAGCTCGGCAGAGTATGTTCGCTCAACTCTAGTCAGCTTATCATGAAGCCCAGCCCAGTATGTCTAGAGGAGTTGTCAGGTGTAGAAAATTCATTTCCATGTGCCCTATTAGTGAATTTTGAGTTAATAGAGCAAAATACAACAGGACTCTTATCTATTAGCCAAAGCAGAGAGCTGCTACAAAGGGCATTTCATGCTCTGGAGGATCTGGTGGCACAATACATTACGTAGACAGTTCACTGATATCAATGGTCATGTGCGCTTCGTTTCAGCTGGGCACTGCTGGGCTCCCATGTATTCAGGTGATCCCTTCTAAAAAGAAGGGATTGTGTTAAAGGGGTTATCTAAATAGATTTTTTTTTGTTAAAATAGCTTACCCATATCCCAAAATGATAAATGAGCTGGTATTCAACTCCCCACACTTTCTGCAAGTCCCCCATAGGGAAGACGAACTCCAGGTCTTCCCTATTATGTACTTTTTACACATTCCAGTCAGCCTGTGCCATCCTGTAAAACCTGCTACTGCAGCCAATGACAGGGCTCAGTGATGATAGCTGAGCTCTGCTATTGGCTGTAGCAGCCTGTTTATGGGACGGCATAGGCTTACTGTGGCCTGAAAAACAATACATCGCTGGGAAGACCCGGAGACACCAGAGAAGGACTTGCAGGGAGCGGGAAGAAGTTATCAGCTCGTTTATTATTTTGGAGCATGGAGAAGCAATCTTTACAAAGCTATATTTAAAATTCAACTCAGACAACCCCTTTAAGCAGACAACCCCTTTAATTCAATTATGTATAGCTGTGAAGTAAAATTCCAATTTCCAGAGTTTCTTGCAAAATCACAATTGGATTTTTTTTACTTCCCCTTTAATTAGCAAAACAAATTTTCCAATTTCCTGAGAATTGTTAGAATTCGTTGAACAGTTTTTTTCCCCTTCTGCCTTGAAGGAACAAACTGGATATGTTTAGAGGTAGAGAGACTTTGTGCTGCACAGCTTAACTATAAAAGATGACAGATATTCAGCGAGACTCCTCTAATTAATGTTGGCAATAACAAAAGCAATACTATTAATCCTCCGCGTCTGCATTGACTTCAGTGAACTGTGCCAAAAAGATTTTACTTTCCGTAAAGAGCACTTAAAGCAGGATTCAATCTCGGCTGAGAAATATTCTTGGCCATGGAGCTGTGTGATGTGATATGTCTGCGAGGTTTATTTCAGATAGGTCTGTTTGTTTACCCGTAGAAGCTTTGCCTCAGTTTATCACTATGGCATTTTTAGCCAAAATCCATGTTATGGAAATATTTTTTCTATAGAGGATCGTTAAATCCAAAGCAGTAGTAAAGGGGTTTTATGGGTGGACCTTAGGCTAGGTCATCAATATTGGATCGTTTAGGGGTTGACTCCTGGCACCGATCATAGGTTTGAAGGAACTCTTCTTCAGGTCTTCGACCCAACATTCAATGGTCCCTCGCCTCTTCTATAGAACAGATCTGGTGCATAAGTGAACACAGGCTCTGGTCAGGGCTGGCGGCATGGTAGCAGTATTGAGGTCCGGGTAGAAGGTCAGATTTGGCAGCAAGCAAATAAAGATGTCCATTAAACAGAGCCGAGGTCAGGAAGCACAGAAGTCAGAATAGCCGGAAGTCGGAGCAAGAGTCAGAATCGGATTACACACTAACAGGGGCTTTGTCGCAGTGGTTAAACTAGACCAATTGCTTAGGCATCCACCCTTGGGGGTGGATGGCTAACATAGCAGGTGCCAAGAGAAGTTTATGGGGAACACATTATTGGAGTGTGTGTTGGCCTTGTCAGAAGCCCACAAGACAGAAGCAGAATGCCATGCAGCTGGAGGGATGTGGCATGCAAGATTGGTGTGAGGATAGCGGCGCCTGACCATGGCCAGCGACATGTGAGTCAGGGAAGTGGCAGTGGCACACTGTGACAGGTTTTATTTTCTGATGATATATTATTTTTCTTTTTTTTTCTGTATATGATTCTGCGGGTGGCCATTTTGCCTGAGCTGTTACTTTGCTCTGTTAAAATCAGTACAGAGATATGCTTTAAAGTAGATATATGTGCCATGGACCTGTAGACTGAAGATGACTTATTGACTTCTATAGGAGAGTTGTGTGGACATGCTCTGTGACCTGTGCAGAGGTCATTGTACAAGAATGGGGAGGAGGTAGGGCAGTAACCATCCCCTATTGTGAATGGTGGGTTCTGTTTTAATCAATACATAAGTATTATCTTTCATTGTCATCCTGCCTTTGATAAGAAATAACTATTGGGAAGTGATCTCTGCAGAATAGGGTTATTATAAGACTTGGTGGTCAGAGTGAAAACTGCAGGATTTCAGGATTATTTTTAACCACAGACAGAGATATAGAAAATCGTGAAAAACAGGACAAACATGTACAAAACATAAAAGGTTGATTTAAATACTCCATCCTTTTCTGAGAAATGAGTCAGCAGAACACACGGACCTAAGAACGAAATGAAGAAGCCGATACGATAATGTTAAATCCATGATAATAATACATGCACTTATACTGTATATACTGCCTGATTATCATCCTTTATTTCTAAAGAATTGTTCCCGGCTATGGAGAATATATAAAATCACTTAACCATTGTATCATTGGAAAGCAATAGCCCTTGAAAGTTATCACCACACTTTATGCCATGACTGGAGCTGTGGATTGCAATCACTCTCACTGTCACTGCCGCGGTTCAGACCACATCATTGCTAATTTTCTTTCCCATCGATCTTCTAAAGTTTCTGCAGTTTTATTTGTTTTATCACCAGACCGTCATATTACTTTGAATTCTGTTGACTTTGACAAGAGCCATACAGGCAGAAAGAAGATGATGCCGGGAAACGATTTTAACGGTTTTGATTATATAACCATTATAAGCCAGACAGGGCCATTAAAGACAGGGGCTCTTAAGCAAGCAAGGCCAATATTAGCAGGAGGAAATTGCTGTATTTTAATGTAAAGCTTAACAACAGATAAGAGATTTTAGGTGAAACCGATTTACAATTTTCTTAGATTCTGGACATCTTCAGTACATGCCCGAAGTCAAGCTTTACCGCAATGACATGCATTAGAGAGAGAGCAATAATTGAATTCTCAATTTTTACTTAAAGGACCACTAAACTTGAAATATGGCTTGGTTTACAGAAAAGAGCTGCTTGCAAGAACAAATGTAGGATTTTGGACAATTCTTAAAGAGCCTTTCTAGCAGATGGCTGAAATAGCTCTACAGTGACTAATGCAGCATTACTTACAGATGATAATGACATTGACTGGCAAAATTTTTCTTTCTTTTTCGGGAAAGGGCCTGTAGCAATGTTCATCCTGATTCTTTGTTCCATGAATATATTTTCAGAGCAACAGCGTTTACAGAATTGCTATGACAGCTACAAAAATTTTGATAACCGTACACATATATAGTACCAGTTGATAGACCCGGCTTTGCCCAAGTTAACATGATACAGGTGTTTAGCTGTTGTTTGCACGGAAACGTTTATGGTGTCTTGGTTACTTTAGAGGAACCGAGGAATAAAATATGTATACACATAGAGGAGCGTTAGATTCTCCTCAGACTGCATGCACCCATGTCCCTCTGCAGAATGTGTGACCCCTCCAACTCTCCTTACTTTTACCCTTAAATATAATGCTGCTTTTTATTCAAATTTAATCCCCAGACTGGAGGTTGCAGCCCCTTCGTTTCCTTAAAAGCATGCTCCATCCCTGCAGTCCATGGACGCCTCCTTATGTACTTTACAGCCTTTCAATATATGCATATACAGGTCAGTTAAATTCTCCTCCATATATACACACAGAGGTGAGGTAGATTCTCTTCAGTATATACACATAGGAGTGAGGTAGATTCTCCTCAGTATATACACATAGAGGTGAGGTAGATTCTCCTCAGTATATATACATAGAGGTGAGGTAGATTCTCCTCATTGTATACACATAGGAGTGAGGTAGATTCTCCTCAGTATATACACATAGAGGTGAGATAGATTCTCCTCAGTATATATACATAGAGGTGAGGTAGATTCTCCTCATTGTATACACATAGAGGTGAGGTAGATTCTCCTCAGTATATGCACACAGAGGTGAGGTCGATTCTCCTCAGTATATACACATAAAGGTGAGGTAGATTCTCCTCAGTGTTTAAATCTTTTCCCTAGGCTTTATGGCTTCCGAGAAAACAACTATTTCATGTATCGCAGATTTTTGCAGTTTCTCAAGCTTAGAATTGAAAATTGAACGACACCGGGAAGTTAGAAAGTTAGATTAGGTACATAACATGGGAGATCACTTACTTTTGTACTTAGAATTGAATAATCAAGTTGCGACCCCTTTACTTTTCCTAATTAGGACCTAAAAAATTGGACGTGCCTAATTTCAAGTTTGTACAACACCGGGAAGTTAGAGAATTAGTGGCGAGTCAGTCAGTCAGTAAGTGAGGGTTTTCAACTTTATATAGATAGATAGATATGAGACTGATAGATAGATAAGATAGATATGAGATAGATAGATAGATATGAGATAGATAGATAGATAGATAAAAAGTTTCAACAGTAAGGTCTGCAGTAAAGGTGCCCCTAATTCCCAGCCATGCATAAATAGTAATTCACCATCAAAGTGAGTGATATGTAAAGCCATGGGAGTTTGCTTAGAAGTTTCCATGTTTCCTATTTACCTCTAGCCTTGGAATGCTAGACATTTACTTCATATTTTGTTGTGGCAAAAGTTTTGCAGGAGATGGTACGCTACACAGGTTCCAGGATATAATACATTAGAGATTAGATCTCTTGAAATGAGCTGATGGTCTAGGGATCTACATTAAAAAAAATAGAGGCCCACATACACACAAGAGAAAAGTTGGCCAAAACCGCTGACTTTGGCAGGACCGGACAACTATCTTATATGCATGGGGCCACTCAAGGTTCCCCTGAAAGATAACATCAGGAAAAAAGAATCCAGCACGTTGAATTTCAATGCTCTTTTGTTCTCCTGGGAGATAAGCTGCCACCAGAGGTGTTTGGCAGCATGTTTCTCTAATAGGAAAAGACATATTGGGCTGAGAATACATGTGTATGAGTGTTCGTCCGACTGCTATTGCAGGTAGAGTATATTGGCACCTCTTTCTCAGTTGTGCCGGTAACTCCCACAAGTTAAGTCTATATAAAGGTCAGCAATATGTTTACTGATATCGCATGGTGTTCGAGATGTCAACTCATTTTTGGACCCAAAAGCTTCACAACTGATTTTACAGTACAAATCTGTTCCTTTGTGTTTTGATAAGCAAAGGAATAATTGGGTTGATGTTGTCATTCTCAGCTTGAATGTTGCATTAGGCTAAAAAGCTTCACCTGGACATGGGCAGTTGGGAAGGAACCTACTAATAAGGCTGGCCATAGATAGCTGTTAGTTGCTCGTTGGGTCGACAGCTATTTTTCCAAACCACCCATACACATGCATGCTTGTGTGTACATGTGTTCTCAGTGGGAAGAGGAAAGTAACCTCTGGCAGCAACTTCAGGTATTTCCCTTGGGAACATTTTCTGTCAGTACAGGATAAGCATCATGCACATTTGATGGACAGCTGGTTGGTCCTGCAATAATTGGCGGGTTCAGCCAACATTCATCTAATGTTTGTGGCTACTTTAGGTTCACTCTTTGTTTATCACATATACTGTATAGCAGACACATTATTTATTATTGGTTACCATCAAGGATGACAGGTAGGTGGTCACCTAGGGTGCCATAAGGGGGAGGTACAATACAGGGAATACAAAATAAAATCTGCCTTTAATTTGATGACCCTTCTATGTGTCCCATTTTAACAGGGCTTCCAAAATGTGACTGTTTGGCTGTAATTTGTTATGCAAGACAGGACATGGAGTTTCGCTATGTTATAAAAGGGGGGAACAGGAGCTTGTGGCACGAATTGAGGATTAGATAGAGAGAAAAACAGCTGACCTATGATCGAGAACTCCAGGAAGTCTCAAGATATCTGCCTTCGTTATTGAAGTTGCACTGTGTTGTACAGGGTTTTTGATGTGGAACCCTAGCCATACAGGTCCTGCCTATCTGTGCCTACTGCTCAGGTCTACTGCTGGACTCACTGGACCCAGTTCTGATCAAAATTGTGCTGGAGGTGAAGTGTTAATAAAAAGTTACAATTGGAGAGATTTCCTGCAAAGTGCTTACCCATTGGTATCTCAGGCCAGAAAGACTTTCTAAAATTTCCCATTCCTGCCTGAACTCTTGCCTTTATAACTGCATGGATGTTGAGACTTGAACTTCAAACTTGGAGCCTCAATGCATATATAACGGGTTAACCTAAAAATGCTTCATCAGGTATATATTATCAGCTACTAAATGGACCATCAAAGTCAGTTGGAAATGCCCTTCTATCCCTTTCCCCAAGACCCAAGCCAAAATATGGGAGATCCCTTGTTTTGAGAGGATAACCAGCATCATGGAAAACAAATTGCCCAAATTCGAGGCCACTTGTTCAAGATGGAATTCCAATTAACCAAATTTTTTATATTGTTACCCTGGCAATACAAGTCATATGTCACCTATAAGCAATGCTGTAATTGTTAGAATGCTGTTTGACATTGTTATTTGTTTACTGACGAATGATTTTGATGGGTTCTCACCTGGTGTGACCGATACTTTCTACTTCAATGTTACTTCTTTTTCATTCCTCACCTTCTTGAGATTCTTTGCTTAGTTTGTCTTTCATTATGCCTAAACTGTGAAACGACTGCGTAGTCATCAACTCCCGGGATGTGTGACATTGTTCTATTTCTGATAAAATTTAATAAAGAGTTTAGAAGAAAAAAAAGGTTCCAATTGGTTTAGCAAGCGTCATGTGGTCCCATCCTCTTACTTGACCCTAGAACATTCTCAGAAGACCCAACCCATGTAACTAGAACTTCTATCGTCGCCAGATGTCTACCAACCTCCCAACCCGAAGTGCTGACAAAACCTTCCAGCCTCCCGTGTCCAACTCTTCCCTTGAACCTCTCACACCATCGTGAATAAGTCCTGATGGAGACAACTGAGGACAACTAAGGGAATGAGTATCCATCATACACCATCATACATCCATCATCAACGTCAGAGACCGAAGGTAGTAGGGTGCATTCTAAACCCACCACCAAAAGGCTTGTCCCTTCCCAGTTTACAGTGCATAAATACCCTTAGGTAGAAGTTGTGTTGTATCTCTTATCTATTAGCACACATACATTATCTTCATTGGCACCCCAGGGCTTCCACTTGTTCCTAATGTGGTGACTCTTCTCTGATCATAAACTCGGCACATGTAAAACTCTGCAATTGTTGCAGCTCATCACCACTTGATGATTTTCTTCTGCCTGGAATGTGCCTGTGTCCTGCCAGCTTCCGAGTGTATTAGTATTCCGCTGGCAGCGAGCTCGAGGTTGGGAATTTTCTTTATTTATTTATTTGTGTGTCCATAACCAGAGGGAACAATCACACTGAAGCGGTTTTCCGGCTATAAACCAGCCAACATAATTGGTTTTAATTTTAATTTTTGTAATGGGTTTAAATTAATAGGAGCAGCTGCTGTCACAGTGTGTGGGTGTCCTTTTCCAGAAGGCAGAGCACAAAAAAATAGTAATAAAGAGGGAAAAAAGTAAATAGTGCGCTGTGTAGGACAATAAAGGTTAATTCAAGAACCAAGCAATGTCTTTGGCTTCGCACAAAGGCAGAAAGGAAGATCTAAAATAGAGATGCAACCGCCCCCTCCTTAATTCCAGGATAAGATCAAAATCTTATTAGCTTTCACTATTGCTGCCTGTATCAGAACACTAAATTCACTGTCTCCCCATGACTCACTTAAATAGATTAGTGGTTACAAAGTGCTAGGAGGAATAAGAATAGATTAGCAAGGAAAAAAATCCTAATATCATTATTTTTAGAAGCCATGGTTGGAATAGGGACTCCAGGGATCCTGCCTTTAACCCCTTACTTACCAGATAGGATTTTGCTCTGTATTCTTCATCGACTAGGCTTGGTTAGGGTGCCGTATTAGTTCGCGCAAACATTTATGCGTCACAGTGTTATGCCTATGAAGCTTGAATTCCGCATCTGTTTAAAAAGTTTTTTTACTGTGGAATTAAGGACGTTTTGCGGAATTGCTGTTGCGAATTTCTAACAAACAGGAGATGTAATTAAATTTTGCGTTTAATTTGCACAATTAAAGACTGCAATTTCAGTGCACAAGAAATTCTGCAAAATGTTCTGCAAAACACATTCCGCAGTCAAAAATTCACATTATTTGACAAAATGTGCAACTACGCAGCAGCCTACGGCATAGCTCCACCCTAAAGAGCGGTTTCACCCAGACGTATTTGCGCGCACAAAGTTTGCACACACAATACGCAGAGAATAGAGCCCATTAATGGGTTCACCCTCACTTTTGTTTTTGCACGTGTTAAAAAATAACACAGCATGCTCTTTTTAGGCCTTAGTCAGACGGGCGTTTTTTCGCGCGATTTTCGGATCGCATGACGGATGCGCATCCGCAAATCGCGTGACCGGTGCGCGCAAGTCGCCCGCAAATCGCCCGAAAATCTGCTCCTAGCCACGTTTCATTAGAAACGGGCCGGAGCTGTCCAGCGCATTGCATTCAATGGAGACGGCAATAGAGCCGCCTCCATTTAAAGCAATGCGCTGCGGGCGAGCCCGGGATGAATTGTCGGTAAGGGCTTAAAGGGGTTGTCCCGCGCCGAAACGGGTTTTTTTTTTTTTCAACCCCCCCCCCGTTCGGCGCGAGACAACCCCGATGCAGGGAAGTAAAGGAAGCTTACCGGAGCGCTTACCTTAATCCCCGCGCTCCGGTGACTTCAATACTTACCGCTGAAGATGGCCGCCGGGATCCTCTGTCTTCGTGGACCGCAGCTCTTCTGTGCGGTCCACTGCCGATTCCAGCCTCCTGATTGGCTGGAATCGGCACGTGACGGGGCGGAGCTACACGGAGCCGCTCTCTGGCACGAGCGGCTCCATAGAAGATTACAGAAGACCCGGACTGCGCAAGCGCGGCTAATTTGGCCATCGGAGGCCGAAAATTAGTCGGGCTCCATGGGAACGAGGACGCCAGCAACGGAGCAGGTAAGTATAAAACTTTTTATAACTTCTGTATGGCTCATAATTAATGCACAATGTATATTACAAAGTGCATTATTATGGCCATACAGAAGTGTATAGACCCACTTGCTGCCTCGGGACAACCCCTTTAAATATATAAGCCCTTCCCTGCAATTCATCCTAAAATGTGTTAAAATAAAAAAAAATTGTATACTCACCTTCTCCCGGCACCCGGAGCTCCGCGCGGCCGTCCTACAGTGGGTGTGAAGGGGGTGTGAGTCAGACCTGCCCCCTGATTGTCTCAGCGCTGAGCCAATCAGAGGCATGCCTCACTCACACCCATTCATGAATTCATGAATGGATGTGAGTCAGACCTGCCCCTGATTGGCTCAGAGCTGAGAGGCAGCAGTCACTCACCCATTCATGAATTCATGAATGGGTGTGTGAGTGAAACCTGCCTCTGATTGGTCAGGGCTGTGACCAATCAGAGGCAGATCATTCAGCAGGCGGGGATTTTAAAGCCCCGCCGGCTGATAGTGCCGAGAAGCAGTTCAGGAGAACTGACAGCGGCCGCGGCTGGACTCCGGCTGCAGCGGAAAGGTGAGTATACAATTTTTTTTATTTTAACACATTTTAGGATGAATTGCAGGGAAGGGCTTATATATTTAACCCCTTCCCGACAATTCACCCCGCGCACGCCGGCAGCCCATTGCTTTCAATGGAGCGGCTGTATTGCCGGCTCCATTGAATTCAATGGGCAAATATCGTTCTTCTCTGTCACAGCTGTTACAGCTGTGGCAGAGAAGAATGATTTGTCTTCTATATGTTCTCAATGGGGTCGGCGCTGCTGCCGCCGGCCCCATTTAGCGCATATAGAGAAGAGAACAGGAATCGCAGATCGCAGATAGGTGCGATCTGCGATTTTTTGTTCTATAATTTATCGGACGAGCGCATAAAAAACGCTCATGTGTCCGATACCATTGCAAAGCAATGGTTTTATAAAATCGCCGGACGCATGCGCATGCCCAAATCGCGGCTAAAAACGCCCGTCTGACTAAGGCCTTAGTCTGCATTTGTGCACTGAAGGTCCCATAGAGGTCCATGGGGCGTGCGCATAGACTTGAAACCCATGTAGTTGTGCATTAGGCTGTGCAAATTTGTGTAAAAAAGAATACCTCTGGAACTAATTAGGCTACATAGCCTTGTAAATCACGGCATGGGTGTGTCTTGTGTCCATGTGAAATGTCCCTGTCGGTGCAAAAAGTACAGTAAAATGTGCAAAAATGTGCAAAAACACCAAAGTGTTGCTCCGTTAACATCAAACTTTTAATCACCACTTTTTCTTGTTTTTCATGGAAGAGCTTATATTTAAAGTCCTTCCCTGAAAAACAATTATAGGATGTCGGCAGCTGGATCCCCTACCGCAGCTGTCATATATGACAGCTGCGGTAGGGAATTCTTTATTCCCTGCAGGGATGAAGAATTTCTTTGGTGCATCTGTCACAGGGACACTGCAGCGGCGGACAGGTAAGTATTTCTTTTTATTTATTTACAGTAAAATTCTTGTTTTTCAGGGAAGAGCTTATATGCAAAGCTCTTCCCTGAAAAACAATTTGGGGGTGCCGGCAGCAGCTGCGGCTCCATTGAAGACAGTGCACGGACCTTCATACACACGTGTTTTTGCGAGTACATAGGTGCGCACCTATGTACACACAAAAACACACTCGTGTGAAGCCCCTAAGGGTATGTTCACACAAGGCAGAAACGCTGTGGAATGTCTGATGCGCAAAATTTCATGGCAAATTCCACATAAGAACCTATAGTGAGTATTCTGACCATGAATCATCTGCGTATCCGCAGCTGACTTTAGTAGCTACATCTTTCCACCTCACCTCGGAATACATGGCGCTGTCAGTGCACTCCGGCACAGGCCCCTTGGCAACCTCTAGTTAGCCCTGAGCCGCTAGTCAGGTGATATAGAAATGGAATCACCTGACCAGCGGCTCACCCCTGGCTCGGGGAACCTGTACTTGGGTGCACTGACAGCGCCATGTATTCCGAGGTGAGGGAGAGCGATGAAGCTACTAAAGTCAGCTGCGGATAAGCAGATGATTCCTGGTCCGAATCCGTAACTGCAGTGTAGATTATGATGTGGGTTTTTATGCAAAATTTGAATGTGGAATTTATTTTTAAACCATTTCGGGCTTTGGATCAAAAACAGCACACAGTGCTAAGTGTAAAGCCATTCTAAGGCTCGATTCACAAGAACATATATTTGCGTAGCGCATTACGCACAAATAATTTGCACATACAATTCGCAATGAATAGAACTCATTGATTTCAATGGGTTCGTTCACATAAGTGTATTTTGTGCACACATTTTGTTCTCACACAAAATTGCGCAGCATGCTGTATTTTTCTGCGTATTTGTGCAGGGAAAGCACATATGGAACTAATTAAACTAATTTTCCATTTCAATCAATGGTTGTATTGTGTGTAGAGATGAGCGAGCACCAAAATGCTCGGGTGCTCGTTGCTTGAGTCGAACTTCCCGCGATGCTCGAGGGTTCGTTTCGAGTAACTAACCCCATTGAAGTCAATGGGCGACCTGAGCATTTTTGTATATCGCCGATGCTCGCTAAGGTTTTCATTTGTGAAAATCTGGGAAATTCGCAAAAGTGATGGGAACAACACAGAAACGGATAGGGCAGGCGAGGGGCTACATGTTGGGCTGCATCTCAAGTTCCTAGGTCCCACTATTAAGCCACAATAGCGGCAAGAGCGCCCCCCCCCGCACTGTCAGCATAAAGATCGTTCTCCTCTGCCACAGCTGTAACAGTTGTGGCAGAGAAGAACGATGTTAGCCCATTGAATTCAATGGAGTCGGCAATACAGCCGGCTCCATTGAAAGCAATGCGCTGCGGGCGATCGCGGGATGAATTTTCGGGACGGGCTTAAATATATAAGCCCTTCCCTGCAATTCATCCAGAAATGTGTAAAAATAAAAAAGAAATATATACTCACCCGCTCCTGGCAGACGGAGTTCAGCGGCGACCGGCGGCAGTTCTCTGAACTGCTCTCTGTAGTATTCAGCGGGACCAATCAGATTGGTCCCTGCGCTGAGCCAATGAGAGGCAGCAGTCACTTACCCATTCATGAATTCATGAATGGGTGTGTGAGTGAGACCTGCCTCTGATTGGTCAGGCTGACCAATTAGAGGCAGCTCATTCAGCAGGCGGGGATTTTAAAGCCCCAGCTGCTGAATAGTATAGAGAAGCAGTTCAGGAGAACTGCCGGCGGCCGCAGCTGAACTCCGGCTGCAGCAGAAAGGTGAGTATATATATATTTTTTATTTTTACACATTTCAGGATGAATTGCAGGGAAGGGCTTATATATTTAACCCCTTCCCGACAATTCATCCTGCGATCGCCCGCAGCGCATTGCTTTTAATGGAGCCGGTTGTATTGCCGGCTCCATTGAATTCAATGGTCAGTGCACGTTTAATCGAGACGAGTACCGCATGGTGCTCGTCTCGAGTAACGAGCATCTCGAGCACCCTAATACTCGAACGAGCATCAAGCTCGGACGAGTATGTTCGCTCATCTCTAGTTGTGTGTGGTTTTGCATGCGCAAATGTGCATAAAGTACAGCAAAACGCATATGCACGTGCAAATACTCAACGCCCATTGCGCAAATACGCGCATAAATGTGCTTACGCCCATGTGGCGCCAGCCTTAATATCAGTGAATTAGCATGGGCGAAACTACTAGAACAGTGGTCCCCAACCTGTTAAACAACAACAGCTACCAGCAGGTTTTGATAATTGCCAGCTGTCAAGACATGCTAGGAGTTGTAGTTTTGCAACACATGAACGAGTTTCTACACTTCGTGCCAAAATATCTACCATGCTCAATGGCTGCATTCATATAGTAAGGCCTCGTTCACACGGGATACAAAATCTCGTTACAAAACGCATGTGAAGCCCATGGTTTCCAATGGGTTCTTTCAGGCTACAAAACATGGCGATGATTTTGTAGCGAGATTTTGTAGCCCGTGTGAATGAGGCCTTATAATTATGCTGGTTATTATTGGAAACAGTCAGCAAGCTTGGGGGGAGGGGGGGCAGTCTGATACCTAACAGCTGTCTAGTAGTGTGTAGGATATTTTTGGCCTTCAGCAATTCGTTGTGGCGTAGATTCCACAAGGTATTGAGATAATTCTGCGGGAAGATCGGCCCCTGCGGACAGGAAGCTTCTTCCAGTTGTAACAAATTAGATGGAGGTGCTGACATGTTCTGACTAGCTGACAGGAAGGGGTCATCGATTCATGCTGCTTGTGCCATATTCTGATCTCCCATCAGCACGGTGCAACAGAAATCTGGATTCATCTGACCAGTCAATGTTTTTCGACTGCTCAGTGATCCTATTTTTGTCCTCTGGAGTTTCGTCTTCCTGATTCTCTTAGACAACTGGGGCACTGGAACTGGTCATCGGCTGTGTGTTAACCCATTCGTGCTAAGGAACAATGACTTGTGTACCCGGACTCCTTATTGGAGCACCAGCATTGTCTATGCAGCACCCGTTGGGCAGAATGATTCTTGGCATCCTCCTCTTTGGTCGAGTAGTTGTTTCCATCCACGGGATTACTTCTCATTGGATGTTTTTCCTCGATCAGACCATTCATGATGTACTCTCCATACCGCTGCATGAGGAAACCCACAAGGTTCACGGTGTATGAAAACCTTGCCTCGGCTAGTCTAGCGCCAATGACCTGGACTCGGTAAAAGTATCTCAGATTGCTAGAATTTCCCATCTATTGTGGATTCCTAATGAAACTAATCCATGGAAAACTTGTCACTTGTGCTTTTGGGCTGCACTCCGGGTCACTGGTCTAATTTCCATACAGGGAATCTCCAATCGTGAAAGTGCCGGGGGCTCTAATAAAGTGGTCATTCGGTGTAGGTCACATTTAATGTATTTTTATTGTAGAAAGAAGATTTCCGATACTCCAGCATATGCCAGATCTCATGGGTGTTGGATTATTGACTTTACTCTGTTGTCTTTACTTTTGAATCATTGCTTTTGTCCTCTTTTGTCCGCTACCTAAAGTGTCTTTTTTTACTTAATAAGTAAGATTTTCTTTACACTGCGGTATAGAAGAGAGTTGTTAAGACGTTTAGGAGCAGAAAATGCCTCAGAGTCACACGTACGACAGACAAATATTTAAGCCAGATGGCCTGGGAACCAAACTTGCTCATTTTAGCCAGAGGCAGGGATAGAGCTGGTGTCATGATGGGTAATAAAGCAGATGTTTAACTTCTTCACTGAAAGGTAAAATAAATTGAAGATAAAGGTCTTAGAATGGCTGAAATATGGAAACATTTTCACACTGCCCAACATCAGAAGAATAAATTCCGCAAAATGTAAAATGTAATAGAAAATAAAAAAAATAACAAAGGCACCGGGCTGCTGAATCACTCAGATGTCTGACATGTCGGAAAGTTGCTCTTGCAACCGTAAGACCAAAGTGAAGAATTTCAGGAATTAATAATTCAAGGTTATCCGCACTTGGAAAAATATGCAAAATAGCTCACCTACGCAAGAAAGAAACTGTCTCTCAAGTGCCACTTATAGATGACTTCCCTATAAGGAAATATCCAATCTCTTAAAGAGCCAGTTGGATGGGTCATTGCTTTGGTTCCATGAAAAAGCACACAGCCAAAACGCCCCACAGCAAATGCCATACAGGTATGAATGCTCACTGGAAATTTGCCCACGCGGAAAGTTGACCACAGGAGAAAAAATTGCCCACATGGAAAATTGCAGACACAGAAATTTGCCCACACATGTTTTTGCATCATTGCAGCCTATGATCTGTGATATTTGAGGTGCAAGTTGAAGATGTTCACATGATATGCAATATGATTTTGATTTTGGGTTGACCAAGTGCAAAAATTATGAGGACTTGGGTTTTGCAAACACATGTTTGCACCAGTCTGCCAATATCATCAATAGATAGATATACCGTAGTCTGGTCTCATCACTCGCTGCTCCCGCCTGACTCCCCAACCCCAGCCCACTGCATGGCAGCACACGCTGAGCTGAGGAAAAGGGCTACCTTCACAAGGGCGTATGTCGCCCACATATTACACACATAATATAAGCTGTTAAAAGCCCTTTGATTACTATTGGCACATGCATTTTTTTCATGTGCATATTACCATGGAGATGTCACTAGATCAGAATTCTGCCAATAGATGAATAGCCAATTTCCTCTGAGAGGAAAGGCAGGAATATATATAGTATAACAGTGGCTGATTTGCTGGCTGGGGACAATGCCTTCCCACTGAGCCATCAGACCACTTACCACCAGCAGATGTGACCTGTGACACTGAATGACAGGGTGCATGCCCAAGCGCTCCTGTCACATGGACCAGGCTGACGTCATGGCTTCAGGTCGGGCCTGCCTCTGTGTAGCGGACATCATGCCATGATATTGTGGCAGCTGGTGCCCCGTCACAGCACTACTAGAAGTATTTGCTGTTCTATATTCTAAAAACATCTGGATTTCAATCATCATAGACAACTCCACAATCTGGCTAAAGAGAGAACTTAAGGATTTATATTAGAGGGCTTACCCCGTGAAAAGTATTTATAACATATCTACAGGATAGATGATAAATCTATGATCATTGGCACCCCCACTGCTTATCAGAATGGAAATCCTGTGTCCCCCATTCCAGAAGAGTATAGGTGCATTTACACTGCAAAGATGATCGCTCAAAAGATGGCTTTTGAGTGATCATTTTGCATAAACTGCTACATGGTACTAATTCCTATCAGTACCACCTGCTGTTCCCTGATTACTTTCACTTTGTTCTGCGTTGGGGCTCACAGCTGAGAACAGCTGATACAATGTTAACAGCTGTAATCAGCTCTCCGTGGGCAGAGCACAGCGTGCGGTCCTGTGTATCAGCTGTTTTGACAAATGATGGTTTTCAGGCAGAAGTGAATTCCATCGTTTGGCCAAACAGTGAAAGATGGGAACATTAACACACAACGATTATCACTTAAAAGCCATAATCATAAATGGGCCTTATGAAGTGGTGGTCAGTCACACATTAGCTCTACCAGTCCATTCGCAATCTGTGGCCCTGACGGATTGCAGTGCTCAGCTATTTCTAAGCTTTGTGTGAGATAACTCCTTTAACTGAGCCGATTTCTCAATTTCCTCTGCAGTGGTCCAAATTGGTACAGTAGGCCACGTTTGTGTTGTAATAAATGGGTCACAGCCTGCCATTCCAAGCCTGGCCACTGTAGTTGGAACTTCCTGCATAGGTCCACTCAGTGCTCGAATGCAACAGCTTGGTGAAAAGCTAATAGCCGGGGTCCTGTGCAGCAAATCTACTATTGATAACCCATCCTGAGAATAGACCATCAATAGTTTATAGCTGGTCAATACCATTGGTTGCTATGTACTGAGTATATGACATAAGAAGCCTCTAAAGAACATTGTCCTTGTTTGGCTCTGTCCCTGCTTCCCTCTTACAAGGATAGCTCTGTCTGGAAGCTCTGCATTACACAGGCAGATACTGTAAATGGAAGGCGTTGAGTAGAATTAAAGTGTTCAGTGCCAATTTTCTAAACCAATATTTACCTTCATAACGCGGCTGGGTTACAACCTGTACATCCCCAGCCATGCCGGGAGAACCACGTGTTCTGCTGACTCAGAAGAGAGCAATCCTGGTTATTCAAACACATAAAAAAAATCAATAAAAAATCTCCTTTACTCAGCAGGACTATGCATTTTATACCCAGCTTATGGGAATAATCATTGTAAAATGCTCTGCTTGCACCCAGTCATTGTAAATGCAGCCACAATTCATGACCTTGATATAGGGCTGCTCATTAAGTTGATAATATTTCATGTCTATGAACATGTATTATCGTATGCCTAGTATAGGAAAATGTCATTTGCGTTGAAATCCACTGTTCATATTTAAAGGGGACCTGTCATGTTGGAAACGCAGTCCAATCTGATGGTATGGTGTTAAGGAGCTGAGCAGATTGATATATGGTTTTGTGAGAAACATTCCAGTACAACGTAATCTATTCATTTATAGACTATGGACACCTTTGGGGCATTTTTTCACTTTTAAATGCATTTATTTTGAGCTGATAATCATTTTTGCAATAAGGTTTCATTAAAATGTTTGCAGTGTTTGTCTTCTGCAGCTTCTACATATCACTATATATAGACACTGCAGTCTAAGTCTCAATAGCCGGACCGTCAGTGAGGCTGTAATGACGGCTTAGTTTCTCTCTGCTCTATTCTTCTGCCCCTTCTTATCAGCTAATTTATAACCACACAAAGTTTCTTGTGGTCATAAATTAGCTGAAAAATGTGCAGGAGAGAAGAGATAAGGGCTGAAAACTAAGCGGTCAGTCCAGCCTCACTAACGGATCTCCTACTGAGACTTAAGGTGCACTTATACGCACAGATGATCGCTCGAAATTAGTCAGAAACTGACAGTTTTGAGCGATCATTCTGCATAGGTACTAATGGACTAATCAGCCCTTTACTACTTCATTCTATGTATTTAGAGAATAGCAGGTGGTCTGTTCTCTAAATACTTCGCTATTGTTCTCCAGTGGGACAGCGTGTGGTCCATCTTATCGTCATGAGGAATGAGGATTTCATGCGGACCCATGGGAATTCCCTTCATGCCCGCATCCACAGGGCTTTCACATGGTGGCAATTGCGATATCAGGCCGTGAATCATGGCCCGATATTGCACTTGCCAGTGTGAAGAAGCCCTTTACATTGTTTTGGAGGTTGAGGGATTTGGGGACTGTGGCTTCTTTGCACTGCAAGACGCCGCAGCCAGCCATTCACGTGGTTTAACACTCAGATAGCCGCGTTGTTTTAGCGTAGCTATCTGAGCGTTAAAATGACGCCCGTGTAAATGAGCCCTTAGTCTGCAGTGTTATGTAGAAGCTGCAGAAGACAACTATGTAAAATCCTTCATAAAGCCTCATTGCAAAAATGATTGTCAGCCCAAAATGCATGTGTTTAGGTGAAAAACAATCCCGCCCCCAAAGGTTTCTATAGTCTTTAAACTTCTGCTCATTTCGCGCTATAGGTTCACTCTACGATCCTTACAGTGATTAGCAGCTATTTCTATATGCACACTTATTCATGAAGCCTGTCAATCACTGTTAGAACCGCCCACTTGACTCTCAAGCCCAGAATGAGCAGAGATGTAAATGAATATATTAAAAGTTGTACTGGAACTTTTTGCACAAAACTATGTAGCAATCTGCTCAGCTCCTCCTAGACTAATGCATCGCTCCCTCACACCCTACGTCAGGCATGACACAGTTTTGCAAGGAATGTTTCGATTATTATTTGTAACATTCGAGTTCTAGGAAAGGGGCCTGTCACTGCCAGAGCTGTCCAAATACCAACAATTAGGATGCGGTGCAACTTTCCTAATTTTTTTTTCATACCAGCTGTACAGCTTGCGAGGTATGGGCAGATGTGGTAAACCATGTTCTAGATATCTCATCCTGGCATGGTTCGCCATTGTGCAGAAGATTAAATTATTGCATAGATACTTTTGCACATAGGAAAACATTTCACTGACAAGATCTCTTCTGCATGTGCATTACTGTCCCATACTACAAGTCTACTTTCCATTGGATGAAACAGTATTAGGTCAAAAACTAAACGCAGTGTTAATTAAAGGTGTTATCCAGCCCTTAAAAATTGATGGCGTATCCTCAGCATAGGCCAATTAATATCTGGTCGGTAGGAGTCCACCAATCGGGACACCCGCCGATGAGCTGGTTGAAGGGGCCACGGGACTTATGCAAGTTCTCTTCGAGCGAGTAGTGCCTTAGCCGAGTATCTCCCCGCTCATCTCTAAAGATTCGGGGGCTGGCAGGGGGCGGGGAGCGACGAGGAACGGAGGGGAGATCTCTCTCCCTCCCCCCCCCTTCCCCCGCTCCCCACCGCAACTCATCTGTCACCCGTGCCGGCCCCCGAATCTTTAGAGTATACTCGCTCATCTCTAGCTGCAACGCTCGCACAAGTATTGCAGCCCCTTGATTCAGCTGATCATAGAATCCTAGAATGGTAGAGTTGTAAGGGACCTCCAGGGTCATCAGGTCCAACCCTCTGCTCAGTGCAGGATTTGTGGAGGCAGCAGACCTCCACCAATCAGATAATGGTGGCCAATTCTAAAGGTAGGCCATCAGTTTTTGAAGTCTGGATGATTCCCTTAAAAAACATATGTGATGCACCCTCTTGAAAAGCATTAAAACAATTTTTAGGTTATATGTTGCCCCAAGAACTTGTGCCCTTCTAAACTGGTTAATCTTTATTTCTTTACAGGCAGAGATTGCCCTCCAAAAATGTCTACTACTACCGGTGCCCTGATCATCGAAAAAACTATGTCATGTCTTTTGCTTTTTGCTTTGACCGAGACGATGATGTTTACCAGTTTGCTTACTGTTACCCATACACATATACCCGCCTGCAGCATTACTTGGAGTACCTCGACAGACTGAACCTGGACTATGTACATAGAGAGCTGCTCGGCTTAAGTGTGGTGAGTCACCGTGGAAAATCAGTACATTTTGGGTGTAATATCGTTATATTTTCCTTTTTGTCTTATAAGTATCGTAATATCAGTTGGTCTTAGAGACGTAGAGATATTGCTGACATATCATGCATGCACGGTCTAGAGACTCCTAGGTGCTATCACAAAATGTTATGGTAGGAAAACCCTGTACGGTACTTCTGTACCAAAAACAAGTGGATGACTGTGAAATACAGGGATAATGGACTTTATAAACATTTTGTTAGGCTGGTTTGCCAGATTTGATCAGAAAGTCTAGTTTGGTCTGAATTAGTTTGAAGCCAACCGTAACGTCAAAAAAACTCCTAAAACTGGTGTATAACACTGTCTAAGGCCTCATTCAGACGAGCATGTTTATGTACGTACATAGATGCACACAAAACCACGTGTCCACGTATGTGCAAAAACATGCGTGAATGAAGCTCCGTGCACCATTGCTTTCAATGGGGCTGCCACTACTGCCAGCGGAGCCATTGAAAGCAATGGGCTGCTGGCAACCCCTGTAGAGGTTTTCAGGGAAGGGCTTTAAATATAAACCCTTCCCTGAAAATCATCCCTAGAATGTGTAAAAAAAAATTGAAAAAATATGTACTCACCTCTTCGCCGCTGTTGGGGCTCAGGCGTGTCTAACGACTTGGCTTCCCTGAATGGCAGCAGCGGCGTACCCATTGAAGGCAATGGGAGAATATCGTGATCCTCTGCCACAGCTGTCACATCTGTGACAGCTGTGGCAGGGGATTTCTTACTCCTCACGGGCAGTCCCCTTGTCATTGAACACAGTGTTCAGTGACAAGGGGACTCCCCGTGGGGAATTTTTACACGCACCACGGACTTATGCGGTGCACGCATGTCCTATGTTTTGCAGGTGCGTGCACACCTGTAAAATACGGACATGTGAACACATCATAGGAAATCACAGGGTTCAAATAGACGCGTGGTTTTGTGAGCACTAGAGATGAGCGAACGCGTTCGTCCGAGCTTGATATTCGTGCGAATATTAGGGTGTTCGGGATGTTCGTTATTCGTAACGAACACCATGCGGTGTTCTGGTTACTTTCACTTCCTTCCCTGAGACGTTTGCGCGCTTTTCTGGCCAATTGAAAGACAGGGAAGGCATTACAACTTCCCCCTGCAACGTTTAAGCCCTATACCACCCCCCTGCTGTGAGTGGCTGGGGAGATCAGGTGTCCGCCTAATATAAAAGTCGGCCCCTCCCGCGGCTCGCCTCAGATGCCTGGTGAGTTAGATGAGGGACAGTGCTGTTTGTACCGGAGCTGCTGTAGGGAAAGAATTGGTAGTTAGTGTAGGCTTCAAGACCCCCAAAGGTCCTTATTAGGGCCAGTAATACCTGTGTGTTGGCTGCTGTTAGCAGTGGCAATTATTTTTTTTTCTCAAAATCGCCTCTGCAGAGCGTTGCACCCGGCATTAGGGACAGAAGTGTTGCATAGGCAGGGAGAGTGTTAGGAGTGAGTGTAGCCTTCAAGAACCTCAACGGTCCTTTCTAGGGCCATATTTAACCGTGTGCAGTACTGTGCTGGCTGCTGTTAGCTGTGCTGCATATTTTTTTTGCTTCTCAAAATCGCCTCTGCAGAGCATTGCACCCTCCATTGATACTGCAGGGAAAGAATTGTATAGGCAGGGCCGCAACACAGTTATTATTCATTGAATATACGCAGTGCGGCCTTTTGCTTGTAAAACAACTGAAAACAATTCTATTTGTCCAGCCTCTGTCCGTCCTAAGGGCTGTGGACACGTGTGAGCTGCGTGAACAACGTTGAAAAATCAGACGCACCCAGCTACGCTTTACTGCTGGCTTCGCCATTTGCTTTCCTTAATTGGGAAAAAAATACCTGCTCTGCCAGAGTTATAATAACTCTGCTACCCTCACGTTCTGTGACACATTAGCAGGGACACAGCACAGTTATTAAACTTCTCATGTTCATTGAATATACGCAGTGCTGCCTTTTGGTTGAAAAAAACTGAAAACAAATCTATTTGTCCAGCCTCTGTCCGTCCTAAGGGCTGTGGACACGTGTGAGCTGCGTGAACAACGTTGAAAAATCAGACGCACCCAGCTACGCTTTACTGCTGGCTTCGCCATTTGCTTTCCTTAATTGGGAAAAAAATACCTGCTCTGCCAGAGTTATAATGACTCTGCTACCCTCACGTTCTGTGACACATTAGCAGGGACACAGCACAGTTATTAAACTTAGATTATTCATTCACTAGAGGCAGTGGGGCCTTTCGTTTTCCAAAAAGGGAAAAAATTATATTTGGCCTGCAGTCTTGCGCCAATTTATTTCCTGCCTGTGAAATCAAATCACTGGTAATACAGCATGCTGAGGGGTAGGGGTAGGCCTAGAGGACGTGGACGCGGCCGAGGACGCGGAGGGCCAAGTCAGGGTGTGGGCACAGGCCGAGCTCCTGATCCCGGTGTGTCGCAGCCGACTGCTGCGCGATTAGGAGAGAGGCACGTTTCTGGCGTCCCCACATTCATCGCCCAATTAATGGGTCCACGCGGGAGACGGTTATTAGAAAATGAGCAGTGTGAGCAGGTCCTGTCCTGGATGGCAGAAAGTGCTTCGAGCAACCTATCGTCAACACGCAGTTCTGCGCCGTCCACTGCTGCAAATCCGAATCCTCTGTCTGCTGCTCCTCCTTCCTCCCAGCCTCCTCACTCCACTACAATGACACCTGCTCAGGAGCGGGAAGACTCCCAGGAACTGTTCTCGGGCCCCTGCTCAGATTGGGCAGCAGCGGTTCCTCTCCCACCAGAGGAGTTTATCGTCACTGATGCCCAACCATTCGAAAGTTCCCGGGGTCCGGGGGAAGAGGCTGGGGACTTCCGCCAACTGTCTCAACAACTTTCTGTGGGTGAGGAGGACGATGACGATCAGGCACAGTTGTCTTGCAGTGAGGTAGTAGTAAGGGCAGTAAGTCCGAGGGAGCAGCGCACAGAGGATTCGGAGGAAGAGCAGCAGGACGATGAGGTGACTGACCCCACCTGGTGTGCAACGCTTACTCAGGAGGACAGGTCTTCAGAGGGGGAGTCAAGGGCATCAGCAGGGCAGGTTGCAAGAGGCAGTGCGGTGGCCAGGGGTAGAGGCAGGGCCAGACCGAATAATCCACCAAGTGTTTCCCAAAGCGCCCCCTCGCGCCATGCCACCCTGCAGAGGCCGAGGTGCTCTAAGGTCTGGCAGTTTTTCACAGAGACGCCTGACGACCGACGAACAGTGGTGTGCAACCTTTGTTGCGCAAAGCTCAGCCGGGGAGCCAACACCAACAGCCTCACCACCACCACCATGCGCAGACATATGATGGCCAAGCACCCCACAAGGTGGGACGAAGGCCGTTCAGCGCCTCCGGTTTGCACCCCTGCCTCTCCCCCTGTGCCCCAACCTGCCACTGAGATGCAACCCCCCTCTCAGGACACAGGCACTACCGCCTCATGGCCTGCACCCACACCCTCATCTCCGCTGTCCTCGGCCCCATCCAGCAGTGTAGTTCAGCGCACCGTCCAGCCGTCGCTTGCGCAAGTGTTCGAGCGCAAGCGCAAGTACGCCGCCACGCATCCGCACGCTCAAACGTTAACCGTCCGCATAGCAAAATTCATCAGCCTTGAGATGCTGCCGTATAGGGTTGTGGAAACTGAGTCCTTCAAAAGTATCATGGAGGCGGCGGCCCCGCGCTACTCAGTTCCCAGTCCCCACTACTTTTCCCGATGTGCCGTCCCAGCCCTGCACGACCACGTCTTCCGCAACATTGTACGCGCCCTCACCAACGCGGTTACTGCCACGGTCCACTTAACTACGGACACGTGGACAAGCACAGGCGGGCAGGGCCACTACATCTCCCTGACGGCACATTGGGTGAATTTAGTGGAGGCTGGGACAGAGTCAGAGCCTGGGACCGCTCACGTCCTACCCACCCCCAGAATTGCGGGCCCCAGCTCGGTGCTGGTATCTGCGGAGGTGTATGCTTCCTCCACTAAAGCACCCTCCTCCTCCTCCTCCTCCTCCTCCTCTGTCTCGCAATCAAGATGTGTTAGCAGCAGCATGTCGCCAGCAGTCGGTGTCGCGCGGTGTGGCAGCACAGCGGTGGGCAAGCGTCAGCAGGCCGTGCTGAAACTACTCAGCTTAGGCGATAAGAGGCACACGGCCCACGAACTGCTGCAGGGTCTGACAAAGCAGACCGACCGCTGGCTTGCGCCGCTGAGCCTCCAACCGGGCATGGTCGTGTGTGACAACGGCCGTAACCTGGTGGCGGCTCTGCAGCTCGGCAGCCTCACGCACGTGCCATGCCTGGCCCACGTCTTTAATTTGGTGGTTCAGCGCTTTCTGAAAAGCTACCCACGCTTGTCAGACCTGCTCGTAAAGGCGCGCCGGCTCTGCGCACATTTCCGCAAGTCCCACACGGACGCTGCCACCCTGCGCACCCTGCAACATCACTTTAAGCTGCCAGTGCACCGACTGCTGTGCGACGTGCCCACACGGTGGAACTCTACGCTCCACATGTTGGCCAGGCTCTATGAACAACGTAGAGCTATAGTCGAATACCAACTCCAACATGGGCGGCGCAGTGGGAGTCAGCCTCCTCAATTCCTTTCAGAAGAGTGGGCCTGGTTGGCAGACATCTGCCATGTCCTTGGTAATTTTGAGGAGTCTACCCAGGTGGTGAGCGGCGATGCTACAATCATTAGCGTCACCATTCCTCTGCTATGCATCTTGAGAAATTCCCTGCAAACCATAAAGGCAGCTGCTTTGCGCTCGGAAACGGGGGCGGGGGAAGACAGTATGCCGCTGGATAGTCAGGGCACCCTCCTGTCTATTTCTCAGCGCGTACAGGAGGAGGAGGAGGAGCATGAGGAGGAGGAGGGGGAAGAGACAGCTTGGCCCGCTGCTGACGGTACACCGGCTGATTGCCTGTCATCCTTTCAGCGTGTATGGCCTGAGGAGGAGGAGGAGGAGGAGGATCCTGAAAGTGATCTTCCTAGTGAAGACAGCCATGTGTTGCGTACTGGTACCCTGGCACACATGGCTGACTTCATGTTAGGATGCCTTTCTCGTGACCCTCGCGTTGCACGCATTCTGGCCACAACGGATTACTGGGTGTACACACTGCTCGACCCACGCTATAAGGAGAACCTGCCCACTCTCATTCCCGAAGAGGAAAGGGGTTCGAGAGTGTTGCTATACCACAGGACCCTTGCGGACAAGCTGATGGTAAAATTCCCATCCGACAGCGCTAGTGGCAGAAGGCGCAGTACCGAGGGCAAGGTAGCAGGGGAGGTGCGGAGATCGAGCAGCATGTACATCCCAGGCAGTGCAACAGTCTTTAAGGGCCTGGCCAGCTTTATGGCTCCCCACCAAGACTGTGTCACCGCTCCCCAGTCAAGGCTGAGTCGGCGGGAGCACTGTAAAAGGATGGTGAGGGAGTACGTGGCCGATCGCACGACCATCCTCGGTGACGCCTCTGCCCCCTACAACTACTGGGTGTCGAAGCTGGACACGTGGCCTGAACTAGCGCTGTATGCCCTGGAGGTGCTTGCTTGTCCTGCGGCTAGCGTCTTGTCGGAGAGGGTGTTTAGTGCGGCTGGGGGAATCATCACAGATAAGCGTAGCCGCTTGTCAACCCACAGTGCCGACAGGCTAACACTCATCAAGATGAACAAAGCCTGGATTTCCCCAGACTTCTGTTCTCCACCAGCGGACAGCAGCGATACGTAAGCAATACGTAGGCTGCACCCGCGGATGGAAGCTACGTTCTCTCTCACCATCCAAAACGGGGACATTTCTGCTTCATCAATCTGTGTCTAATATTCCTCCTCCTCCTCCTGCTCCTCCTCCTGAAACCTCACGTAATCACGCTGAACGGGCAATTTTTCTTAGGGCCACAAGGCTCACTCAAATAATTTTTCTAAACAATTTTTAAAAGTTTCAATGCTCTTAAAAGCGTTGGAACTGTAACTTGAACCAATTTTTCGTTACACTGGGCTGCCTCCAGGCCTAGTTACCACTTAAGCCACATTAACCAAAGCAATTAATGGGTTTCACCTGCCCTCTTGGCTGGCCATGGCCAATTTTTGGGATGTACATTAGTACTGTTGATACAGCAATTTTTGTGGGCCCTCGCCTACAGTGTAATCAAATAAATTTTTAGCCCACCTGCATTAAGCACGACATTACTACCTCAGCTGTGTTGGGCAATGCAATGGGATATTTCTATGTACCGCCGGTGGGTTCCAGGGAGCCACCCATGCTGTAGGTGCACACGGAGTGTAACCTACATGTGTCCACTTGTAAAGAACCCCAGTCTGACTGGGGCATGCAGTGTGGGCCGAAGCCCACCTGTATTACGCACGACATTACTACCTCAGCTGTGTTGGGCAATGCAATGGGATATTTCTATGTACCGCCGGTGGCTTCCTGGCACCCACCCAGGCAGTGGGTCCACAGGGAGTGTAACCTACATGTGTCCACTTCTAAAGAACCCCAGTCAGACTGGGGCATGCAGTGTGGGCCGAAGCCCACCTCTATTACGCACGACATTACTACCTCAGCTGTGTTGGGCAATGCAATGGGATATTTTTGTGTACCGCCGGTGGGTTCCAGGGAGCCACCCATGCTGTCGGTCGACAGGGACTTCACAATAGGGAGTTGTACCTGCCTGTGTCTATGAATTAAAAAGCCCGGTCTAACTGGGGCATGCAGACACCTTGACAGAATGAATAGTGTGTGGCACATAGGTTCCCCATTGCTATGCCCACGTGTGCAGCTCCTGATGGCGGTGGCACAGGATTCTATTTCTCATTGCTTCTGTACAGCATTGTGGGCTATCGCCCCGCCCCTTTTAAAGAGGGTCGCTGCCTAGCCGTGCCAACCCTCTGCAGTGTGTGCCTGCGGTTCCTCCTCATGGCAGACGCACTTATAAATAGACATGAGGGTGGTGTGGCATGAGGGCAGCTGAAGGCTGCGCAGGGACACTTTGGTGTGCGCTGTGGTGGTGGTGGGGGGGTTGGGCAGCATGTAACCCAGGAGAAGTGGCAGTGGAGTGTCATGCAGGCAGTGATTGTGCTTTGTTGGAGGTAGTGTGGTGCTTAGCTAAGGTATGCCATGCTAATGAGGGCTTTTCAGAAGTAAAAGTTGTTAGGAGGGGGGGGGCCCACTCTTGCCGCTATTGTGGCTTAATAGTGGGACCTGTGAACTTGAGATGCAGCCCAACATGTAGCCCCTCGCCTGCCCTATCCGTTGCTGTGTCGTTCCCATCACTTTCTTGAATTGCCCAGATTTTCACACATGAAAACCTTAGCGAGCATCGGCGAAATACAAAAATGTTCTGGTCGCCCATTGACTTCAATGGGGTTCGTTGTTCGAAACGAACCCTCGAACATCGCGGGAAGTTCGTTCCGAATAACGAACACCCGAACATTTTGGTGTTCGCTCATCTCTAGTGAGCACCTATGTATGCACATAAACAAGCTCGTCTGATTGAGACATAAAAGCCCTGTATAAGATTCTCAGGTGTATCTAAGTACTTTTCAGCAGTTTTGAGGAAGCAAAAGTAACTTTAGTGGATTCAGCTGAGACAACCTACCTGAAGTTCAGGTTAGCGCTAGAAATGAGCGAGCACCAAAATGCTCGGGTGCTCGTTGCTCGAGTCGAACTTTTCGCGATGCTCAAGAGCTCGTTTCGAGTAACGAACCCCATTGAGACTCGAGCATTTTTGTATATGACCAATGCTCCGCATAGGTCTCCACCTGTGAAACTCTGGAAAACATCCGAAAGTCATGGAAATACCACAGAAACGGATAGGGAAGGGCAGGGGCAGCATGCAGGGCTGCATTTCAGGCTCCCAGGTCCCACTATTAAGCCACAATAGGGGAAAGAGTCTCCCCCCCCCCTTCCCTAACAATTTTTACTTCAGACAAACCCTCATTAGCAAGGCACACCTTAGCTAAGCACCACACTACCTGCAACCAAGCACAATCACTGCCTGGGGGTCACACCACTGCCTCTTCTCCTGGGTTACATGCTGCCCAACCCCCCGCATGACTCTGCGTCCACAGCGCACACAACAATTTCCCTGCGCAGCCTTCAGCTGCCCTCATGCCACACGCTCGCTTCATAACCACACCACCCTCATGTCTATTTCTAAGTGCGTACTGGATGAGGAGGAACCGGAGGCACACACTGCAGAGGGTTGGCAGGGCCAGGCAGTGACCCTCTTCGAAAGGGGGGGGGGGGGGGCGATAGCCCACAATGCTGTTGAGAATCGATGATAAATTGACGTACGATCATCATTCCAATCCTGTGCCACCTCCGTTGCAAAATTGTCATGAGCCGCAAACGTGGGCATAAAGGGGACTCAGGTGCCAGCCCAGCACTTGTACACATCTCCACAATGCAGCAATACTCTGTGTGGGAAGTACATGAGTGGGCCCAGGGTCAGGCTTGGTCCCAGCCTCTATCTTGTGTGACCCAAGGTGCCACGAGTTACATAGCAATGGGAAATCCATGTGTCCACACACAATTCATACTGCGTAGGTGTTAGATAGCTCAACATCGCAATGGAAAGTCTTTGAGTTCCTTGGACTTGCCTATGCTATCGGTGCACAAAGATGGTATTACACAGGAAGAAATCAGAGCGCCCAAACATGGCAGAGTTTCACCCCACTAAGGGCCTCGGCCTACTTTTCTGCCCAAGTCAGTCAGTGGGTTTGTGTCAGACAGGTAAAACACTGTAATGGGAAGTCTTTGAGCACCCACAGCATAGGCAAGCCCCAGGAACTTAAAGATGGTATTATGGATAAAGAAATCACAGTGCCCGAACATGGCAAAGTTTCACCCCGCTAAGGACCTCGGCCCACACCCTTAGCAATCGTGGGCATAAAATGGACTTTGATGCTAGTACAGCTGTGAACGTCTCATTAATGCAGTAACGCTCTTCTTCTTTGGCCCAAACGAGTTTCTTAGATAACTGTGGAAACACGAGAGAAAATACATGATGCCCAGTGCTGATCCTATGACCCCAAGCAGGAGGAGGAGGTGGCCTTAGAAGGCCAAGAAAAAATGACCAGGACCGCAGTAGCCTGTGTGGGAAGTATGTGAGCAGGCCCTTGGTCAGGCTCGGTCCCAGCAAACACCTTGTATGACCCAAGGTGTCGCGAGTGACATAGCAATGGGAAATCCATGTGCCCACACACTATTTATTCTGTGTAGGTGTTGGATAGCTCAATCGACACCGCAAGGGGAAAGCTATCTGCACTCTGCACCCTACCCAAGTCAGTCAGTGTCTTTGTGCCAGACAGGTAAAACACCGCTATGGGAAGTCTTTGTGCACCCACAGAATAGGAGAGCCAAAGGAACCCAAAGACAGTAATAAACATGAAGAAATGACAGTGCCCAAACATGACAGACTTTCACTTTGCCGAGGACATAGGCCTTTGCACACACCCTCAGCAATCGTGGGCATAGAGCGGACTCCGATGCTAGTACAGCTGTGAACGTCTCAATAATGCAGTAACGCTCCTCTTCCTTGGCCCAAACCAGTGTCTCAGATAACTGTGGTAACATGGGAGAAAATATATGATGCCCAGTGCTGATCCCCTGACCCCAAGTAGGAGGAGGTGGTGGCATTACAAGGCCAAGACACCATGACCAGGACCCGCTATAGTCTGTGTGGGAAGCACGTTAGCGGGCCCAGGGTCAGGCTCGGTCCCAGCCTCCACCTTGTGTGACCAAGGTGCCCTGAGTTACATAGCAATGGGAAATCCATGTGTCCCAATACAGATAGCTCAACACTGTAAGGGGAAGTCTTTGAGTTCCTTGGGCTCGCCTATGCTGTAAGTGCACAAAGATGGTATTACACAGGAAGAAATCAGAGTGCCCTACCATGGGAGAGCTTCACCCTGCCAAGGACCTTGGCCTCGGCCCACAATTCTGGCCTAGTCAGTCACTGTATTATTTGTGCCAGATAGGTAAAACACCGCGATGGGAAGACTTAGTGCACCCATAGTATAGACAGACCCCTGTAATATTCCTGTAGCAAAGGTATAAACAGACCCCAGTAACATTTCTGTAGCACAAGTATAGGCAGACCCCTGTAACATTTCTGTAGCACAAGTATAGGCAGACCCCTGTAACATTTCTGCAGCACAAGTATAGGCAGACCCCTGTAACATTTCTGTACCACATGTATAGGCAGACCCCAGTAACATTTCTGTAGTAAAAGTATAGGCAGCCCCCAGTAGCTTTTCTGTAGTAACAGTATAGACAGACCCCTGTAACATTTCTGTAGCAGCAGTATAGGCAGCTTGCTTTTTAAACCATGGAGTAAGGGCTCTCACACACTTGCGTTTGCGTTTTTTGTTAGCGCGATTGTCAATGGGACTTTCTAATGTTAAAAACACAAGTGCATTGCGTTGCGTTGCGTTTTTAACATTAGAAAGTCCCATTGACAATCGTGTTAACAAAAAACGCAAACGCAAGTGTGTGGGAGCCCTAATAAAAGACTTTTTATTGAAGCTACCGTTTATGCTGCCATACCACTGTTAAGAACCCCTAGATGGAGGCAATGACAAGTCTGAACCGGTCCTGGTATTGCGGGACCATAATATTCATGGCTTGACAAAATCAGATTGATGAGGTCCAGCTCCCAGCATACCCACCAATCAGCTGATTGATAGTGCCATGGCTTTCCTCTTCATTGTTCACTGGGCACATTTTGTAAAAAATGTACCGGGTATTGCAGCTTATTATAACTTAGTTCTTTTTAAGTGACTGGGACGGAGTTGTAATACCAGACACATCTGCTAAATGGCTGGTGCTTGTTTATGATATGGTAGCCTTTCCATGGTACCCTAGCCAAGACAGAATGTCCTCCGCGCCCAACACCCAGAAAGAAGGAAACATTCCATGTCGGCCCCTCCCTAGCCACACCCCTGCTTAAATTCCTACATGTTTGTGTTTCTCTGAGGGGTATTATAGCCTAGTCTGTCTACTTGAAATAGACTGTAAGACACTATAGCACGGTACGAACCCGGTCTTTCCTGCAAACATCAGGCGCGTCTTGCTTTATTATTACAATGCAGACAATGGGTGTTTCATGCTATGTAACAGGATGATACCCATAATGAATGGTGCCGATAACATCGTACATCACTTTGAATTTCAGATGAATATTCTTACAATGATGTTCCCGTGAAATCCCTCTGCATTTTGCTTCCAGACGAAGAGTATTTAAAATGATAAAAGATAATTATATCACATCCCTGTCTGCATCTCGGCTGCTGATTGTGTGGTGACAGGCTCTGTCAAAATGGTAAAAGCAAAGACGGAGCAGTCAGAACATGTGTTACTGTATAAAGAAGACGGAGGCAGACATGCATTCAAATCCCCTACCCTACTTCATTGTCGCAAGTGTCTGCACTGCATTATGGGACTGGGAAAAAAAAGGTTCTCATTGTGATTCCAGACTCACTGCTAGAATCGCTCTGTCTTACCTATATATCCAAATAGCTCTCTTTCTATGACCAAATATCCTGGACAGTTGCTATCAAAATTGCTTTAAAGAGGCTGTACAGGTTCAAAGATTTTTTTTAAAGATGGCTGCAAATGTATTAAAATAATAAAATCAGCCGTACTCACCCTTTTGTTCCCACTGCGGTCCAGCACTGCAGCTCCCACGGTCCTCCTGGTCTTTGGTGGTAGCGTCATCGCTGGTTCTCCTGGCTTCAGCGCTCACATTAGGGGTGCCATTATACCAGGAGTTCGCAACAGTGATGCTGTGACCTCTAACTGTTCGTTGCAACAATCTTTAACTTCTGAATGGGAGAAATGCAGGAAGACCAGAAACAGTCTCAAGCAGTCTGACCAATTGATTTTAATGGGCAATGCCTAATTTCACCTGTGGGGGCACTGCAGGCAAATGCTGTTAGTTTCTGTAATAGATTACAGCTCATTGTTGGGGGTCCCATCCGTGGGGTAAACTGCAATTAGCTTAGTTTCTGTCTAACAAAAAGAGTTAAAACTGCTTTTAACCCTTTGCAATCCAATTTTGAATTTAGGGTTTCCTAGGGGGCTTTTTCTTTCTGCCATTATACAATGGCACCATCTGCTGGCTAGAGCCAGTACTGTGGTATGGGACATGCTGGAGAGGCCCCCGACAACAGAGCGGACAGTAATATACATTAAGAATACCCTGCCGGACGTCTTCCAACATCGGAGCTGTACAGCCTTCAATCAGAATGTCTTCAGACGTCAGACATTGGATAGGAAAGGGTTAACTTCTGAATGGGAGAAATGCAGGAAGACCTGAAACAGTCTCAAGCAGCCCCTTATTTTACTTGCATCATAGATATTGGAACAACATAGTCCTTGTTTCGAATAATAACCTGTATTTTGGTGCACCGGAAGCCCCCTTATCTTCCCTACATCTCTCTGTCTCTGAACAGAGAATTGGTAGTTCCAGACAGGTTTGGGGTACAACAATCAATACTGGTGGCAAGCACCATCTTGCATGCTGAGTTTGGGATCATGAGACCATCCGGTGTTTTTTAATTATGAATAGGGATGCGTTGCTATTCACCTAGCTGCCGACACTTCATGGTCTGCTCCTCCAACTCTCATTGCCCCCAAAACAGCACTCTCACTCCAGAGTGTGCCAACAACCATCATGGCACTTCCTGCCCTTCATCTCTAAGGCTGAACTCCCATATCACAGCATTATCTGCTGTAGGTTACCCATTAGCTCTTGGGGACATCCAGCAATCGTGATCAGTTGCATTTCCCCTTCCTCTGCTAACTGCACAGAACTGCTCATGATCAAAAGAAAAGTGATCAAGAAATTGACCATTTCTGCAAGCAGGCCATAAACGCTCTTAAGTAGACCTGATGATGAAAGCTGAATTTATTTTCTGGGGGGAATCTATGTGTAAGAGAGGTAAGTTGTGCCCCACTCCCTTACTACTGCAGCAGTTCACCCACTCTGTCTAATAGCCATTCTAAGCTTTGCTCCCATTGGTCATGTAATGTAGCCAGGTGGAAGACAGCTGAATGGGTCGCCACAGCTTAAAGACCCCAGCTCTGGCTAGTAATATGGCTGGGGTGGGAAGAAACTGATCGGCGAGGTGAAGTGCCAGAAGACAGGCATTGCGATCTCTGGGTTTAGGAGGCTCTGCCTCTTTCAGTGACGCAGTGCATCACTGCCCCAAAGAACCGCCTCTTGCTAAGAAAATTACATGGTTAAGCCCTGCCCACCAATGAAAGTTGTTGGCGCTGTTGGTGCCATATAAAAGTCAGGTAGTTGCGACACAGAGGTCGAGTGACACAGCAGTGAGGGAAGAGACGCAGCTGCAGTAGTAGTGGTGAAGGCCACTTTGTAGGAGAAGTGGCCATGTCCCCATGCTGGGATGCATCCAGGCAGCTACTGGAGTGACCAAGATTGATGCAAGTCAGGGCCAGGTGCCTGGAGGTCAGAGAGAGAACCAGAGGGCCATGATGACCCAAAAATAATGACTGAACACCACATGGAAGGAAATGGATGCTTTCTTCCCACATGAGTCCCAGAAGAAGCTGACGGTACCAATAACTCGAAAGCTGACCAAGCTGCTAGACACATGAGACCGGTCTCTAATGTGACATTGTAGTGTGCACACTATAAGGACTGTAATATGGGGATTATGATGCAGTGTTTAGAGTTAACTTGAGTTAACAAAAACGCTATGTGAAATATAGTTAGTAAGTGATGACCTCTATAGATGTCATGTGTACAATGTTTTGTACCAGGGATGACAAGGCACTTGGTAGTTACGTTGAATGAGAGTAATGTTTGGTCACTGAGATGTACTGTCGCAACTACGGTGTGTTGAGTCATGATGCTGCAGAACTCCGAAATTACAGTTAGCTGAGTGATGGAGACGGTTAGCTGAGTGATGTTCGAAGTGCCTTGTTGTTCCGATATGGATATGTTATAAGTGTGGAATTCTGGTCAAAAATCCATATCGTTTAAGTAATAATTGCCCTGCTATGGGATGAAGCAAGACGAATCACTAAAGATGTCCATAGGTAGCAGGTCATGGGTTATAGGTTACCTGTGACCCGCTACATATGGACAACTGCTAGGACATTTCTCCAGCATTATTGCTGTACTTGTGGATGAGAAAGAACCGCCGGAGCCGGAGTTCAGGGAACATAGGCAGAGGCAGACATGACCGGGTAACGGGGAGGGAAGGGTAAACAGGCTAGATTTTGCTAGAAGGGGAGGGGGAGTCAGTGAAAGGCTAGGAGGGGGAGGAGACAGTTTGGGTGGGGTAGACTCACTTCGAGCAAGACAGCGAAGAGTCCCGCCCGCCCTGAAAATGTTGGGGGGGGGGCATTTGTCATAGCAGCTTGGAGGGGAGGGGTCCTTGGAGCCAGTAAAAGGGGAGTAGAGGGGTAGCAGGGGCTGGATAGCTTCCTTCCCCTCTTTGATGTGGTTTATTTTAGGACTGTCGCCTCTGGTTCTCGCAGGGCGAGCTCTGCTGAGTTGGTGGGTATGGTTAGCCAAGTTATGGCTAACCGGCCTCTGGGTCCGGTTGAGGCGACCTGGGGCGAGGTGATGAGTGGTGGGCCCCCGAGTCTGTCGACTGGCGGCGGGGGCAAATGGTAGGAAAGTAGTGTCGCCCGAGTCGGAAGTGCGACTGGCGACAGGTACAACTATTTTCCGGCCGTTATTGGTGAGGCGGCAGTTAGTTTTATGGTTAGGGCTCCAGGGATCTCCCTCAGGGTTAGTTCAGAGGGGGTTAAAATTGTTATTAGATGTTAATTCTGTTTGTAAATAAACATGGCTGCTGTGACCATAATTAACCCAAGTTACTGAGTTGGTATTTATTGGAAGGAATGGGTAAAAAGGGGTGGGGGGGAGTCAGGTCACAGTGGCAACGACTCCGTAATACCCCGGTCATGATTCCATCCCTCTTTATGCTGTAGGGCATTTGTATTTTACGTGAATCACCTGCACATCAATGTCTACACGTGGCATATTTTAATTTGTTTCCAATTTACTAGTTTATCATTTCATCTGGCCACAGTGTATACAGTTTATCCCCATAGACAACAGTAACAAAACGCCTATTATAAAAGTACAATTGTAATTGTATTTTCCATAGAAGATACTTTTGCAGAGATGTGTTTGTGAGCTTTTCTTCCATCTTGCTGCCTCCGCCACAATCTAATACAATGACAGGCTCACCCATTTTATTTGTGCTCAATTCCCTTTCTAGTACAGAGCATTAAAGAGACTGTACTAAATAAAACAAGACTATAATTACAAATGTCTTTAAAGAAAAAAAATCTTTGATTATCAGTGAACTATTTCATCCTTTGAAAGGGTTCTATTAAACTGATGTAGTTTCTTACTTGATGTATCTGATCCCAGGGGAAATCAGCTTGCTGTGCAAAGCATTTCATTTGGGTTTTCTGACTTAACTTTCTGCCATATAGTAACAACAACTTGTGTATCAGGGCAGGCTGAACGTCTGCGGCTCTGTCAATAATGCGCTATTATGATGACCTTAGGCCCCTGTATAATCACTATAGCAGGTGCAACCCAATGGGGGGGATTGGGGTGGGGGGTTACCTAATGTGCCTTGGCCATTTATAATACTGAAGTCTTCTTATGTGGTCTCAGGGCCTGCATGCAACTTCTATCTTTGATAGGTTTGCAAAAAAAAAAGTAAGTGAACCCTTTGGAATTACTTGGATTTCTGCAGTGTTTGCTACTAAAATAGGGTCTGAATAATAGCTGACAATTGTAGACAAACACAAACTAATGTTACAAAAACTGTAATATTTTTTATTGAGCACATTGTATAAACATTCACAGTGCAGGGAGAAAAAGTACCGTATATTCCGGCGTATAAGGCGACTGGGCGTATAAGACGACCCCGCAACTGTCGCCTTATACGCCGGGAATACGGTGTCAAAAAAAAAGAAAAAGCAGTACTCACCTCCCCAAGCGTTCTGCGGCGCTGCTGCAGGCTGTCGCTCCCTCCTAGTCCCCGACAGAGCATTGCTTTCTGGATGCGGGGCTTGAAATTCCCGCCTCCAGAAAGCTAATGCTGTGATTGGCTAACTCACGCGGCATCAGCCAAAAACAGCCATTCAATGACATCATTGAATGGCTGTGATTGGCTGACGCCACTTCAGTTAGCCAATCACA
Organism: Eleutherodactylus coqui; assembly: GCF_035609145.1. Classification (NCBI taxonomy): domain Eukaryota; kingdom Metazoa; phylum Chordata; class Amphibia; order Anura; family Eleutherodactylidae; genus Eleutherodactylus; species Eleutherodactylus coqui. The sequence goes on from NC_089839.1 coordinate 286,298,592, forward strand.
GCCATTCAATGATTTCATTGAATGGCTGTGATTGGCTGATGCCGCATGAGTTAGCCAATCACAGCATTAGCTTTCTGGAGGCGGGATTTCAAGCCCCGCATCCAGAAAGCAATGCTCTGTCGGGGACGAGGAGGGAGTGACAGCCTGCAGCAGTGCCGCAGAATGCCGGGGGGAGGCGAGTACTGCTTTTTTTTTTTTGACACCTTTTTTTTTGTATACCCGGTGTATAAGATGACCCCTGACTGCAGAGCACATTTTTCAGGGTTAAAAGGTCGTCTTATACACCGGAATATATGGTAAGTGAACTGTTAAACCTGTAGCAGCAATCACCTCCACCATACATCTTCTTTCAAATAAGATTTGCACAAGGTTAAGGGGGGGATTTTGGAACACTCTTCCCTGCAAATGTTTTGCAGTTGACCAATATTTCTGGTATGCCTTGTGTGCACAGCCCTCTTCAGGTGATGTAACAGTATCTCGATGGGCTTAACATCAGGATTCTGACTTGGCCATTGCAAAATACAAATCCTTTTCTTTTTATTGTTCAATGAGTTTTTATTGGATATAAGCGATACAGTTTCAATACATATGTAACATTTGAAGCATCTTATATTGTAAATTTAGACATCGTATAAGAAGGATAATGATTATCTAACTTAGTATAACATACATGAAATCTATTTGACTATCTATAATTGACTTCCAACATTTTAACTGTTTGGTACTAATGGGAGGGGGGGGGGGCGTTGGGTCAGGTGAGGTAGGTGGGGGAAAGTAAGGGAGGGAAGGGGAGGGTGGAGGGATGGAGGGAGAGGGGTTGGGAAGGGAGGAGTAAGGTTGCTTACTTATTCTATCATCAATATGGTTTCTTCTATCTCTGCATACATTAAATTATAAATTCCTTCAGATCATGCCTAGGTCCGGTCCCACTGTATTTATGATTTCAGGTTGATCATTATCTGGTCTCGGTGGAAGTATGTTATCCAGGGGTCCCATGTCTCTACAAAGCTAGGTAATCTATTTTGTCTAAGAGCGTAGATTTTCTCCATAGTCATGTGATCGGACATCAGTTGGGTTATGGTTGAGATAGTCGGGGTTGTTTGGGATCTCCAATTCCTTGCTATCATAAGTTTAGTTACTAGGAGACCGTGGATTATGAGTTTTCTTAGTCCCTGAGGTATCTTTCCCAAACCCAGCAGTAAGATTGTATTTTCTGGTTTCGGGGGAACTCTAATTCCTGTAATCTTTTTCATAAGATCCAGGAATTCCCTCCAGACTGTTTTGATTTTTGGGCAGCTCCAAAAAATATGGAGTAGTGTGCCTCTCTCTCCACAGTTCCTCCAGCATCTATCCGAGGTTTCTGGAAAAAAGTCCGCCAGTCTCACTGGGGATCTGTACCAGCGTGTAATTAATTTATAATGCACCTCTAGCAGGGGTGCACACATAGAGGCCCTATTCACCCAGCTGTGGGCTTGAGACCATTGCTGTAATGTGAAGGTTGTCCCCGTCTCCCTTTCCCAATTAAGAATATGGGCTTTCTTTTTTAGGTTTTGCCCAGTATTTTTTCCCCGGCAGAAGATGTCGTAGATCTCCCTCAAGGGGATTTTCTGGGAGGAGGGGTTAAAGAGGAGATTGTGTATATATTTAGGTAAGGATGTGGATCCAGAGGCCATAGTTGACCATCTGCTTTTCAAAATCCTTTTCTTTTTCAACCACTTTTTAGTTGATTGGCATGCTTTGGTTTATTGTTGTGTTGCATTACACAGCGTCTCTTTAGCTTGAGGTAATGGACTGCTCCCCCTACATTCCTCTGTGAATTGTTTTGATCCACCTTATGGTGGTTTCACATGGGCGAGAAAATCGTGTGATTTTCGCCTGATGCGAGAGTCAGTAAAAAAATCTGATTATGAAACCAATGATTTTCAATGGTTTCCTTCCCTACTGCGACGTTTTAACTGATGCGATGTTGAAACAAAAAAATAAAAAATTAATTAAAAAAAAATCGCAGCATGCTCTATCTTTCTTCAATGTGCAATTTTTTTTATCTCCCAGGTTTCCTGTGACGTCTCCTTTTTACGCAACAAGTCCTATTGATTCTCGTGTTAAAAAAAAATGTATAATTTTCTCGCACGCTTTTAATATGTGAGGCAGCGATGCGATATAAGATTATTCTAAATAAAAGCATTGCTGACGCTCAAAAATCCCAGGAAAAAGATGCGATTTTTGCCGCGATTTTCTTGCGGCAATATCGCGATCACCTGTGTAAAACTAGCCTAAGAATTCATTATTCCCTCGGTGATCACAAGGGTTCACTTACATTTCTTGCAGCTGTATCTATGCTCCTGACCCAAATATAATAGATTATCTTGAAATCATTTAAGTGATATTCCGGGACATTTAAAATTTTTGTCTATTGATAACTGACAGGTCAGCTTTTCCTGGTGTGATGTGAGAGCTGTTCTCTGTGTGCTGAGCCTAAAGTCTTTCCCCCTGCTGTTCTCCCAGCAAGCGGGCTCACATACACTCTATGGAGAGTTACTACAGCTGCATCTCCCTCCTCTCCCCTTTCTGAAATTTTATAGAAACCTTTCAGACAAGAAAAAGGTGACTACAAGCTAGACAGAGCGTCTGAGCTACTAAAACCAAATCTATGTAAAGGCTGGTTTAGACACAACGATTATCACTCAAATGATGTCTTTTGAGCGATAATCGTTGTGTGCCTTTACAGCGCAAGGTAATTGCTCAAATGCTGAGCGATCACTGTGCGCTCTAAACGGGGTATACAGAAGACAAGCGGGGCTGCTTGTCTTCTGCATCCAGCTGTTATACAGCCGAGCGGGATATGCAGAACACAGCTAGACCGCTGAGTTCTTCATACCCCGCCTGTGTTCAGGGAGTGGGATACAGCTGAAACAATAGTATCAGCTGTATCCCGCTGTGAACTCCTGATAAGGCTGATCATTGTCTTTCAGCATGCTGAAAGACAACGATCAGCGACTGGTTAACGAAAACTGCACGGCTTTTGAGCAAATTTTGAGCGATAATCATTGTGTCTAAATGGGCCTTAAGACATGTACCAACCAACAACATACCTATCATCCCCAGTAGTGATAAGCAAATTTTTTAAAAGTTCAGCTTGGCTGGATAGCCGAACTTTTGCAAAAAGATAGCAAAAATCCAAGGAACTCCAGCTTTGCAGAGCTTCAATATAAAAGCAAATCTTTATTCAAGAACATTTAAAATTGCATATATAAGCTCACACTGATAGGTAGGCCAACATGTTTTTGACTATCTGTCCTTAATCATAGCATTGTAAAAAGTTTGGTTTGGTCCCAATTAGTTCGAAACAAATCAGAAGTTTATAAAAACCACTTAAACTGGTGCATAACACTATCTAAGAACCATAAAAGCCTTGAATAACACTCAGAGTATTACGCAGGGCTTTTATGTCTCTCAGTAGTGTTATACACCAGTATTCAGGTCTAGTGTTGAGCAAACTAAACCACTAGAATCCTTTTTGGTTAGACATTTGCTAAAAGCTTGGTTCAGGTTTGTGCCAAACCGAACTTTTAGCAAAGTTCGACCCGAAACATGATTCTACTGGTTTGGTTCAATCAGCACTAATCCCCATGTTACATCCCCAAATTAACATAATCACAAATGGGAGGGTAGAAAAACTGCTTGTCCATAAGCCAAGAGGGTAAGAGAAGGGGCAACAACACCTAAAATATCCCTTCTAGGGGGACTTACTAATAATGGGGAGGGATGAAGCCAATTTACTATTCACCCTTGGGCTGTACCAATTGAGGATCATAGGATCCTACCAGCCGAGGTAAAGTAAGAGGAAGGGGGGTAGGGGTGGCAGAATACCTGACCATTTAACCCCTTAACAGGGCCCTCACCAGTCCATGAGCACCTGCCTAATTGGTTGGGTGTGATTGAAAAGTACTGGCACTTTGCTCTTCTACTCGAAGAAATCCCTCAACAAATGTGTTCCTTAATTAAAATGTGTATTAATGAACCATAAAGAGAAACATAAGGGCAAATCATCACTTACAAAGGAGGGCAAATTCTCATGATCTTTTCTGAAAAGTACAATCCCAGTAAATTAAAAACATGATGGTGAGGGGGTTAATATCTGCAGCGATGATATTTTACTGACTGGTTTCTGCTTGGTAACAACTCAGCTCAATCATCCATTTAAGGGCCATTACCAGTCAGATTAGGCAGAGCAATGAAGTGCCAAGACAGGACCTGATGGGAATATAAATATGCCCTGTATGATATATGCTGCTGAAAACATACATCATAATTCAGCCTGCGTGTTCCCGGCTTCTCCTTTGCTCGGCTTCTAATTTCTCAAGTCTTCAAACAACATTACGAAGATTAGAGCAATATCAATGTAGACAATACCATGAAGAGAGAGTCTTAATTTGGAGTGTTCGCTACACTAGTAATCTCCAACCGGCAGATTTCCACCTGTTAAAAACTACGACTTCAAGAAAGCCAAAAGAAGGTAAGCCTAGTCTAGCACCGATGACCAGTCTTTGTTGGAAGATGCTCCGATTGATGGATTTTCCCATCTAATGTGGATTCACTCTGTAAATAATCCAACTTGTCACTTGATTTTACTCCAGGTCTCAGGTCTAATTTCGATACAGGGACCCTCTATAGTAGGCCGGCGTCTCTACCATGCTGGCCATTCATCGTAGATGCATTGAAGAAGGGATCTACCTTCTTCACTATACAAATACTGACCCACCTGAATAAAGATATGATTGTCTTCAGACCTTGAAGATCGTCACAATGCTAAACCAGAACTTTGATCTCGAGCAAGTGTGAAACTCATCCCGGAGGCACATTGGGTATAACCAAAGTTCATTTTGCGCCTTTCTCGTTGAGGACATAGAACACACCGACCTTACGCAATATCAGTTGCAACTTCCAGTCTGTTTGATCTCTGCCCTGAATAGAAAAGATTTTTTTCTTTCCGTTTTTTAATCTAAGGGAATTTATAGAGCAATGTCTCCGTTTTCTATGAACAAATCCATGTGAAACATTACATGGTATCAGATTTTAGTATTCAGCAGAAATCTGCTGTCAGGGTCCACAGAAGACTGCTCAAGTAAGCATTTTTAATGCAAAGTAAAGGTCACATTGCTGGAGTCTGCTTTCATTAATCCTTTGTGCCCTTAAAGCAGATATGATTGTAGCTGCAGAAAAAAATGATTAAAAATGAAAGCCCTTGAAATTCATGAAAGAGAACAGTTTAAATGTTTTTGGTCCGAGTGTTTAATTTTTAACAGCTGGTCTGGTAGTCGACGCATTTTCCCTTTGTGCCATTGCAATGAAGGGTGCTGAATATATGCCATATGTTTTCGGATGACTTTTGCTGGTTAATGATGGTGCTAATTACAGCAAAGGCGGAAGGAGATACATAGAGAATACTAGTAGCCCCTCTTGGTTCTGGTTTACAACGCTACACCCTCATTCCCCAGAAGCAGGGGACCCTATGCAAGAACTGTATAAGGGCCTCTTCTTCTCCAATAAACATCACCTTATGCCTTTAACAATCCAGTAGTAATTACGAGCTATTAAATTCATTAACATAGTCCCTTACATGCAATCTGATAATAAGAAGCAATCGTTAAAGGGAAATTGTCATCGGGAAACGATCTATAGTTTAAATCAAGTTTTTTTAAAACATGTTTTTTAAAGAAACTTTGGTGTTTTTTAATTATTTTCCATGTAGTGTGTATATAAAAAAAATCGTGAAATCTTGAAGGTTTTCACACTGGCCATTAAGTCTAATAGTGACACTTGTTCTGTAGAGAAAGCTTTTCTGTAGTTATCCTAATATCTTATTGAGATAACTACTCAGGATTATTTTAGCCCAAAGATGTTCAGTCGGGTTCAGGTTGGGACTCTGTGTAGGTCAGTCCAATCGTAGAACATCCATATCATCAAACCAATGTAAAACAGCGTTGAACTTGTGACGAGGCGTGTTGTCTTGTTGGAAGTATGGCCGACCATTCCCAGAGTATTGCCACATTGTCAGCAGCACATTATTGTATAGTATATCAAGGTACATCTCTGTGTTCATGGTTCTTGCCACTACAAACAACGGACCAAGACCATGCCATGTAAAACATCCCCAGACCATAATGGAACCTCTGCTGTACTTAACTGTTGGCAAAACACACCCAGGCAAAATGTGTTCCCCAGGCTCCTCCACACCCAGGTACGTCCATGTGATTAGAAGATGGAGTAGTGTAATTCATCACTCCAGAGAATGTCCTTACATTGCTCAACTGTCCAGTGATGATGCTCCTTGCACCATTATAGACATGCCAAAACATTGTGCTTAGTGAGGGATGGCTTGTATGCAGCGGCATAATCCATGTATCCAATAACATGCAGTTCTCATCACAATCGATGACACCTTCAAGGGTCTACATCTTATGCAGCATGGCTTATTAGCCCTCTCTTCTCCCATTCATTCTTTGTGAAGATCATTGAGCCAGTTCTCTTTCCATGTTTATTAATGTGGTCAGTAGTTGAGAGAATCTTGTCTGGACCTTTCTTCCAGAAAATACTCATTATCAGTTCCTCTAGTTCAGTGTCTCTCAATGTTTCTAAATCAAGTGCTCATACTCCAATAACTTAAACTCCCAAGTCTATGATCAAACATTATGCTTAACCTATAACAGCTGTTTTCTGGGACTATAATTTCAATGGCCATAAATAATGGATCACGAGGCTCTGTATTCACTTATTAGTATGTTTTTGAGAACATACAAACTCCATGTCCTTTGTCAGATTTGAACCTCAGACCCATCATTAGTAAGGCAACAGTGCTAAGCACTGAGCCGAAGAAGGACCACCTTCTTTTAAGGTTTGGGCAGGATGAACCACCCAAGGTTCATGTTTGCGCCGAACGAAACCTCTAGCAAAGCTTGAACCGAATTAGGGTTTGACAAGTTTGGTTTGCTGAACACTATCCCTAATCTAACTCTACTTCATTAACTCCACTTCTTTATTCTGACACCCTTCTCCCTACTGTATCCCCTACACACCATGCACCCTAATGCATTTCATGTCTGTATATTCACAGATACCGGCTGGTGAAGGCTCATACAGCTTTATGTATACTACTATATTTATATAAGAGATGGCAGGTAGAGATGAGCGAGCGTACTCGGTTCGGGTGTTTTTGCACTCGAGCACTGCTTTTTTCGAGTAACTGACTACTCGGATGAAAAGATTCAGGGGGAGCGGGGGGCTGCGTGGTGGAGCGGGGGGTAGCAGTGGGGAACAGGGGGGAGCTCTCTCTCCCCCCCCCCCCACTCCCCTCTGCAACCCCCCGCTCACCCGCGAGTAGTCAGTTACTCGGAAAAAGCGGTGCTCGAGTGCAAAAACACCCCAACCGAGTACGCTCGGTCATCTCTAATGGCGGGACCATTGTACAGAACAAGCACTCGAGCCTCTAGTATCACCCCTATTTGCTCATAGATTGTAACCTCTTGTGAGCAGGGTCATCACCGCTATTGTCTATTGATTTATTTCTGTATGTTATATCTTGTGCCTGTGTGTCCCTCTGACTTGTATAGTGCAGCAGAATATGTTGCTGCTAGCTGGTGCTATAGAACTAAAGGCTATTATTATAATACACAAAAAAGCAGTACAACACAAGCATGAGATCACAGCTTGGTAGTTTGTCTTCATAACGCATCAGGAACCACCCAAGAACCTAGGATGACATCATGCATTGGCGTAAAATGCGTGCCGAGCCCAGTAGTGTGGCCTATTGCAACTTACAGGTGTTAACTTTGAGTTGTTCAAGGCATGGCAGGCAGTGTGCCGATTACCACTGGGACCATCACTGTTGGCTTGTGCCAGAGACACTACATTTAGACTTCCTGATCTTCATATTTGATCTTTTTCTGTTGTTGTTTCTCATCAACACTGACAATATCAAGTCTAGCAATGTCTATCTGCTATACCCTTTTGATTTCAATGATGGCCGAATCAGGCATGTTATGGGCCAAGACTTTGTTCATATACGAAAATCCTAGAGTATTTTTATGGATTCATTTTCATCCATTTTTCAGGCTTATGGTCCCACCAGTTATTTGTTGTGGGCAGACTGAATAAAATGGAGGAACTGATAGTAAATGCTTCAAGAACATGTGAAGAAGTCAAGAACTTGACATCACCCAGCCGTGACCAATTGCATGGCTTATGGCTCAACTATCTGGCCAGCTTGAACCCAGTAAATGCCAAGTAGTTCAATGAAATTATTAAATAAAGTGGAACAGTGACTTTGTACCCGGAAAGCCTGAACGTAAAACCTGCAACAGAAAAGCTATGGGGACTCTGACCGCCCCTATAGAGCAACCTATAAAATGAATGTCTGTACCATGGAATATTCTGTAGTCAAAGAGCTTCCTATTATATGGAAGCAACACAGTGAGTCAAAAATTAGAGCAAAATCCTTTACATTTCCTGCTTTCCATCTAACATTTCCATATCCTTAAAAATAGGACAATCTTGGACATTTACCTACAGTCTTGTGGGCCATGTATTCATTATTCCAATGGAATCCCATCTTTTCTACATACGCCTCTGTTGGAATCCTTATATTTTTCCTCCGCTCTGTGACTTCCCATAGTGACAGATTTCTTCATCTTCCACAAGTTGATTGTGAAACAGGCAGACAAGTAAGTCATTGCATTTGTCCTATTTAAAGACAAATATATGGCAGAGACAACCTCTTTGCACATATTACTTCCTCCTCCCTATATTTTACTGTCCATTTAAGGGTAAAATATATTTATAAGTAGGGTATATATTTCTTTTAAATTGCATATTGCGTTTTTACACAGCAGGTTGCCTTCCAATATATTCATATTCCGGGTCTCCATGTGTGCTGGAGGCATAAATTCACACAGCTATAAAACCACTGGAATATGGACGTTTCTCATCGATCAGCTGAGCTCGGCATCTGTCCCCTTCGCACGTGTTTGAATACAAAAGCTCGTCTTGCTATCAAAATGCTTCCCCGTCAAAGCAAAAAAATAATATATGTTCTACTGTATAAATAATGTTTACACTTTTTTGGCTTCGGAAAAACGCGCATCAGCAAGATGAAAGGAAAATTTGCTACACTTGTACTAAATTTCCCTTGGGGTTATAAAATATAGTTTTGATTCGTAGGGCAATCTTGTAGGAGCAGCATACGGTATTGATGTTTGACATAGCGCCCATTCCTTCTGCCTGGTCCTGGAAGTAAGAGCTCCTTAAGTGAAAAGTTACAAGTTTCTTGTTAAATTGAATTTCTCTCCTTTTTGTCTTACAATTTATTGTACCGCTGCAATTTTTATAACTTGGTAAAAACTTGCTGTGGCATCATTTGTACAAGTGAAAGGCCATCTAATATCGAACAGGTTTCCTTCCAGAGCAGCCAGTGCCTGAGCCTGAAGACGGATAGCTCGTGTCATTGCTGTTTCATAACATTCGTGTTTTGTTTTTTATTTGTTTGTTTCTTATACCGTTTCTTTCGCAAAACAAGGATGCAGGTCAGAAGAAAATAAGAAATGTTCCAAGTTTCAAGGAGGGAGCAAACTTATAAAAAATGATATCTTGGACTGTAGGGCAGATTATTTCGTCTTACTTTTTCTTGTAAGGGAAAATGTCTCATGTTACCAGGTATCAATGTATGAGTGCCACATCGGGTACGATTGTAACTTGCCACCTCCGGTTGTGCAAACTGAGTAACAGACAGGCTCCAACCGAAAATTGAAAATACAGGTCTATTCGAGCTGATGCAAAATACTAGATTAGTATAGGACTAGATACTAAGAACTTTAAGAATCTGTTTGCCAGAACTGCTCAAACCAGACAGGTTCCTTAAGCAGAGCACCCGGCCCGAAAAGGGCGACGCTACTAAGGGGGAGAAACTAGAACAAGTCCAAGACTGAAGACTAATAACTAAATCTAAGAATCTAACTTAACTGACTTATATCCTGTAACAGAACTCTAGAATGACAGAAGATAAAACTAAACTCTGGCACATTGTGTCCATTACATAGGCAGTATAAGGGGTACCCTTAGAACTAAGGGGATAGATTATATATACTACAGTAGCAACTGATGGGGTGACTGGGCTGAATGACAGCCCAGCATGCCTATCAGCACTGGGACAAGAGGAAGCTGCAATTCTCTCAATGTCCAGCACTAAATGACAAAGTGCATGCACCACTCAGCACACTGCATGACCTGGGATGACATGCTGGCCTCACCCCAGCCCCTTCCGCGAACCCAGAAGTCAATGAGGTTTTCTTCATTTTATGTCAAATGTATCACTAAATCACTCATTTTAACTCTCATGTGGTACCATGGGGTTTATTTGACTCCAGCCTTGTTTATTGCAGTCCTGCAATTAAAAACTGGTAGCCCATGAGGGTTAACTTGTTTATAAAGGGTCAAGAATGCCTGGTACAGAACTTGGGATATAATTCTCTAGCGGCTGCACAGATTGCAGGTGTACTTGGGCCCTTAGTGGGCCCAAATCTCCATCTGTCATATAAGAATAAACAAGCTTTATAGATGGCACATGGTAATTAGGGTCCCGTTGCACATATTGCATTGGGACTGAGGAGCTTCAAGTTATAGCTCTGTACAGAACTGTACCTGTAAACAGTATCTGTGCATGAGGGGGAAAACAGAACACTTTTTTGTATTCTGTGAAAGTAATGAAGTAGCTTCAAAATGTATTTGTTGCTTTGAGGGATCCAACACGTCCATACATTACAAGGACACACTATTAATTTCAAAGGTTAGTATGTTCTCCTCTATATTTCCTGAGGAGACCCTCCAGGGCCCCCCACTTATCACAGCTGATTGCTATAAAATGTACCAAGGGCAAAAAACAGTGGCATACATAGAAGAGATAGGGCCTCATAGTAAACATTTACATGGAGCCTCCGTTATGTCTGAAACTGCATTGTCAGCAAACAAGGATTAACCCAATAATTATTTTAAAAGGCATAGGAGTGGGAAACAAACACCAAGCCTTCCTGTCCTGGGTGGCAAAACCAGACATTATAATGTTTTCCATTGCTATGCCCATTAAAAAAAAACCCTTAGACTAATTCTAAACCTCTTTGGAGAAAGATACTACACACATTCTTGCTACCCAGTAGCAAAAGGCTTGACACAATTTGAGCTGGAGCCACTTATCTGCAATGGCTCCATAGCAATCGCGTGGTCTGCCTTTACGTTACGTATATCCTGGGCAAAAGACACATGCTATACCTGCAAATTTTGCCATAGATTTATTTCCTCCTCGTCTAAAGAGGTTGTGCCAACATGGAAAGTTGACATAGGACAGCGGATGACTACTGTATCTGATCACTCTAGATATCCAATCACTGGACCCTCACTGGTTATGAGATTGGAGCCTCAGAACCTTTCGTTCTTTCTTGAATCCACTCCCAATCTTGGCTTAAAAAAACAGGATAAAAAATACTGATCCAGTAATGAAGTGTAAATGAGATCGTAGGCACAGGCACCTTGCAGAATGAATAGTATTGTTATGTCTAACCTGGATGCACTGGATCTGTCACTCACAGGTCTACCAGAAATGCAAATAAACAACAAAACAAGAATGGAACAAAAATACAGGAAACACTGTCCCCATATAAACAAACAGGGCCCTACCTAAAAGCAGCACAATTGCCCCAATAAGGACGGCCCCAACCGTGTACCTAGGCCCCTAGTTCACCCTACGTGGGGAAAAGAAACAAAGCCAGAAAACCAAAATAACAATGCAAACAAATGCAGTACTTAGCTTTAAGCTGCAGAAAGTAACTGAATGATCCAGCATTAAGCTTCTGACTGCTAGCCCAGTCTAGGAAAAACTGATAATCAACCGAAGTTCAGCTCAATCTCCAGCCAGGTTAAATAGCCCAAGTAATCATCCACAGGTGTGACCAAGCACGTCACACCAAATAGCACACCCACTGAGTCAGAAGATGTAAAAACATCCTCAAAACCAGCACTGGACTATCAGCAAGGCAGCAATCCCAGAACCACCGCAACAGTACTTTAGGACCAGGTCGATTCAGATTTAGTCTGTGAAAATTTTTCACAAGCCCGATTCGCATGGACATCTGCCACCGGTACCCATGGCGTCTCCCCAGGACCATAGCCACGCCAATGCACTAAATACTGTAGTGCTTTCCTAACCAGATGAGAGTCCACTATGCAACTTATTTGAAATGAATATCCCCATCAACTACAACCTGGGCTGACGGAGATGAACAAATCTCTTTAACAGAGACTTATGAAACATTATTTATTCTCATCGAACTAGGAATTTCCAAACGAAAAGACACAGGGTTTATTTTCCCAGTGATTTTGAACAGGCTGATAAAAGTGGACCTAATTTTAAAGACTGTTGTTTGATTTTTATGTTCTTAGTTGACAACCATACCAAGACTCCCACTAAGTAGTTAGTCCCCTCAGAACATCTATTATCAGCCACCTGCTTCAAATTTTTAACTGTCCTTTGAAGATTCCTCTGAATATCCTACCACAACGCCTCAACGTTAGAGGAGAACTCGTTCTCCTTAGGTACCTCTGACACCTCCTTAGAAAAGGGACCAAAATATGGATTGAACCCATAATTACAAAAGAAAGGCGACGTCCCCTAAGATTCTAACGATCTATTGTTAAGTGCGAATTCAGCTAAAGGCAAAACCCCCAACCAATCCTCCTGATTCTCTGAGACATAACACTGCAAGTATTGTTCCAGACACTGGTTACATCTTTTAGTTTGTCTATTAGTCTCTGGGTGATATGCCGAGGAAAAAGAGAGCTGAATTCCCAACCGAGAACAAACAAAACGCCAGAACCTGGAAACAAACTGGACCCCATGGTCAGAGACGGTATTTGCTGGTAACCTGTGCAATCTCACAATGAGAGTAGTGACCAATCTGGACAAGGTTCTAGCTTAGGGAAGCCCGGGAAGAGCCACTTACTAAAATGATATACCACAACCCAGATGACAGTGTTACCTTCAGAAAGCGGCAAATTTGTACTTAGCTTTTAGCTGCAGCAAGTAACTGAATGATCCAGCAGGAACCTCCTGACTGCTAGCCCAGTCAGCGAAAGACTGATCAACCACAGTTCAGCTCAGTCTCCAGCCAGGTTAAATAGCCCAAGTAATCATTCACAGGTACGACCAAGCATGTTACACCAAATAGCACACCCATTGAGCCAGAAGTTGTAGAAACATCTCCAAACCCAGCAGCGGACTATTAGCAAGTTGGCTAATCCAGAACCGCCGCAACAGCTATCATATAGGTTTTGTTTGGCGCTGTGTGTAACGAGCTACTACCTCCTAGAAAAAAATGTTGCTTGGCATAATACCTCAGAATTTAAGGAATCTGGTAGAAGAAAAATTCCTTTTGTCTTCATATGGAATTGAGATCCTACAGAAGTACAGTAATGACCCATAAACTTGTTTGGGCACTGTATTATGTCTTGAGCCATTATACAACCATATGCATGAGCCCTTATTGTGCTTAATTGGATGAACAATTCTCTTATAATAAGGGCTTTTGGCATCATTCCTATATAGTTATATAAATGTTTCTGGAAAAAATCAGAATTGAAGACAATGGATTTCTCTTTATTAAAACTGCCTGGTGCAAAGTTTGCCCTTGTTGGCCATATCAACCAATCACAGCGCAGCTTTCATTTTTCCACAGCAGTTTAAGAAATAAAAGCCAAGCTCTGATTGATCAGTATGGGCAAAAAAAAAAGTCTTACTGTTAGGTGGTTTTGACAAATGAGGCCCATTGAAGTTAAAGGGGTTGTCCCGCGCCGAAACGGTTTTTTTTTTTTTTTCAATAGCCCCCCCGTTCGGCGCGAGACAAACCCGATGCAGGGTTTTAAAAAAAAAAAACGGATAGTGCTTACCTGAATCCCCGCGCTCCGGTGACTTCTTACTTACCTTGCGAAGATGGCCGCCGGGATCTTCACCCTCGGTGGACCGCAGGTCTTCTGTGCGGTCCATTGCCGATTCCAGCCTCCTGATTGGCTGGAATCGGCACACGTGACGGGGCGGAGCTACGAGGAGCCACTCTCCGGCACGAGCGGCCCCATTCAGAAGAAAGAAGACCGGACTGCGCAAGCGCGTCTAATCGGGCGATTAGACGCTGAAAATTAGACGGCACCATGGAGACGGGGACGCCAGCAACGGAACAGGTAAGTGAATAACTTCTGTATGGCTCATAATTAATGCACGATGTACATTACAAAGTGCATTAATATGGCCATAAAGAAGTGTATACCCCAACTTTGTTTCGCGGGACAACCCCTTTAAGCTAGTGGTCATGGGGACAACTATTTTAGGACATCCTATTGAAGTCTGCTATATCTAGCCTGCTTTCAGACAGCAATAGATTGTATTCAGTTGAGCATGAAATGGCGATATGTTTAAGTCCTTTTAAGACTGATAGACAAACATGGACAAAAATATATTTTCTGTCTCATAGTCTCGAAGAAGCTGCTAACGATTAGACCAATAGTCATTGATGAATGGAATGATGGAGCCGGACGAGACCTGATGTCCATCGTTCTCTCATCTATTTCCAATGATAAATCTGCTTTGCAGAATACAAAGTAGGATTTGCTGCTTAATGTGGGAATTACTTAACAAACTCTCAACTTTTGTCATCAATATGTTGAATAATTTTAGTGAGAAAACTGTCAGTCTTGTTACATAAAACAGACAGAAGGCTGGTCAGGGCCTTTCCTCACTTTCATAGGGTGTGAGTAAATATGCTGCTGTGTCTGGCACATCTTACAAGATTTGTTCTGCCGGTGACACTTAATTGTTCGGAGTGAGAAACGCATATGGCAGGCGCTTCACAGTCACAAGTGTTCTCCGTGAGTTAGTGTAAACTTCGTAAACATGGTGTTTCATACACCAAAGGGCTCATGTAAATATTGTCTTTCAGACAGGAGCATCGAAAGTGGTCAGTTCTGGTGGACAGTACTATATGATCTTCCAAGGTCCCACTCAGTCTTTGCCTCTAGTCCAACTGGCTTGTTTCATAGCAGCTATTCATGCTTTTCTTCTAGTCCACCAGCCAGTCTCAGAGCTGTACTTTGGTCCGCTGCTCTGTGTGGTCATAACAAGTCCCTTATGCACTACACATAGTCACGGCTACACCACCAAACTCCCACTCTTATTACCGTTCCTGCCCCGTCTTAGAACTTTGGCGTCAGGCTCTATGTGGGCCTATAGTGATGCTTGACACCTTCTCTTTTTCCAATCTGGCATCAAGGAAATTATGGACAGGGTCGGGAAGTACCACCGAACACATCAGCCTAGCAGAAATAGCATGGCAAATAAATGGGGGCATAGCAAACAGACAACATGATAATATGGTATAAGTATTAAACAGGTTATTAATAATAATCTTAATTTGTATAGTGCCAACTTATTCAGCAGCGCTTTGTACTATAACTGACTTTTATCATCTATCCACAGGCTTGGTGATAAAACTAATTGGTTAAAGTCTAACCGATAAGACCACCACCATCCAGAGAACAGGTGTCCCATGTCCCTCTTTCCTTCTCACTAGGAGCTTATTGCACCCAACAGAGTGAGGAGGAGATTGAATGGAATGGCAGATGCACACTGTCCGCTCCATTCATTTTCAATGGGACTGCCATAGATAGCATGTCATCCATTGCTCTTACCTATGATATTCAGGTGAATATATTTTCCATGATGCAATGCACTTTAAAGCAAAATGCCTTGTAGATCCTGATGGTGTTCGAAAAGAAATTCTCCAAGATGGAAAATTACTTAGCTATTCATATTAATGAGAGGAGGAAAAAATGTTTGTTGGATGACTGGAGCAGCAATATGCGTGCATGACCATTGCTTCATTGACTTCTGTGGAACTCATCAGTTGGCCAAGTCCCATATAAGCAAATGGATGCACACCACAGCACCATTCACTTAAAAGACTAGAGGTGCACCTTGGGATCTCTGGGGGTTGGTCAGACCCAAAGTCAGATCCCAGCGATCAATCATTTATCACCTATGCTATGGATAACATATAAATGATCTTGGTATGATAACCCGTTTAATGAGCTTTCAATGCACATGTATGAGTCGGCGGGTAGGTAAACAAGGTTATGTGACAACTAGCTTCCAGCCTTGATAGGCAATTAAACACGACCTAACAAACGTAAATATGTAACGTTAGCTAAAGCTTAAATTTCATCAGAAGCATTTAATAAGCTATGAAACCACAGTATTAGCGCTTAAATTGTAGATACTTTGTAGTAGTTAGGCTGGTTTCATATAAATGAGTCCAAAAGTGATACATGCTGTTATTCAGGTCATTAGACCTGCGGTCAAGCCAGGATTTGCAGGCGTAATACAAAAGCGAAAATGTACCCATATTATAATTATCTAAAACTAGCCTAATGGCCATCTTCGAGAGGCTATATTTTAGCATCTGTATTACGGCGACAAGACTGAGAGAACATAACTCAGAGAACCACAGGGTGCTATGGTGATCTAAGTTTACTTCAGTTGAATTGCAGTAGGGCCAGTAAAAGCAACCCAGTAAGAAAAAATCTATAAAATGTTAAGGTCTGAATAGTTGAAGACCCGATGCCTTCACAGTCTCGGTCTATCACGTCCAACCATGGGACAACCCCTACTCCAATTCCTACCTTAAACAAGCCTAGTGTAGCATTGGGTAAAGCTGGTTGATATGTGTTGACACTAGAGATGAGCGAGCATACTCGTCCGAGCTTGATACTCGTTCGAGTATTAGCATGTTCGAGATGCTCGTTACTAGAGGCGAGCACCACGCGATGTTCGAGTCACTTTCATTTTCTTCCCTGAGAAATTTGCGTGCTTTTCTGGCCAATAGAAAGACAGGGAAGGCATTACAACTTCCCCCTGCGACGTTCAAGCCCTATACCACCCCCCTGCAGTGAGTGGCTGGCGAGATCAGGTGTCATCCGAGTATTAAAATCTGCCCCTCCCGCGGCTCGCCACAGATGCATTCTGACAGAGATCAGGGAAAGTGCTGCTGATGCCGGAGCTGCTATAGGGAGAGCGTTAGGAGTGATTTTAGGCTTCAAGAACCCCAACGGTCCTTCTTAGGCCATAGAAATCGCAGATCGCACCTATGTGCGATCTGCGATTCCTGTTCTCTTCTCTATATGCGCTCAATGGGGCCGGCGGCAGCAGCGCCGACCCCATTGAGAACATATAGAAGACAAATCATTCTTCTCTGCCACAGCTGTAACAGCTGTGGCAGAGAAGAACGATGTTTGCCCATTGAATTCAATGGAGTCGGCAATACAGCAGGTTCCACTGAAAGCAATGGGCTGCCGGCGATCGCGGGATGAATTGTCGGGAAGGGGTTAAATATATAAGCCCTTCCCTGCAATTCATCCAGAAATGTGTTACAATAAAAATATATACCGTATATACCGGCGTATAAGGCGACGGGGCGTATAAGACGACCCCCCAACTGTCACCTTATACGCCGGGAATACAGCGGAGCAAAGAATAAAAATCATTACTCACTTCCCCCGGCGTTCTGCTGTGCTGCTGCAGGCTGTCGCTCCCTCCTGGTCCCCGGTAGAGCATTGCTTTCTGGATGCAGGGCTTGAAATCCCCGCCTCCAGAAAACACACGTGCCTTCAGCCAATCACAGACATTCAATGACATCATTGTCATTGGCTGTGATTGGCTGAAGGCATGTGTGTTTTCTGGAGGCGGGGATTTCAAGCTCTGCATCCAGAAAGCAATGCTCTGCCGGGGACCAGGAGGGAGCGACAGCCTGCAGCAGCGCCGCAGAACGCCGGGGGACGTGAGTAATGATTTTTATTCTTTGCTCCGCTGTATTCCCGGCGTATAAGGTGACAGTTGGGGGGTCATCTTATACGCCCCGTCGCCTTATACGCCGGTATATACGGTATATATTTTTATTTTTACACATTTCTGGATGAATTGCAGGGAAGGGCTTATATATTTAAGCCCTTCCCGACAATTCATCCAGCGCTGTCCGGCAGCCCATTGCTTTCAGTGGAACCTGCTGTATTGCCAGCTCCATTGAATTCAATGGGCTAACATCATTCTTCTCTGCCACAGCTGTTACAGCTATGGAAGAGGAGAACGATCTTTATGCTGACAGTGCGTGGGGGGCCCACTCTTGCCGCTATTGTGGCTTAATAGTGGGACCTGGGAACTTGAGATGCAGCCCAACATGTAGCCCCTCGCCTGCCCTATCCGTTGCTGTGTCGTTCCCATCACTTTCTTGAGTTGCCCCGATTTTCACAAATGAAAACCTTAGCGAGCATCGGCGATATACAAAAATGCTCGGGTCGCCCATTGACTTCAATGGGGTTCGTTACTCGAAACGAACCCTCGAGCATCGCGAAAATTTCGTCCCGAGTAACGAGCACCCGAGCATTTTGGTGCTCGCTCATCTCTAGTTGACACACATCTTGAGCAGGTTGAAATTAGTTTGCCATTTCTATTGTAAAAGTTACATGCCTTGCTGGTGTTACCGTATTACCTAGAGTACGGCTCTCCAACTTTATGTATCTTGTGAGCCACAATCAACTTTGAGGGATGGTTGGGAACAATCATCAACTTAAAAATGGAGGAGGGAAATTCTTAGGCTAGGACTACAGCAATTGTGGCCAGGACACACCTCGCATGGCCAGATATTGCACTATGACGCTAGAGTTATTGAATGCAGTCATGCTGTGACTGTCTAGTGCAGCAGGTCGAATATTGTCATAAGCGGACAGGGGAGGAAGTGTGGGCGTTGGCTTCACTCCCATTGAAATCAACCTGAGAGCTATACTGCTCCTCCACTTCCTGCTTCTCTCTTGATCAAGGCTGGGTGTGACCTCCTGACCAGCAGAGAAGCAAGAAGTACCAGTAGCAGTGTGGCACTCCCAATGATTTCAATGGGAATGAAGCCGGCGCCTGCACTTCATGTGCTGATGGCAAATGACAACATCCAGCCCACTACACTGACAGCAGGCTGGACAATCAGCTGATGGACAGGGTTCCTGAGCTGCGGACCCCTGTCCATCAACTACTGATGACCTATCCACAGGATAGACAGAAGATGCCAGCAGCACAACCTGAACACTACTCAGAGTGAGGCAGTAGAAAAAAAAAACAGCCAATAGTTAGCCCAAATCATGGATTTGAAATTGCCATAGAAAAGTAACAATCATTGTAGCATAAGTTATGCAAAAAGGTATCCAAAGATATAATTTATTCTTCCATGACAAAGACTCTCATTGAGCCGAAACGTTGCTATTCACCATGGAAGAATAAATTATATATTTTTTTGCACCACTTATGCTGCCACATTTGTTACTCTTTCTATCCACAGGATAGGTCATCAGTGACAAAAGGGGCAGACAACCCCTTTAAGATGCAATATGGAAGGGCCGTAGTGAGATCTTTGACAGCACAAGATCTCTGTGTAAGCCTTGGCATAGATATGCAGAAGCAGGAAATTGTGAAATTGCAAACATTTGCCAACAAATATTTCAGTATGAGATTTGACACCAGCATTATGTCATCCGAACTGGTACTGTTTGAAGGCTTGGATGTGACTGCAATAATGTAAATTGTTAGTATATATGGTCAGAACTAAGTTCTTCCAGTGGCAAGCCATAAAGCAAGGCGCAATGAGCTACATGTGGCTCCCAAGCTATTGGTGGGGGACTACTGTTCTAGGGGAACCCCTTAGCAGAGTTTGAGGATCAATTAATGGGAAACCTTGTTGTAGGATTATATGTTACTGAACTTAAGGCCCATTTAGACAACGATTATTGCTCAAAATTCGTCTTTTGAGCGATAATCGCTGTGTGTAACTGCACTGACATCGTACAGTTTTCATTAAGCCATCGCTCATCGTTGTCTTTCAGCGTGCTATAAGAGAACAATGAGCATTATCAGGGATTCACAGCGGGATACAGCTGATACTATTGTTTCAGTTGTATCCCGCTCCCTGATCAAAGGCTGGGTATGAAGAACAGAGCAGTTCAGCTCTGTTCTCCATACCTGGCACGGAGCACTCGGCTGTATAACAGCCAGGCGGTCCGTGCAGAAAATAGCTGGATGCAGAAGACAAGTGAGGGGCCACCCTGATTGTCTTCTGCATCCTCTGCTTGCAGCGCAAGGTGATCGCTCATCTTGAGCGATCATCTTGCGCTGTAAATGACACAACGATGATCACTCAAAAGTCGCTCAAAAGATGATAATCATTGTGTGTAAATGGGCCTTTGGTTATGTACTCCTCTATTATTCCTTATACTTTATCATAAGTATTTAATGATGCGGAGCAATGCCAGACATGTCTGGTTTAAAAAAAAAACATTTTCCTATCTCCGATAAATAAATTCTGAGTTAATAGAGATGGTCTTCTGTTCTGGATAATCATTTCTTAGTCAGAGTAGAGAGTTCCTACATAATCTCTCTCTCTGGAGGACTTGTTCTGTCCTGTATTACACAGACAACCGATTGATATGAATGAGCACCATGTAATACTTTTCTTCCCCTGTGGAGGTGCTGCAGGCTAATTGAACACTTACTGTCAGGTTTCCCCACATATTAGAGCTGATCATTGTAGATTCAAGTAAGAGGACACATTGTGATCAGCTTAACATCAAGGGACCTATTAAAAAAAATGAGATTGCCCAAATCAGAGAACTGTTTTAAAGTAGGCCTAAAATACTTCAGTTTAAAGCTTAGTAGCAAACCAGAAAGCCAATAACTTTTTTTTTCTATTAGCACGGCCATAAAGGTAAAACAATGGGGGTAGCAGTCACATCTGGACCCATAGAAATTTAGAAGGCTTTACAATTTTTGCATAGGGGCATTTTGACTGGCTTCGGACTGGCCATAATGGCTGTTTTCTATTAGAGGGCCTGTTATTCCTTTGTATTACAATATAGAACTGTGCATTATATGACTATGTGGAGATTGTTAAATGGAGCATACACGCTACTTATTTATGTCGAGTCCTTCCAAGAGTTGCTTGGATGGTTCCTAATCAGATAGAGCAATGAGCGGCTGCAGCTTCCATTTTAATTGTGTTATCAAAATGTGGAAAATGTATTAGAATAGACCAATGTAGTTTTATTCAGCCGATACAAATCTTTCTGTGACCTTTGCAGCTTAATGGGCATTTCATTGTGTAATCCATGTTTAGGTTTCAGCAAATGGCTCTGGATAACAAAGTTAACCTGCTTTTAAAGTCATGCACATCACAGTTATCTTGTTAGGTCTTCACTGAAAGGACTTAAAGGACACAACTAAGCAAATCTTCGATGAAACTGGAGCCTTTCTAAAATTTACTAAAATGATGATATGTTCTAATGTCTCAGATAAGAGCCTTGTTATTCTCTAAAGCAGTGGTGCACAACGGCAGTCCTCAAGGGACCCCAACAGATCGTGTTTGCAGGATATCCTAGAGTAGAAACATGTGCAATACCGAAGAAATCCTTAAAATAGGACCTGTTGGGGTGCCTTGAGGACTGGAGTTGTGCTCTAAGCTGAAAATAGGGTTGTAAGATAATAGCTTAATCTCTTAAAAATATTGCTGCTGAAGGCAAAGACTGTGGATTATGTGGAAAATCATTTTGAGTGGACCTAGGCCTCATGCCCACAGCCGGGTCGGATTCCGACTGCGAAATCTCACAGCGGAATCAGACCCGGTGACCCCCAGAGACCCAATACTCACCTGTCCCAATTTGCCGCAAGTGGAAAATCGCAGTTGATTCCGCTTCTGGGCAGGGAAGAATCTTTTAACACTGCATGTCTATGGCTTGTCACTGCTGCAGAATTCGCGGTGGGCGTCTGGCCGTGAATTCCGCACCGTCCGCGGGCATTCGACCTTAATAAGGTGACCTATTATCAAAAAATAGCAATTACATATATATATATATATATATATATATATGTATATATATATATATATATATATGTATATATATTATATACTCACATACAAACACACACACACACATATATATATATAAATAAACTGCTGTACTTACAATAGGTGCTGCACAACTTAAATAGGCTTTTTTTTAAATGCTACAAAAGTTAATTAGAAAATGATATTCCAGCTACCTACATTTTTCGGTCATTTATTTGTTTACTGAAGACAATTTATATGTGGATTTTCCATATTTAAGCTATTTGTTATTGACTAAACAAAGAGGCAAAGGAGACACAACATATCAACGGTGGCCTAAAAAGCCTATCCAACTTTAGAATCAGTTATGTCCGAGTCGGACACAAATACACTTTGTCCAAATTGGACGTAATGTAATGCCCAAAATGGATGGCTATACACACAATATATAAAAGCGTAGAACACAAAATATTCATTCCGAACCAAAAATGAAGAATTAGGGAACTCTATCCCTAACCCACTAATACCTACAACAAGACTCTACCTAAAAGCAGAGCACTTGCCCTAATAAGGGTGACACCACATTAGGAACCTGGGGCAACCCTGACTCTCCCTAGTAGGCAAGAGAGAAAATGCTTGCTACAACAAATATCTATACTGTGAGATAGATGTTAAAGAATGCACAATGAACAGGTGATTATATATATATAGAATACTATATATAGAGAGATACTATAATACTCCAAGTATCCTGAACACCCAACAGACTTATCTGACTGTAGGAACTGCTAACAAGATCCATCAGTATTGGTTAAAAAATGGATCTGACTCAGCTGTCATGGCTCTGTTCACAATGAAGCTTTCGTTAATAACAATACCAGAAAGCTGACCCCATTAAGATCCATCAAGATTCATGAGTATCCTACATATGGGTGGGAGCATACACCACCAGGATACGTACTCACAAACCTATGGAAGGTACAGTAGTCTGATTACTTTGCTATACCAGCCGTGATTAGTTTGTCATTAACTTTGGAATTGCATTGACTTATATTTCCAAAAACACCACTTATCCAGCCTGGACAGATGACAGTGAAATCCTTCTTGCACTATGGTTGACTTATCCCTTTTCGAGATGAAGAAATGTAGATTTTTTTCTGATTTTAATGGCTCATGGCAATTTTTTCTACCCAATCCTGCACCTGGTAAGTCATTTGAGCCTTTGGCCAGTGTTACCTTGGACACCAGCTTTCCCAACTGTGCTCTGCAAGTTGAGCTTGCCACCAACTCAAGTCATAAAGAGGTTAATATGAAACCAGAGCAGCACATTGCCTCATTTCCCAATTCTGTACATGGACCTTCCCCGTCTAGGCTTCCTACATCATTTTATTTCAGATGAGCTTGCGAAATAGAGAAAATTAAGCCACTACATTGGTTCCTTCATAAGAATTCAATTTCTGAAAATGTCCCCCATAAGACTCTAAATGACTTTTACTATGGATTCTGATTTTAAAGAATAATCGCTCCTTTTGTGATAATGTGAGCTATCATGCAGTTACTTTATTATAGAGCAACAGACTGTCGAAAAGTGGTTTTTAGAAAGACATTCATTAGTGTAATGGAGGAGAGCCAGGATGTTTTCTCCTTCTTGTAAAAGAACAAATGGTGAACACGCAATTTAAATTCTAAATATTTTGGGCCAGGAACTGCCGACTCAGTACGCCAGGTTGCAAATTGTTCTGTAGAAATGAGAAGAGCTTTGCCCAAAAGATTCTTTACCAATGCAATGTTTTCCCTTTGTTGTAATTCGAAGAGAGGGTTGTTGTAGTACCTGATGCATTGCCATAGTGTTGTGGCTCTTAGTTAGCGGAATCTGCAGTAAAGTTAAATATTTCGGTTACAGATGAGCAGGTTTCAAATTGCAAAACGTAAGCACCTCTGCTTTGTTATCATATGGTAAAGGAGACTCACCAAATGCAGAAAACTCTGAATACATAAATAAAACCTTTACTCTTCGTATACATAGAGCATTGGGTCAATTTGAAAACGAGAATAAATTCATTATTTCAGAAGTGGTCCAAATGGAGGTCCAAGATGTAATGTGTTGGATATGAACTGATCAATATTGAGAAGGCTCCACAGGCAATAGAAGAGGAGTTCTTGTTAGTAAGGGAAAGGGACTTGTTATTTGTATAGCGCCAACCCACTCCACAATACTTTCAGGTAACTTATTAATTACCCACCAGATAGCTGGGTACTCATTTTACTGACCTCGGAAGGATGGAAGGCCGAGTCAACCTTGAGCTGGCTACCTGAGCCAGGCGGGGATTGAACTTGCAACCTTCAGGTCTTGAGCGAGAGCTTAGGACTGCATTCTGCTGCCCTAACACTCTGTGCCACATGCATACACCAGGGATGCCATTACCACAATAACCACCTTGTCCAGCCGCTAAATCATCAACTGGTACAAACCGTTCACACGGGAGATAAGAAATATAAACAGGAAGTGCTCAGGTCAACAGTGGAGTTGCAATATAGAGTAGAAGGGGAAAAAAATCAAGTGTATTGACCCTGGAGGGGTGGAAGACCAGAGATCCCGTTCACCCCCTCTAACAAAGGTAAAAAGATCATACGACTACACAGCTACTCAAATTAAAATAGAAAATATTTCGTAAGGAACATTGGCTGCTACATGCACACTCTTATGCCTGACCCTACCGTGGAGATCATTCGGGCTGGATTTTCAGTGCCGGGAAGACACTTCTGGTTCTGGCTGTATGGTCGTATGATCTCCAGTGCCTTTGTTTTTTCCTCTGAGGAAGAAGAACTTCTGTATCGTTTCCCCAAAATGCGTTGAGTATCAATAATGGATAAAACATGTTTAATTATCATTTTTATCTTAATGAGCTTACCTTGGGTTAGAGGAGGTGAGCGGGACCCCCCCCCCCCCCTCCCTTCCTCCAATATGCATACACTGGATCTTGTTCTACTTTGTATTACAGGAGTTGCTTTGATCAACTCCTGTTTTATATTTTTTTTCGAATTATGCAATATGCCAAATTCAAAGATGCATGAGTCTTACTACTATAGGTCTTCAGTATAGACACTGGGATCTCTTACCATTCACCACGTTTGTGTGGGTGTCACAAAAATTTCAATTGGAGGTCAACTGAGTGGTTAATACTTGCCCTGTTATTACGATATCACAGAATCTTCAAAATATGCATAATTTATACGGGTCTCACCAGGATATTTTTTCATGAAGAATGACGGTATGTGCAAATGGGGTGTAGGCGTTGCAAATTTTTTATATTACAGTATTATAGTAGTTATATTCTTGTACATAGGGAGCAGTATTATAGTAGTTATATTCTTGTACATAGGGGTATTATTCTAGCTGTTATGTTCTTGTACATAGGGGGCAGTATTATAGTAGTTATATTCTTGTACATAGGAGGCAGTATTATAGTAGTTATATTCTTGTACATAGGGGGCAGTATTATAGTAGTTATGTTCTTGTACATAGGGAGCAGTATTATAGTAGTTATATTCTTGTACATAGGGGGCAGTATTATAGTAGTTATATTCTTGTGCATAGGGGGCGGTATTATAGTAGTTATATTCTTGTACATAGGGGTATTATTCTAGCTGTTATGTTCTTGTACATAGGGGGCAGTATTATAGTAGTTACATTCTTGTACATAGGAGGCAGTATTATAGTAGTTATATTCTTGTACATAGGGGGCAGTATTATAGTAGTTATATTCTTGTACATAGGGGGCAGTATTATAGTAGTTATATTCTTGCACATAAGAGGCAGTATTGTACTAGTTACATTCCTGTAAATAGGAGGCAATATTATAGTAGCTATATTCTTGTACATAGGAGCAGTATTATAGTAGTTATATTCTTGTACATTAGAGGCAGTATTATACTAGTTATATTCTTGTACATAGGGGGCAGTATTATACATTAGTTGTTATGTTCTTGTATATAGGAGGCAGCATAATAGTAGTTATATTATTGTACATAGGGAACAGTATTATAGTAGTTATATTCTTGTACATAGAGGTCAGTATTATAGTAGTTATAGTCTTGTATATAGAAAGCATTATTATAGTAGTTTTATTCTTGTCTATAGGAGAGCGGTATTATAGTAGTTATAATCTTGTACATGGAAGCAGTATTATATTATAGTAGTTATAGTCTTGTACATAGTGAGTGGTATGATCACAAAAATATTCTTATTCATATGGGACAGTAATATACTAGTTATATTCTTGTACATAGGGGGCAGTATTATACAGTAGTTATATTCTTGTACATAGGGAGCAGTATTATAGTAGTTATATTCTTGTACATAGAGGGCAATATTATAGTAGTTATAGTCTTGTACATAGGAAGCATTATTATAGTAGTTATATTCTTGTCTATAGGAGAGCGGTATTACAGTATTTATAATCTTGTACATGGAAGCAGTATTATAGCAGTTATATTCTTGTACATAGGGGACAGTATTATAGTAAATATATTCTTGTACATAGGGGGCAGTATTATAGTAGTTATATTCTTGTACATGGGAGCAGTATTATAGTAGTTATATTCTTGTACATAGGAGGCAGTATTATAGTAGTTATATTCTTGTACATGGGAGCAGTATTATTAGTAGTTATATTCTT
The DNA here is from genome assembly GCF_035609145.1 of Eleutherodactylus coqui. NCBI lineage: Eukaryota > Metazoa > Chordata > Amphibia > Anura > Eleutherodactylidae > Eleutherodactylus > Eleutherodactylus coqui. Next base: position 286,325,272 of record NC_089839.1, read on the forward strand.
GTACATAGGGGGCAGTATTATAGTACTTATATTCTTGTACATATGGGGCAGTATTATAGTAGTTATATTCTTGTACATAGGGGCAGTATTATAGCAGTTATATTCTTGTACATAGGGGACAGTATTATAGTAAATATATTCATGTACATCAGGGACAGTATTATAGCAGTTATATTCTTGTACGTAGGAGACAGTATTATAGCAGTTATATTCTTGTACGTAGGGGATAGTATTATAGTAGTTATATCCTTGTGCATAGAGGGCATTATTGTAGTAGTTATGTTCCTATACATAGGGTTCAGCATTTTAGTAGTTATATTCTTGTACATAATGTGTAAGGGTTGTGCTGGCTGGGATCTGTTGTACGACATAGGTTTCTAGCAGCACAGCCCCATAGATGTGGAATGATTTAGCAGGCTGGGTATGGTGTTCTCCTGCTAGCCAATCACCACCGGCCTGCTTGCAGATAAATATTTGCCCTCTACAAGAGGAAGCTGGTATCCCTTCACTCTGGGGTTTGTTGGTCTTGCATACCTGTATTTGTGTTATGTGTTTGAACTGTGGCTGGTTCAGTGTTTGTGCAGGTGGCCATACATCAGGTGTGGACAGTCCTGTTCTGTGTATATGGTGTGAACAGCATCATGTTCCCTATGTCTCTACTAGTGGCTAGATATGTGGAGTGAATTGTCCTGTTCTATGTGATTGTTCTGTCTTGCATGTTAGCCCTGGTGTGTTGGTGTGTGGTTTGTGTCCTGTGTGCCAGTCTGTCTAATTCCATGTAATAATCCTTCAGGGATTGTCAGAATCGAGGTTCCAGCGCAGGGCCACCTTTATCAAGGTGATCGCCTTGCTTATTAGATAGGGTTCTGCCAGTCTCCCTGCATCTTGGGGTCAGTTGTCTTGCTAGTGTAAGGACCTGCAAGACAATGAGGAGCCTTAATCACGGCTGGCGGGTTTAAGCATTTTGGCCAATATGCAAACCAATACCTCGTACTATTATAGACATCACATCTGCTTATGTGTACAGGTATGCATGGCGAGTGTGTTTTGTCTGTCGGTTCCTGTTTGTGTCTCCTGCCAGAACGTCCAGTCTGAGTCCGTTTCCTGACAATGTCCCCGGTGGTCCCTTACCCCTCATGTGCGGTCACGTTCGTGTGGGCCCGGTGTTTGTTTGCCCACGCAAACATAACAAAATGGCAGTATTACAGTAGTTGTATTATTGCACATAGGAGGCAGTATTATAGTAGTAATATTCTTGTACATAGGAGGCAGTATTATAGTAGTAATATTCTTGTACATAGGAGGCAGTATTATAGTAGTTATATTCTTGTAAATAGGAGGCAGTATTATAGTAGTTATATTCTTGTACATAGGAGGCAGTATTATAGTAGTTATATTCTTGTACATAGGGGGCAGTATTATACATTAGTTGTTATGTTCTTGTATATAGGGGGCAGTATTATAGTAGTTATATTCTTGTACATAGGGAGCAGTATTATAGTAGTTATATTCTTGTACATAAAGGGCAGTATTATTGTGGTTATATTCTTGTACATAGAGGGCAGTATTATGGTAGCTAAATTCTTGTACATAGGGGGCAGTATTATAGTAGTTCTATTCTTGTACATAGAGGCAGTATTATAGTAGTTCTATTCTTGTACATAGGGGGCAGTATTATAGTAGTTATATTCTTGTACATAGGAGCAGTATTATAGTAGTTATATTCTTGTACATAGGGGGCAGTATTATGGTAGCTATATTCTTGTACATAGGGGCAGTATTATAGTAGTTATATTCTTGTACATAGGGGCAGTATTATAGTAGTAATATTCTTGTACATAGGAGGAAGTATTATATTAGTTATATTCTTGTACATAGGGGGCAGAATTATAGTAGTTATATTCTTGTACATAGGGGGCAGTATTATAGTAATAATATTCTTGTACATAGGGGGCAGTATTATAGTAGTAATATTCTTGTACATAGGGAGCAGTATTATAGCAGTTATATCCTTGTACATAGCAGGCAGTATTATAGTAGTTATATTCTTGTACATAGGAGCAGTATTATAGTAGTTATATTCTTGTACATAGGGGGCAGTATTATAGTAGTTATATTCTTGTACATAGGAGCAGTATTATAGTAGTTATATTCTTGTACATAAGGGGCAGTATTATAGTGGTTATATTCTTGTACATAGGGGGCAGTATTATGGTAGCTATATTCTTGTACATAGGGGCAGTATTACAGTAGTTCTATTCTTGTACATAGGGGCAGTATTATATTAGTTATATTCTTGTACATAGGGGGCAGTATTATAGTAGTTATATTCTTGTACATAGGGGGCAGTATTATAGTAGGTATATTTTTGTACATAGGGGGCAGTATTATAGTAGTAATAATCTTGTACATAGGAGGCATCATTATATTAGTTATATTCTTGTACATAGGGGGCAGTATTATAGTAGTTATATTCTTGTACATAGGGGGCAGTATTATAGTAGGTATATTTTTGTACATAGGGGGCAGTATTATAGTAGTAATATTCTTGTACATAGGGGGCAGTATTATAGTAGTAATATTCTTGTACATAGGGAGCAGTATTATAGTAGTTATATTCTTGTACATAGGGGGCAGTATTATAGTAGTAATATTCTTGTACATAGGGAGCAGTATTATAGTAGTAATATTCTTGTACATAGGGGGCAGTATTATAGTAGTAATATTCTTGTACATAGGGAGCAGTATTATAGTAGTAATATTCTTGTACATAGGGAGCAGTATTATAGTAGTTACATTCTTGTGCATAGGAGGCAGTATTATAGTAGTTATATTCTTGTACATAGTAGGCAGTATTATAATGGTTATAGTCTTGTACATAGGAGGCAGTATTATAGTAGTTATATTCTTGTACATAGGGAGCAGTATTACAGTAGTTATATTCTTGTACATAGGGAGCAGTATTACAGTAGTTATATTCTTGTACATAGAGGACCGTATTGTAGTAGTTATATTCTTGTACATAGGAGCAGTATTATAGTAGTTATATTCTTGTACATAGAGGACCGTATTGTAGTAGTTATATTCTTGTACATAGGGGCAGTATTATAGTAGTAATAATCTTGTACATAGGAGGCATTATTATATTAGTTATATTCTTGTACATAGGGGGCATTATTATATTAGTTATATTCTTGTACATAGGGGGTAGTATTATAGTAGTTATATTCTTGTACATAGGGGGCAGTATTTTAGTAGGTATATTTTTGTACATAGGGGGCAGTATTATAGTAGTAATATTCTTGTACATAGGGGGCAGTATTATAGTAGTAATATTCTTGTACATAGGGAGCAGTATTATAGTAGTTATATTCTTGTACATAGGGGGCAGTATTATAGTAGTAATATTCTTGTACATAGGGAGCAGTATTATAGTAGTAATATTCTTGTACATAGGGGGCAGTATTATAGTAGTAATATTCTTGTACATAGGGAGCAGTATTATAGTAGTAATCTTCTTGTACATAGGGAGCAGTATTATAGTAGTTACATTCTTGTGCATAGGAGGCAGTATTATAGTAGTTATATTCTTGTACATAGTAGGCAGTATTATAATGGTTATAGTCTTGTACATAGGAGGCAGTATTATAGTAGTTATATTCTTGTACATAGGGAGCAGTATTACAGTAGTTATATTCTTGTACATAGGGAGCAGTATTACAGTAGTTATATTCTTGTACATAGAGGACCGTATTGTAGTAGTTATATTCTTGTACATAGGAGCAGTATTATAGTAGTTATATTCTTGTACATAGGGGGCAGTATTATAGTAGTTATAGTCTTGTACATAGGAAGCAGTATTATAGTAGTTATATTCTTGTACATAGGAGCAGTATTATAGTAGTTATATTCTTGTACATAAGGGGCAGTATTATAGTGGTTATATTCTTGTACATAGGGGGCAGTATTATGGTAGCTATATTCTTGTACATAGGGGCAGTATTATAGTAGTTCTATTCTTGTACATAGGGGCAGTATTATAGTAGTAATAATCTTGTACATAGGAGGCATTATTATATTAGTTATATTCTTGTACATAGGGGGCAGTATTATAGTAGTTATATTCTTGTACATAGGGGGCAGTATTATAGTAGGTATATTTTTGTACATAGGGGGCAGTATTATAGTAGTAATATTCTTGTACATAGGGGGCAGTATTATAGTAGTAATATTCTTGTACATAGGGAGCAGTATTATAGTAGTTATATTCTTGTACATAGGGGGCAGTATTATAGTAGTAATATTCTTGTACATAGGGAGCAATATTATAGTAGTAATATTCTTGTACATAGGGGGCAGTATTATAGTAGGAATATTCTTGTACATAGGGAGCAGTATTATAGTAGTAATATTCTTGTACATAGGGAGCAGTATTATAGTAGTTACATTCTTGTGCATAGGAGGCAGTATTATAGTAGTTATATTCTTGTACATAGTAGGCAGTATTATAATGGTTATAGTCTTGTACATAGGAGGCAGTATTATAGTAGTTATATTCTTGTACATAGGGAGCAGTATTACAGTAGTTATATTCTTGTACATAGGGAGCAGTATTACAGTAGTTATATTCTTGTACATAGAGGACCGTATTGTAGTAGTTATATTCTTGTACATAGGGAGCAGTATTATAGTAGTTATATTCTTCTTCTTAGGGGTAGTAATATAGTAGTTACCATACATACTCGAGTATAAGCCTAGTTTTTCAGCACATTTTTTTGTGCTGAAAATGCCCCCCTCGGCTTATACTCGAGTCAGGGAAGGGTTAAAAAAAACAAACCTCCATACTCACCTCCCAGCCGGCGTCTTTGTCCCCGGCGGTGCGGCAAGCTGCTTGAATTCCTGTGTTCCCGGCGGCGATGTGGCAAGCTGCTGGAAATCTTCCCGCTGTCATCCCCCGCTGTCGTCTCTGCTCGGCTCCCTTATCCCCCGCCATCAACGCTGTGATTGGATCGGGCGCCAGCCACTCACAGCCAGCGCTCGATCATTCACAGCCAATCGCAAGCTGCTTTAGAATTCTCCCCGCTGTCATCTTCCTGCTCGGTTTTCAAATCCCCGGCCGTCAGCGCTGTGTTAGTAAGCGCTGTGACTGGATCAAGTGCCGGCTGTGATTGGCTGGTGCTCAATCCAATCACAGCACTTACTTACACAGCACTGACAGATATGACAGAGCTGAACAGAGAGGACGGCGGGGGATAAAAATGGGGAGAATTCATGCAGGTTGCCGCACAGACACAGATGTCGGCTGGGGGGTGAGTATGGAGGTTTTTTTTTTTTACCCAGTATATACTCGAGTATAGCTCGGCCTATACTCGAGTCAATAAGTTTTCCCAGTTTTTTGTGGTAAAACGTATTGACTCGGCTTATATTCGAGTCGGCTAATACTCGAGTATATACGGTATATTCTTGTACATAGGGGCGGTATTATAGTATGTATAGTCTTATTCATAGGAAGCTGTATAGTAGCAAGACTGCTAGACCCCTTTCTAATACATGCTGTTTATAGGAAAAAGGGATGGAGGATATTTGACCTTTTTTTGAGGTCGCGGATGACTTATAAAACCAATAAAGCCCCATGCTTTGTTTTGTTATGTGACAGATTGTTATTACTTTCTTAAGCATTAACCTCGTCTATTCTAAAGGCTCCACCTACTATTGTGTTTTCCATTGTCCCTAGCAACCACCAACATTGCTACTAGAGATGAGCGAGCATACTCGCTAAGGACAATTGCTCGAGCGAGCATTGCCCTTAGCGAGTACCTGCCGCTCGGAAGAAAAGGTTCGGCTACCGGCGCGGGTGACAGGTGAGTTGCGGCGGTGAGCAGGGGGGAGCGGAGGGGAGAGAGGGAGAGAGAGATCTCCCCTCCGTTTCTCCCCGCTCTCCCCCGCTGCTCCCCGCCCGCCGCCGGCAGACGAATCTTTTCTTCCGAGCGGGCAGGTACTCGCTAAGGGCAATGCTCACTCGAGCAATTGCCCTTAGTGAGTATGCTCGCTCATCTCTAATTGCTACAGCTAAGGGGTTGCTGACTCTGCCTACTTGTTCTGTCCCCATTTTCTGCAAAGTAGAACCCACCTTAAACATGTGGCCACATTTAGATTTTTTTGCAGGGCTACTTTAGGTTCCCAAATCTACCCTTGACTGCAAGCTCTGACTACACTGGGGTGTTTGTAGTCTGTAACCATGGAGACACATAGATCCACATAGGATCTGTAAATGAATGCAAAATTCATATTTTTTTTAAATACGCGTTTTTATCTCAGTAAGGGGACAAAGGAAATAGCCAAAGGTGAAGAAAACTTGTGCCCTTTGTGGTTGGTAGGAGATGCAAAAACTGTGACAAAACTTTGGGGTGCAATTTTAGTCAAATTAAGGTACTCACCAGCTAAATTAAGTATGTTTTTGCCTTGCGGCTTGAGAGTCACAGCTAGAGTGCTATAATTATCTTGTGCTATGTCTTAAAATTTATCCTCTGCACATTCACCGAGACCTTTTCAAACTAAAGTATTCTAAACTGCAGAAAGCTCTTGCTTTATTGGCTGTAGCTAATTGACTAGCATAAGCGTCTTTTTTTTTTGTGCCCTGATTATAGAATCCTGAGTGCAAATCACAAGACACCTCTGTCTGAATACCACCACATAGTTACACCATCATTATCTATCTGTAGCATTAGTGCCAATTGACCTTAGCATATGATAATGACTTTTTCGTAAGGTTGTTCTCTTCAGTCAAAGGAAGGCAGAACAAAGTGCCAGTCTTTAATGATGGATCCAGAATAGGTTGTCCTCATTAAAACAATTGCTGTGGCCATGATTGAGACACACACACACTTCATCCTCAAGAACCCTTCAAGCCGTATCTTTTCTTGATAAGGATTTCACTCCGCTCTTTGCAGTTTGCAGCTCGGGAGTCCATTGAACTTCTTTGCCTTCAAATGTAAGCTGGTTACAAATGAGGGACAGGCAGAAAATGAACATTACAAGCATTGCAAGCAGGGGAAAAAAAAATGAAAGCACGATGGCAATTTGCATAGGTGGCGGAGGGATTGCTATCATTTCGTGGTATACTCATTGTATTCTTCTGCTTGTTCCTGAAATGGCTTTTAATGTTTATAGTCGTACTTTCTGAAAAAGGTCTTACATGAATAGACTGGGGGATAATGGTAGCAAACAAAACCAGTGGCAGTAATGAATACCTGGTAAAACATGTAATGTTGATACATTTTATACATTTTGTATTTCTTTGCAGTCCTTGAAGCGTAAAAAGATTTTATTTGTACTATTGTTCTCCGGTAGGGCTGCCTTCACATATTTGTCGATTGCATTCGTCGGCTTTCATATTGTATGTGTGTTAACTTTTTGATACATTAGCAGAGGTTCGGTGGGTCAACACATTCCTTCCCCACATCGTCTACCTGTTAGGCCCCCTTCACACGGCATGGTTGTGCATGCAAAATTGCAAGTGCAATACGCAGAGAATAGAACCCATTGATTGCAATGGGTTCCTCCACTTGCGCGTATTTTTTCTGCGCATTTTGCTCGCGCAAAAAAAAGCAGCATGCTCTATTTTCCTGCGCATTTACACACCCAATGTCCCTATAAAAGTCAATGGCAATGCACAAATACACGCAAAATACACTAGGAGATGCGTGAACTACTGTGTAATTGCAAAGGAAAGTCATCTGGAACTCACTAGACTAATTAGCCATTTAAGTTAGTGCATTTTTTTTTTCTGCATGCAAATGATCATGCCTTGCAGGCGCGAAAAGTACAGTAAAATACATTGATGCGTGCACAAAAAAGCATGGTTTGTCCTGAAAACACACATGTGCTCTTGTTAAGGGGGCCTTACAGCATTTTTTTAACCTCTGTGCTATATCACATGTCTCTGCACACGTCCACCACCCTCAGATCTCTCAAGGCCAGCTTCACACTGCTGATAGGCTTTCTTGCGATGCGAGACTGACTGAAAACGCATGAAAATGAAACCAATGATTTTCATCTCTTTTGTGATGTCTTCACTCAACCCTCGCAGCGCTAAGAAAAATCTGCACTATTGACCATTGTTTTCAATGGGGCCAGCGCCAGCAGCATCAGCCCTATTGAAAACATAGGGAGTATATCACGCTCCAATGACACAGCTGTGACACCTGTGACAGCTATGGCAAGGGATTTCTTCTTCACCGCAGGGACCGCGGGGATGAAGGAATCCTCTGCCACAGCTGATACAGCTGTGATAGAGGTCCTTGATGCTATCCCATTGCTTTCAATGGGGCTGGCGCTGCTGCCACCCCATTGAAGGCAATGGGATAAAGGCATGCCCTGGAGCAATGATTTTCGGGAAAGGGCTTGAAATATAAGCCCTTCCCTGAAAATCATCTCAAGCTGTAAAAATAGAGGGAAAAAAATTTACTCACCTAGAGGAGCTGTCCGGCTCTTCTGCTCCGTCCCCGGTAGTTATCTTCTGGAGGCCTAGTGATTGAAAAATCACCACCTCCAGAAAGTGCTGCCTCTGATTGGCTGAGCACTGTGACCAATCAGAGGCAGCACCCAGCTGTCATTGAATGAATGGATGAGCACTGCCTGTGATTTGCTGAGCGTCGTGACCAAATACAGGCAGCGCTCAGCTGTCATTCAATGACAACTGCTGGCAATGGAGAGAAGCTGGCGACGGATTTTTAGGAAAGAGTTTATATTTCAAGCCTTTCACCAAAAATCATCACTGTGGGGGTTGCCTACAATGCACTGCTTTCAATGGAACAGTAGCAGCGCCAGCCCCATTGAAAGCAAAGGGATAGCATCACGGACCTCTGCCACAGCTTTGACAGGTTAGCAGGGGATCCTTTCATCCCCGCGGTCCCCGCGGGGATGAAGGAATCCCCTGCCATAGCTGTCACAGGTTTGACAGCTGTGCCAGGGGAGCGCAATGTACTCCCTATGTTTTTAATGGGTCTAGCGCTGCTGCAGCTGGCCCCATTGAATACAATGGGCGATAGCGCAGATTTTTCTTAGCGCTGCAAGCGTTGTGTGAAGACATCGCAAATGAGAATGAAACCATTAAAAATCATTGGTTTCATTATCATGCGTTTTCACTTACACTCGCACGCAACAAAGCCTATCACCAGTGTGAAGCTGGCCTAACTCCTCAAAGACCCAGAGTGTTTTGGTCCTAAAGCACCAGACACTTTTTAGTGATTTTACTAATGTGGTGGTTTTATGGCCCTATATTTTTTGGGGGCTGCCAAAATTATTTTTGCAGCATTTTGTTTGTGACTAGAGATGAGCGAGCACGCTCGTTTAAGGCGGATGCTTGAGCGAGCATCAGTCTTCTGGAATAACTCATTACTCGTCCGAGCAAATGCAGGAATCAAAATAAGCAGGATCCATAGAAACCGCAGTTGCAGGGTAAAACATCCCCCGCCAATCAGAGGCGGCACTCAATGATGTCATTCACTGAATAGCTGTGAATGATCGAGCGCCAGCTCTGATTGGTTGAGCCAGCGGCACTTGTGATCCAATCACAGCACTCGCTTGCTGGAGGCGGGGTATTCAAAGTCCCGTCCCCAGAAAGAGAGTGCTGTGTCAACGCTGAGGACACGGCAGCCTGCTGCAGCGCCGGAGACCAGCTCGAGGGACTCAGATGCCACCGGCTAGGTGAGTATTGCTGTTTTCTTTTTTCATGTAGTTTAGCTAGGGCTTATTTTCAGGGGAAGGCCTATATTTCAAACAACCCCCACCCAAAAATCAGGTAGGGCTTATTTTTGTGAGGAAACACAATATTTCCATGTGCCAGACCACAGGTTCCTTTATGTGCTTGATTACTCCTTCTTCAGATCTCCTATCTGCAAGACCACTCCTTCCCCAGTTCCTCTATACACCAGGTTACTCCTTCCTCAACTCAACCATGTGCCTGGTCACGTCTACTCCAGCTCATCTATATGTCAGTCTTCTCTTCCAAGCTCTTCTATCTGTCCATCCACTCCCCCATAGCTACTTTTCTGCCAGAGTTAGTTTTTGTAAAAAAAAAAGATTTTAACCGTGGAGACCAAGACATTTACAATTGTTTACGACTATCAAGTCAAGTTTAGGTCAATTAAGGATCCCTTGGCCTTGACTGATGACATCCCCATGTGGGTATATCACTGTACAGGATACTGAAATCTCATGCATGTGCCAGTGAAGCTGCCATCCAAGGCTGTATTATGTCCGTATTTTCTACAGATGTAAGACAGATAGCAGGCAACAGCAGTGACTTGTAGATTTGAATGAGCATTTGATTTTTTATAACAGACCAATTTTTTGCATAAAAAGCCTGCAACATATCTCATTTCAGGCCTCCTTCACACAAGCACTTTTGCACAAATTTGCGTGCAGAAATTTGGCCACAGAACCGCAACCATTAAGACTCATAGGTTTCAATGGGTACGCTCATATTGGCTGATTTTCTGCCACTGGTGAAAATACTCGACATGCTCAATTTGGGGCGTCCTGAACGAAAGTGCGCTATTCACAGTGCAATTTCACGGTGTTAATCGATAACACTGGGGACTATTTACGCTGACCCGCCCACTAAGTAGGTTGGCCCGCCTACTCATTAGAATGCCCACATGTTCAAACATGGAGCGTCTGTCTCACGCGTTGATGTGAACAGGGCCCGCAGGGGGGCAAAGAAGAGGAAAGAGCGTGGATCCGCTTGACAGAGGGTGGGATCAGTCTCCATTCAGAGCGCAATCACATCCTCCTCTGGCGAGCGTGATGCATTTGCATTCGTATTCACTGCGTTTTTTCAGCATGGTGCTAGGAGACAGAGGGGAAAAAAAGTGACATTGTTTGAATTTTTTTTGCGTGTGTAAACAACACAGTGATTGCATATACAATATGGATGTAAAAAACGTGCACAGACATAATAACGCATGCAACACACCCATACATACGTAGTGAAAACGGCGAGATCTTCACAGACTGAAATTGCATACATTCCAATCTAGAACAAAATGGTTGCAAATACAGTGAAACAATAAAAGCACACTACTCACCTAATCATCCCACTAGCGATCTCCTTTTGCAGCTTCCGCAGCCAATTGGTGGTGGCAGCAGCCATGTGCTGTTCTCTCGGCATCATGGCTCGCAGCATCATCACGTGACCCCTGAGGCCACTAATTGGCTACAGCAATCAAGTGGTAGTCGTTAATAAATGGGAGGACAGCGGGTGCTACAGTGCTGAACCAGGAGAACAATATCTATATATAAAGACGAAAGCACTGACTGACTGGCCACTAATTCTTCAACTTCCCGATGTCGTAAAAACTTGAAATTTGGCACGAGCATTGATTATGTCATAAATAGGAAAAGCTAATGGATCCCAACTCGATTATTCAATTCTAGCGCAAAAGAACTAGCGTCCAAATTTTACGTACGTAATCTAATTCTCTCACTTCCCGGAGTCATAGAAATTTAAATTTGGCATGAACATTGATTATGTCATGAATAGGAAAAGTTAATAGGTCTTAACTCGATTATTCAATTCTAAGCGCAAAAGAATTAGCGTCCAAATTTTACGCACGTAATCTAACTCTCTCACTTCCCGATGGCATAAAAACTTGAAATTTGGCACGAGCATTGATTATGTCATAAATAGGAAAAGCTAATGGGTCCCAACTCGATTATTCCATTCTATGCGCAAAAGAATTAGCGTCCAAATTTTATGTACGTAATCTAATTCTCTCACTTCCTGATGTCATTTTATATAAAGGAAACGTCGGATAGTTACCTCCACATGGTGTTTCCTGGGTAACGCAAAGAACCATGCAAAATGGTGAGACACCATAGTCTCTAAAGTAACCACGACTTCATAAGATTTTCCGTGTGAACACCAGATAAACACCAGTACCAAAATAACTCGGGCGAAGCCGGGTATATCAGCTGGTAGTTAATAAAACTCATTTTATTGTTTTACCACATCTGCAACAATTTTTTTACAACATTATTAACAGTTCGATAAACTCTTTAAAGGGTTTTTCGACACAAAAAATAAAGTTAAATGGGCTTTAAATAAATATTAAATACTCACCTCTCCTAACGGTTCTCCATCCAGCGCTGCAGCTCTGGTGCCCACCTCAGGTAGCGTCGGGTGGTTATGTGCCATTCCTTGTGCATGTAACTGTTCTGCCACTCACAGGCCATAGAGGAATCCCAGCTGAAGTCACGTGACCACCTGGGTTCCATATGGAAATGTAGCGTTGGCTCGGGAGCCGCGGGAAGAGGTGAATATCCAATTTTTATTTATTTTAAGCCCTTTTAACTTCTTTTTTTTGTGTGTCGGAAAACCCCTTTAAGTCGCCTACTGTTATTGGTTTAATAGTCGTAAGGGACCTCCAGACTGAAAAACAAAGCTGTGAAATTCTTGGATTTTATGTACAAACTTTATAGTTGTTTTTTTTATTAATATACATTTTCATTTAGTATTTTTTAACAACCTTTGTGAATTATAGATGGATAGTAAAAATATGATTCTGGCAAGTCAAATTCTTGATCCAGTGAAGCGTTGTTAATCCAATCAGACATCCTATACTTACAAGGCTATCTGTTATTGGTTGCTTCGGGCTTTGTATTCAGGACCCCTTGCTGTGCCCACCCCCAGGGAATTCAGTCTTCCAGCTAGTGACATTTTCACTACTTGTCAGTATATAGGTAGATTTGCAGAATTCCACATCTTTCTACAGCACAGATGGTGTGGATAGCAGCGCAAATTAGCATAGGGACCAATACCAGTCAAAGAGGAGCGTCTGCTCTGCTGCAGACAGGTGTGCAGATTTATCATAGAAAAAAAGATAAAAGAAGATACAGCAATTAGTTTCCAGTTGGTTCGTCCAGCTGAAGGTTAACTTCTTACCTGCCAGTGCAAAGGGAGGGAATTCAGATATACCATAATACATTATAGCCCCCAAAGGGTCTGTCTGCACTGCGTGAGTCGTGTATATAACGTAAAATTAACTTGGATTGTTTCAATAGGTATTCATTTAGCATAACACATACATTACATATCGTGCTTCCCCAAAAATAAGACAGGGTCTTATATTAATTTTTGCTCCAAAATATTTCTTTTTTAGACGTATAGCTGCTTAGACACTATTTAAAAATCATTCTAGGTCTTATTTTTGGGGTAGGTGTTATACAGCAGAACTACAATTATAGAGGAAACCAGATTGTAACCAAAAAACATCAACCAAATGTATGTTGACAATGAATTCATATTATATTAAAGGGAATGGGTCATCAGATTATGACTAGAGATGAGCGAGTATACTCGGTAAGGCACATTACTCGAGCGAGTAGTGCCTTAGCCGAGTATCTCCCTGCTCGTCTCTAAAGATTTGGGGGCCAGCGCGGGTGACAGGTGAGTTGCGGCGGGTAACGGTGGGGAGAGAGATCTCCCCTCCGTTCCTCCCCGCTCTCCCCAGCCGTTCCCCGCTCTCCCCCGCCGGCCCCCGAATCTTTAGAGACGAGCGGGGAGATACTCGGCTAAGGCACTACTTGCTTGAGTAATGTGCCTTACCGAGTATACTCGCTCATCTCTAATTATGACCTATGGTATTAATCAAGTTTTTTGTTAACCATTGTTTAAAGAAGTTTTGTTGATTCTTTTTTATTTTCAATGTCACGATTAGAGATGAGCGAGCATACTCATTAAGGCAAATTGCTCGAGCGAGTGTTGCCATTTTCAAGTACATGCCCGCTCGTCTCAAAAGATTCGGGGGGCGGCGGGGGAGAGTAGGGAGGAACGGGGAGCAGATCTCTCTCTCTCTCCCCCGTTCCTCCATGCTCACTCCCGCAACTCACCACTTACCCCCGCCGGTCCTCGAGCAATTTGCCTTAGCAAGTACGCTCGCTCATCTCTAGTCACGAGCTATAAATTTAAAAAAAATATGGAAAAAAACTAAAATCCTGCAGTTTTCACACTGGCCACTAGGCCTGATAGTAGGTTGATACTTTCTTTTCTGTAGAGAAAACTTTTCAGCAGTCTTGTTACTATCATCACAGGCAGCATTACACTGAATGGTAACACCCCACACTAGAGGTAGCAAAGTTTAACTTGACTGTGATAATTTTCTCTAACAAATTATCTTAGCATATTGAAAAGCTGTTATTTTATACTGTGTTTCTCTGAAAATAAGACACTTATATTAATTTTTGCCCCAAAAGAGGTACAGTGTCTAATTTTTGGGGAGAGGGGGCTTATACTCAATGAGCCAATCACAGCCATTCAGTGATGTCATTCACTGAATGGCTGTGAATGATTGAGTTCCGGCTCTCGATCCAATAACAGTGCTTGCTTTGCTGGAGGCGGGGTATTCAAAGCCCCGTCACCAGAAAGAAGAGGATTTCTCAGCGCAAAGGACACGGCAGTTTGCTGCCGTGGCGGGGACCATCGTGAGGGACTCGGGTGAGTATTTATTTTATTTTTTTTCATATACTTTAGCTATATTTCAAGCCTCCTATGAAAACCGGGGCAGGGATTATATTCAGGGTAGGTCTTACTTTCAGGGGAAATGGTGTTAACATAACAAATATAAAGCTATTGAAAGTGCAAATAAATCATGGCATAGTAAGTTAGCTTAACCCCTTAGTGACGGCCAATACACCATTTTACTGACCTCACTAACGGTCTTTAAACCTGCACATACATCTTTTTAAGGGCTCATGTCCATGACTGTGCTTTCACTGCGTATTACGCGTGCATTGCCTGGCCGCGTAATGCGCAGAGAATGGAGTCAATGAAAATCAATAGACTTTCTTTGATCTGTACACATGTGCTTGTAGACACTGCATATCGATATACACGAGAAATAGATTGCAGCATGCTTTATTTCTCAGCATACCACGCAGCGTGAGCCCTATAAATTGGTATAGGCTGCCGGCTGGCAGATTGTGTTAGCTGGCAGGGGCCGTCTACATATAATGAGGGTGCTGCAGATAGAGATCCTCAACTAGCTATAAGAATATAGAATCTTCATTTTGCAGCCCTGGAACAGTCACCAAAACTACAAACTTTAGTGAGAGATTTCACAATGTACTTAATTCCCTATTCCACCACAGTCATCCCAGCATTAGGTTTCTGTGTGATCGATTGCAGAGAGACCTGGCTAGCCACAAATTAACACTGGCTTAAGGCCCATTTACATGAGCCAATGATCGCTAAAAAAATTGCTAAAAGGCGATGGTTTTAGTGATAATCGTTGTGTCTAAATGTGCGCCCCTCATGCCCTTTTCGTGCACTGCTAGCTGATCGCTAAATTCAGCCCAACCTAAAAATCGTCCCTCAGCCTTATCAGCAGTTCTCCACGGGGAGTTAGGTTTCTGTGTGATCGATTGCAGAGAGACCTGGCTAGCCACAAATTAACACTGGCTTAAGGCACATTTACATGAGCCAATGATCGCTAAAAAAATTGCTAAAAGGCGATGGTTTTAGTGATAATCGTGTCTAAATGTGCGCCCCTCATGCCCTTTTCGTGCACTGTTAGCTGATCGCTAAATTCAGTCCAACCTAAAAACCGTCCCTCAGCCTTATCAGCAGTTCTCCACGGGGAGTGCTGATAGCATTGTTTCCCGCTGGAGAACAAAGGATCTGAATGCAGATAAGAGCCCTCGGGCTATTAACTGCTTTCAGCTAAGGCTTCATTTGTACACTTAATTGCTCTTAAGTAGCCGAGTAGCTATTTAAATGTTTATGCAAAATGATCGCTGTCGTTTGAGCGATCATTGAGCGATCATCGGCTCATGTAAATGGGCCTTTATACATAAGCAGGTTGTCTTGAGTTAAAAAAAGAGGAAATACTAGGCACTGTATCACATGGTTGCCACTTCTGGACAGGAATATCACCAGGTGGAAGATAAACTTAAGTACTTAAGGTGATTAGCTAATTTGCGGGAAAGAATTGTATTTCATCACATGTACAATGATTCTTTAAGTGGATTTATTTTTGTTATTAGCCCAATTTAATAAACTGTTATTTTAGCCATCTGGGCAGTTTTCTATGTGTGCAAATTTCCGTGTGGAAAAATTTCTGTGTGGTCAACTTTTGATTGGGGCATTGTCCTGTAGGCATTTTTCAGGCCCCCAAAATATATCTATATATTTGTATAGATGATATATTCCCTTTATTGTAGCTCTGTCTGTTGTGAATCAAGTAATATCCACAGTACTGTATATTACTTATGTTTTGCTAAGCAGGAAATGTAAATTGCTGTAATGTAAATTTCAACCACTAGTTGGAGCATTATTGTACAGTGACTGAAGCAGCTGTAAACAGCACACTATGTGGTTAGGAGTGGTATTGCAGGTACATTAAAAAAAATATATGAATTATAAGGAGTAACAAAGTAAAAATGAATGCATGCTATATCTGTAAATAATCAAGAATTAAAGGGGTTGTCCCGCGCCGAAACGTTTTTTTTTGTTTTTTTTTGCATAGGCCCCCCGTTCAGCGCAGGACAAACCCAAGGGATGTGTTGAAATTAAAAAAAAAATTTTTTACTTACCCGAATCCCCTCTCTGCAACTTCTTCCTTCTTTTCCTCCAAGATGGCCACCGGGATCTTCACCCACGATGCACCGCGGGTCTTCTCCCATGGTGCACCGTGGGCTCTGTGCGGTCCATTGCCGATTCCAGCCTTCTGATTGGCTGGAATCGGCACACGTGACGGGGCGGAGCTACGCGATGACGCGTAGAAGGGGGCGAAGCCAGAACGCTACTCGTGCCCGGACCGACCAGAAGGGAGAAGACCCTTCTGCGCAAGCGTGTCTAATCGGGCGATTAGACACTGAAATTAGACGGCACCATGGAGACGGGGACACCAGCGCAGGGAAGGTGAGTATATAACCTCTGTATGGCACATATTTCATGCACGATGTATATTACAAAGTGCATGTATATGGCCATACAGAAGTGTTTAACTTAACTTGTCATCGCGGGACAACCCCTTTAAGCTATATTGTTAAATAATATTTTTTATTATGAATGCATTGAGTAGTCTACCTTCTGATTTCTTTCCTTGGGGAAAGTCTAAAATAAGTTAGTGCATTTGAATATTTATGGGAATTAATTCTTGTTTTTATATTGATGTATTGATCTATTCACCACTTATATCTTACCAGGTATAATTAAAGAAGAGGTATTATTACACATAATTATAACAGGCTGAATAAGTACAGACCAGAGACTGTTATCATTTCTTCATACAGTGTAATTATCTTTCCAGGTTAAATGGAATTGATTAATGGAGCAAATGTTTTCAGGTTTATGATGCTTTTTGACAACTACATTAAAGGTATAGTCTTAGCGTAAGCATTTATAGAATATTCATAGGATATACTATAAAGCCCTGATAGGGAAGGGTCTACCCTTTGTGTCCCTCACTTATCAGGAGAATGGGGTCTGCTGACCCCTGTTCACCAATTCCCGACAATGGCATTCTTTATGCAAGTCAATGCAGAGGTGAGTGCATTTGCTGGCAGCCTTTTCTTATTGATGTCCATAGGAGTTACAAAAAGGGGAGGGTCTCAGAGGTGGTGCCCTTTCTTTTTTTAGCCAAGATTCCATTAGTGAGGGCACTTGAGGGGCAAGTACAGACACTGATTATCTTAGTCTCTGGGCTGGAAAGGAACAGAGCCCTGCTCGAAAAAAAACCCAAACCTTCCTGATCTCCATTTGAGTAATGGAAACCTATGGTTCCGTCCAGGTTTTTCCTTTGGATGCAGTTTGCGGTGATCCAGATGGAACTCAGTGATGGAACCTGGGGAGGGAGGCTGACAGCTATGTCCCCCAATACTCCCATACACATGAGAACAAAATGATCGACAGTTAAAATCCAAATCCTTATTTCCCCCAACATCTGCTGTCAAAGTAGAGTCAGGAAGCCCCAATACTCATTACATGACTGGCCAGACCCACTGAAATTGGTGGGTTTGGCCGGTATTTAATTAGTGAAGAGGCCCCCAACCTTCTATACCTTGTGAGCAACATTCAACTTTGGGTTATGGTGAGGTTCCACATTCAAGTCAAAAATTGAGAAATTTTTTAGGCTAGGGCTATACACCATCTTTGGGTGTGACACCTGCTATATAGCCAAAGATTGCACCATGGCCTTGCTACATCGCAACCTAATGTAAATAAATACATTCATGTCGTAACTTGCAAGTTGCAGCAACCCAACAATCGCAGGGAATCCAAACCCGATGACTGCATTCACTTGCAGTGTAGAAGAGCTAGAGTGCAATCTTTTGCCACGTGACACAGCCAAAAGTCCCCATGTAGACCTTCATATGGGGAAATATTACGACTAGGATTATGACATCCGAATTAGCACTGTTTGGTGGTTAGGACATTTCTGCAATAATGTCAATTGCCAGTGCATATGGTTACAACTCACACCAAAGGGGTCACATATGGTCCCAAGCCACTGGTTGGGCACCACTATGTGCATGGCCACAAAACAACAGTCATCTTGGCTAACCTAAATGGGACTCGTCAGGCGTCAGTGGTGTCTACCATGCTCCTCCATGCAATTAAAAAATGATTATATTTACAGTTATTAGGAGTGGAGACCATTGTGCAAGGTTTGCCAGTAATGTTATATATATTCATGCACTAAACTATCGGATTCCCTGGCATGGATATTGTTGCAGTCCGAAAAGTATCTGTATTCTTGGTGTTCCGGTGACCGGTCTTACTTAAAATGCAAACTACTGTACTTTTAAGAAAAGCAAACCTGGTACAGTAGACGTACGGAAAATCTCTACAGCAGAGAGAGGCATGCTAGACCATATGCCTTCCCTCTGGGTATCCCTTGGCACTGAGGTCCTGGCAACATATATTCCTTGGTGTAGGAGCCAGAGAAAGATGCTTAATGGCTTTCAGACGCTGATATGAGTTCTGTGACCATGTGGGTCCCTCTTCAGTTGTTGCAGGAGATGAGTTTGAATTACAGCTCAGTCTAGCTTGCCAAGCTTTCTCCGCTATTCCAGCCGACCAGCTTGCCAGCAGGATTTATAGTGTATTTAGTTGGGTATCAGTGGAGAAGGCAGCATTGTGTGATAGGACCTACATGCCAGAGATGCTTATCAATGGAAAAGGAAATGACTCCTGTACTCTCGTCTATGTATATCTCTTCCTTGCATGAAGCATTGCAGTTCTGGAAAGCCTTCATACAATCATATAAAGCAGTACAAGGAGAGGGGGGAGTAATCCGGTGTGCTTTAATATAACCTTGCCATGTGAGGGAACCTGATATATCTTCAGCTTGGCACATGAATCGCTCTTGCCCAGAAATCATATCATCAGCTGCTGAAAACCCAAGTGCGATTGGCCGAAATAACAATTTTAGCTGTAAAAGCTCAACCATTAAATTTGGACTTAGTAGCAGAATACTAGCGATGGTCTGCAACCAGCTGTCATGTGCAACTTCATCTCCGTGATCGGCTTTCCATCGTCAGTCACTCGGTGCATCTAACTTACACGTGTCGCTAATTTTGACACATATTAAATACATTTTAATTGCGGCGTTCCTCTAAAGCATTTGAAGTAGCAGGAATAATTGCTACTGCTTGAACCGGACCGAAATATGTCTGTTTCTCAAAAGTGATCATCAGATGACATCCGTGTTTTTCAGGGTAGCAGGTGGGTTGTGACCGCGACGTGGCCAGGAGCCCCGCCATCATGCCACTCAGCTAGCAAATGGATTACAAGTTCACTGACTGTTTAGTTTATTCTTATTGGAGACTTTTTTTTTTTTTTCGTCTTCATTTTTTCCTCCCCGCTTTCAAAAAAAATCATAACTTTAGTCTTCCCGCTACATGGGGCTTGTTTTTTGCGGGTGGAGTTGTATTTTTATATGGTATCATTTCTGCTGCATCTAACGAGCCCATGCATATTTGCATGCACATGAACGCTGTTTTTTTTTGCATGGACATTTGCATATTTTACTGTACTTTTTCCACTCACAAGGCATGTGCATTTGCATGCGCCAGAAAAAAAACAAAAACCGATGCCTACGATCATTGCAACGACTAATTAGTGTAATGAGTTCAAGATGTTGGGGTTTTTTTCTGCCCAATTGCGCAGTGTTTTACACATGCATTTGTGCATTCCCATTGACTTCTATGGAACTTTCGGTGCGCAAATGTGCAGGAAAGCAGATCATGCTGTGTTTTTTTTTTGGAGTACGGATAATACGCGTAGGTGAACAAACCTATTGAGATCATTCTCTACATATTGCACGCACAGATGTGCGCAAGTGAGGCCGTCCTCAAACTACCATTGAGGCCTTAGTCAGACGGGCGTTTTTTAGCGCGATTTGCAGATCGCATGACGGATGCGCATCCGCAAATCGCGTGACCGGTGCGCGCAAGTCGCCCGCAAATCGCCCGAAAATCTGCTCCTAGCCGCGTTTTATTAGAAACGGGCCGGAGCTGTCCAGCGCATTGCATTCAATGGAGCAGCAATAGAGCCGCCTCCATTTAAAGCAATGCGCTGCGAGCGAGCCCGGGATGAATTGTCGGGAAGGGCTTAAATATATAAGCCCTTCCCTGCAATCCATCCTAAAATGTGTTAAAATAAAAAAATATATATATACTCACCTTCTCCTGGCAGCCGGAGCTCCGCGCGGCCGTCCTGAAGTGGGTGTGAAGGGGGTGTGAGTCAGACCTGCCCCCTGATTGGCTCAGCGCTGAGCCAATCAGAGGCATGCCTCATTCACACCCATTCATGAATTCATGAATGGATGTGAGTCAGACCTGCCCCTGATTGGCTCAGCGCTGAGAGGCAGCAGTCACTCACCCATTCATGAATTCATGAATGGGTGTGTGAGTGAAACCGGCCTCTGATTGGTCAGGGCTGTGACCAATCAGAGGCAGATCATTCAGCAGGCGGGGATTTTAAAGCCCCGCCGGCTGAATAGTGCCGAGAAGCAGTTCAGGAGAACTGACAGCGGCCGCGGCTGGACTCCGGCTGCAGCGGAAAGGTGAGTATACAATTTTTTTTTATTTTAACACATTTTAGGATGAATTGCAGGGAAGGGCTTATATATTTAACCCCTTCCCGACAATTCACCCCGCGCACGCCGGCAGCCCATTGCTTTCAATGGAGCGGCTGTATTGCCGCTCCATTGAATTCAATGGGCAAACATCGTTCTTCTCTGCCACAGCTGTTACAGCTGTGGCAGAGAAGAATGATTTGTCTTCTATATGTTCTCAATGGGGTCGGCGCTGCTGCCGCCGGCCCCATTGAACGCATATAGAGAAGAGAACAGGAATCGCAGATAGGTGCGATCTGCGATTTTTTGTTCTATAATTTATCGGACGAGCGCATAAAAAGCGCTCATGTGTCCGATACCATTGCAAAGCAATGGTTTTATAAAATCGCCGGACGCATGCGCATGCGCAAATCGCGGCTAAGAACGCCCGTCTGACTAAGGCCTTAATGTGTTGGAAAACTTTGAAAATTTTCTTCTAAGTGATATTATGCAGAATAAAGAGTGTGTTCAATTTATTGTATGGGGCGATATAAATGCGGCTTTTTTAAACATGTATTTTAAAATAAATTTTCTTGCAAAAAAACAAAACGAAAGCTTTTTTTAAATTATTTTCTTCTTTCACTTGGATTTATTTATTTATTTTTTCCCTTCTTTAATGTCCGTTTGGAGTCTTGAACCTGTAATCTTATGATCTCTCAGATAATACACTGCAGTATATCTGTTCTGCAGTGCATTATATCATTTCATAGATTGCCATTGCAACTCATCCTGACCGATGACGTCACAGAGAAAGTTCACTCCTTCTGTTAACCGCTTATTTACTGTATGTAAAGGATGTAAAGGATTAACCCTTTTCAATCCACTGTGTGACGTCTGAAGGCATTCTAATTGAAAGCTGTACAGCTCCAATGTCAAAAGACGTCCGGCAGGGTATTCTTACTGTATATTACTGTCCGCTCTGTTGTTAGGGGCCTCTCCAGCATGTCCCATACCGCAGTACTGGCTCTAGACAGCAGATGGCGCCATTGTATAATGGCAGAAAGAGAAAGCCCTCTAGGAAACCCTGAATCCAAAATTGGATTGCAAAGGTTTAATGGCAGCAATCACAGTTCTCTGCTGTTGCAAACATACATGTTCAGCATTTTGCGCCAACCCTTCTTCTCCTATGATGTTCATTTACGTCATGGAGTGGGAAGGGTTTAAAAATATGAAAATTGCTATCTAATATCTTTTCATGCTAAGATGTGAGTGGTGGAAGAAGCACGAGTCATCGGGAACTCTCAGCAGGCCTGTAGTTTTAGGGTGTGTTCAAATGTTGTGGAAGCGCTGCAGTTCCACTGTGAAGCGCAGCAAATCCGCAGGATAAATCTGCAGCGTCTTTTTTGTCCTCCACGCGTGAATGAGAATTGCGTTAACCGCATTCACTTCAAGGGCATTTTCAGACTGCACTCTACGTAGTGCAATAGCACATGAACCAGTCAATTTTTTATTTTTTTTACCGTTCAAATTTTGCGCAACGGTAAAAATAGGTCCGGCCCTATCTTTTCACGCATGTAATAACCATGCGTGAAAATCCCGCTAGTGAAAACGAAACCATTGAGATCAATGGTTTTGTTGGGACTCGCTTTGCAGGCGTGCTTTTCATGCCCGCAAAACGGTTGTCTGTTAAAGCTTTAATAGAAAATCCACAGCGTTTCTGCAACATGTGAACGCACCCTTAAAGGGGTTTTCCCACTAAAAACATTTAGCATCTGTCCACGGGATAGCTGTAATGTATGACATAATCGGTGGTCCCCAAGTCCCCTTAGTGGATGGAACTCCATTCAGTTCAATGGAATAGCTGAGCACAACACTCCTCTGTCCCGTGAGTACTATATAAGTTAACGAGAGCATAGCCATACATGTGCACTAATGACTTTATCATCTATCAATAGCATAGATGATAAAAGTCTAAGCAGTCCAGGATCCCTACCAGCCCCGATAGTGAGGGTCCCGTTTCTCGGATAGTGAGGAGAAGATTGACTGGAGCAATGGTCGCGCATGCGCAATGTCACTCCATACACCTTCAATGGGACTGCTGAGCAGTTGTACTCGGGTATTTCCATCAGGCCCATTGGAATGAGTGGAGTGGCACCACACATATGGGACCTCCACTCCATTCAATCTCCACATCACTGCAGTGACAAGAAGCAGAGGACACCAGACCCCCGTTCTCGGGATCAGTGGAGGCGTCACAAGTTAGACTATTGATAGCTGATAAAAGTCAATTTTGGTACAACTCCTTTCAGTAATAAGATATTACATCTGTCTTCACATTTTAATGGCTCCTTCAGATGAGCGTATGTGAAAATGCGCATTTTTCATTGCAACATATTTGCGTGGTGATTGAAATTGATTTACATGCGTCCTGTACTTTTTTGCGCATGCAGGGCATGTTCATATGCGCACGCGACACCCCCACCCCCGCCCTGATGTAAAAGGCTATTTAGCCTATTGAGGTCCAGGTGTGTTCTTTTCCCCGTGGTTTTGAGTAGCGTATTCTTCATCCTCTTGAGTATTACGCGCACATTTGCGCACCTCCGATAGACTTTTAAGGGGCTCTTTGGTGCAGAATTTTGCTAGAAAATAGAGCAGGTCCTGCTTTTTTTAAATGTGCACAAAAAATCAGTAATGTGAAAGAACACAATAAACATCAATGGGGTCTCTTCTCTGCTTATTGGTGCGTATATATGGCGAACGCAAAAACGCACGTAAGCACATCCATCAGAAGCCACTCTAAATGCAACATGCCTTTTTGAGAAAGCCACTTTGAAGGGAGCCGGTCATCACCTTTGAGGCTTAAAGGTGAAGGAACTGGGAATCTGGCCAGCTGTGTTGCACACTCACCGGGTGCCTCGTTCCTGCGCTGCGTCGCTGTGAAGTTGGTGCGCGCACATAGCCTAATGGCTCCATGTGTCCGCTGTTTCATATAGATTAATGGGGATGAGTTGCCAGGTTGTGGTACGCACCAACTTTACAGGGATACCGCAGAAATGGAACATCTGATCAAGATGAAACTCAGCACCCTGGATTCCGGAACCTAGCTTATGGGGCTCCAAAGTGATGACGGGTTCCCTTTAAGAACCATGGGGATTGTATGGGAAGCTATACAGCAACCAGTTATACAGTTACGGTTATGGTTGCGGTATTGGAGGGGGTTCGAAGAAGAGCGACTAAGCTAGTACATGGAATGATGGGACTAGAATATGCAGAGAGGCTATCAAAATTGGGACTATTTACTCTAGAAAAATGAACGTTAAGGGGCGACCAAATAACCATGTATAAGTACATGAGGGGACAATACAAGGATCTCTCCCAGCATCTGTTTATACCCAGGACTACGACGGTAACAAGAGGGCATCTGCTACGCTTAGAAGAATGCAGGTTTCATCACCAACATAGAAAGGGGTTCTTTACTGTAAGAGCAGTGAGACTGAGGAACTCTCTGCCTGAGGACGTGCTAATGGCAAAATCCTTGGAGGAGTTTAAAAGGGGACTTGATGTCTTTCTGGAGAGGAAGGATATTATAGGTTATAAATCGTAGGTTAATTGTCAATCCGGGTATACAGGCAGGTAGGAACTATTAGGGGTTGATCCAGGGAACAGTCTGATTGTCATTAGGGAGTCGGAAAGGAATTTTTTCCCCAAAAGGGCTAATTGGCTTCTGCTCTTGGGTTTTTTTGCCTTCCTCTGGATCAACAACACAGCAGGATAAACAGGCTGGACTAGATGGACATTGTCTTCATTCAGCCTTACGAACTATGTTACTATGTAACCTGATTAATCTGAATTTCATTCCAACCAGAATCCATGGAATCTCTCCATTTACTACGGCCTCCCCGGGACTCGGCAGCGAGGAGTCTTGTTTATCTTGCCGATATTTCCTATCCAGCATGTGATACGGTTTCACTACGGCATCACTTACAAATATTTGTTCTGCGAGCAATGAAAACATATATTACCGGCGTGATAGATTGCTATAATGCAGCATTTATTCTACTTAGATTTTACATTTCAAAACAAATTAGTCTTTTCAAGCTGAAAGTAAAATCCTTCGCTGGGTTGAAGTTTTCCTCCGCGCGTCCTTTGCTGGTTGCTAAGTAGGTATTCAGTCTCTTCCATTAATGCAGTACAACAGAGGATACAGGGTGACAATGACTCTGTTGCTAACTGGATCAAATTAATGTAATTAGCGTATAATTTACCTGAAATTGTTTTGTAACAAACCGTTAATGAATTGCGTAGGTTTGCTCAACACCATTGTCAGAAAAATAATTAGTCTCATCACGGCACTTAAGGCTTCCGCATAAAACATCCCAAACAAAATGCACATAAATTAGACTTATGACACATATCTACGAAGGGGGGCATAGAGCGCAACACTGGAAGTACAAGACATAAGCACAGGTTGGGCCCTAGGCCTACTGGTATCGAAATATTGTATCAATAGGGGAATTTTACTTACAAATCTCGCTTTTAACATAAAACATATTGGAATACCTATATATTACTAAGCATTCTTGTCTATTGGTAGAAAACTCACAGGCACCTATTAAGTCATGTCTAAAGCACTGCTTAATAGACATCTACAATATGACAGTTCCGGAGTCCTTTCTAAGGAGCCCCAGGATAAAGGGGTTGTCCGGACTCTTTTAGAATTAATGACCTAACCTGGTGTCCCCAGCCCTGGATTCTTCTGCCACCAGCACTTTTGGGATCCATATTGATCCAGTCCCGAGAGCGATGTTCTACCCAGCTGGCTGATGAAGGGCTTGATCCTGAAACGCGTATCCAATGCTGGTTTTTATTCTATTTAATAAAAGAGAAGTTGGATATTACATCCTACTGTCCTATTACGTTTTTTGGAGACTTGTGCCTATCCTCCAGTTTCTTTTCTTTTGTTCCTCACATAGGCTCAGGATAAGTCATTAATAGTTGATCAGCAAGGTTCCACTCGGGATCCCAGCATGATCAGCTGATCATCAGGCTCGCTGTCAGTGTAGACAAAGCTGGAAGCAGATAATGCTAGCAACATTGTAGTGGCCCGGTTTGATACTATAGGCAGTGCTCCCAAGGAATTAAATGTGAGCTGTGCCTGCAGTAGCAAAGCAGGCCACTGCAATATGGACAGTGCTATGTGTTTCAGCACTGTCCACACTAACAGTGGGACCGGCAGTCAGATTTTGGTGAGTAATTGAAAAAAGCAGAATCCTGCATCAAAATCTGCAGTTAGCAGTGCAGATTTTGGTGTGGAATTCAGAGACAACACATTCCGCAATGCTGTTGTGGAATATTCCGTCCGATGTTCCCAAGACGTGGCCTAACCATGGTGTTTAATGAGGCAAACTAACAGCATCATAGAGCATAAGGGCTCCTTCAGACGAATGAGACCATAGATCGTGATTGGTTAGTGCCTGGTGCCCCACAATACTGTTTTCTGACATGTCTCTATGACATGTCAGAAGATAGAGCCTTGTGCACAAAGGTGAAAACTCACTTTAGGTGGTTAGATTAACCAGTTCTTGACTACCCGTAGACTATAAACATGTAGGTGGCCCATACCTGGTAATCAAGGGGAGCAAACGGTTGGTCAGGAAGTGGCTAAGGAGTAATAACTCATAAGCAATATTGTATATTTGAAGGTCTCTGAATGAGTCTTCTAAGGACTGTACTCCCTCCTTGACATTTTTAGAGGTAAAATGATTAAACTTCATGAAGCCAGCAAAGATTTTCTGCAAAATCAAAGGCAGTAATAGCTTTCTTGTGACACTTCAAGACGATGACTAGCCCAAAGTTAACGAACAAGTAATTTGACTTCCTTACCAATTTAGTTGTGATGATTTTAAGGAGGAGGTCAACATCAGTCAGGCTTCAATAGGGCCAATTACCAACCAGAACAATCATAGAGCAGATAAATATACTCGAGCCATTATTTGTAAGTTCTTCAACAGAAATATTTCTTAAAGAGACACCAAAGAGTCTCCTTTATTTCGCCTTGCTATCTAGTTTGGGTGGCTTTAGACTGGACCCTTATTGTCCAAATAGTTGTTCGGAGTAATCACTAAAGCGAGTTCTTGATGTTCGAATAATGAGAGGGAGAAGTCGGCAGGCAAATTCATTCGCATGAATGAATGTGACTTCACACCTTAGATCAACCCGTGGCTATTATTTTGGTAAGCTGAAACAAAATGACTAGTTTTAGGTAATTTCGGAGAGGCACACAAGGGTTGCTTGGTATAATTTTGCTCCGTGCTCCAAATTAAACAGTCAAAGAACACATCACAACGCAATGAGTGCCGTGTTGTGCAGCAATGTTCTGGCATAACTCAGTGCCGCTGCTTTATTTATAACAAACCATAGCGGGAGAGCCTAAAGGTGTCATAATATACATATCACCAATCATCATCAAGCAGAAAGGGTGCTGGCCCCACTCATTACGAAAGTTTAGGTACAGTCATGAATATATTAGTCTAGGACAGTGTTTCTCAAACTCCAGTCCTCATGACCCCCCTCACCCTCTACAGGTCATGTTTTCAGGATATCCTATAGAAAGAACACCTGTAGCAATGTCTGAACACTGACCATATTTACATCACCTGTGCAATACTGAGAAAATCCAGAAAATATGACCTGTTGGGGGTCGTGAGGACTGGAGTTTGGGAAACGCTGGTCTAGGAGGAGTTGTACAAACAAGGTCTAGTTAATATACATTTAAATGGGGCGACTATCGCCCAAATTCTCACTGAAAGCAGCAAAGTTCTTGATAATTGTCCCATGCATATGCGGTCGACAACAGGGCACTGCGTGAGAAATTGCAGTCGCTAGGTTTTTAGTAGAACTTAGGCCCCCTGCCCACGGATGTGTATTCGGCGGCGGTATGGAAAGCGCTGGCACCTGTCCACGAGCAGAGAATCATTGTGATTCTCTGCTCGCAGTGGGCAATTCGCAGCATGCTATTAGATAGGGCTGACGGGCGGAGATTCGGCGGTGGCCCCTGCTCCTGGGCGGCGGCTCCCGTGGCGAAGCTTTGACGCGGGATACCGCATCGCCCGTGGACAGCCGGCCTAAAACTCAAGTGACTGTCGGGTCATGTAAACAAGAGCCACTCAGTGTTTGAGTGACTGCTGTGAATGGAGGTGGGTGGACGGAACGATCCCCGGCCATTCCGCCTTCATTCACTTGAATGACTATCACTCTTATGTAAAGCACGAGCGAGATTTGGGCGGACAACAGTCGTCCAGTGTAAAGGTACCTTAACTTGCATGAATACTATGGCTATAGCATTGTGCATCCTATAGAACCCAGCCACTGCTCCAGTCCCCACTAGTCTCTGCTAACTCATGGACATA
Source organism: Eleutherodactylus coqui (assembly GCF_035609145.1). Taxonomy (NCBI): domain Eukaryota; kingdom Metazoa; phylum Chordata; class Amphibia; order Anura; family Eleutherodactylidae; genus Eleutherodactylus; species Eleutherodactylus coqui. The sequence continues at coordinate 286,353,743 of NC_089839.1, forward strand.
CGATTATGTGCCATTTAAGCTTGCGACTGCTGCAGCCAATCATTGACCTCAGATACTTAAAACAAATTTTCAGTCACAAAACTGTTTGCAATAAATATATTTTTATATTTGCGTGTAGCTCATGGTTCCTCATAACGCACTGGGCTATCTACTGGTGGAGGATAAATGGGTTCCTCCAAAATCAGCGGTGGATTCTTAGCATTGTAATCTGTTGCCAAATCACACCCTATGTACTGTGGTTATTCAGCGGACTACAGGGAATAACTGGCACCTTCTGTGATATTTCATATTTTCATTGGTTCATTTTCAAGTCATAACAGCTTAGTTGTAAGTGGAGGGTGTCCCCCGATGGAGAAGGGGGTACCGCCCACTTAGGAGATGGGGTCTTATTTTGAGGGCTTCTCGATGACGTTCAGGCTTGCTCACTTGCTCCCCAGCCTGGGAGCCCTCTGACCCCGTATCTATGGGCCCGGACATACTGGTGGTCACAGACCTGAAGAAGAGCTGCCATAGTTTTCTGGTTATTTAGGTTGGACATATAGGCCATGGTTTACTGACTGCTGTTCAAAGTTCACTTTATTCAACACTAAACAGAAATTTGAAAACAAACAATTAAGACACCTAATCCGAGGTATTAATCCCATATAACCAAGATAAATCAAGATAGGTCCTTAGTCTTTTGGGGTATGCGAGCGGAATGAGTTAGCACACCAAAGCCTCTAAATAACTTCTCTCGCAGCGCAAGGGTTGGTTTATTTCTATGTTTCTTGAATATCAAGGACTTCACCCTAACTAATCTGCAGAGTGGAGATGTTCGTCAGTCAGTTATGTATGTATAACCTCCCGTGTATCGGGTTAGCTTTGTCACACTTGGCAGGTCCCGATTGAATTGACTAGAGGCATTGGCTTCTACATTAGAAGCCTGGAGCAACTGCAAGGGTGGGGATGAAGATGGTGGTATTTCACAGAATGCCCCTTTTTCTCAAGCCAGACGGTAGCAAGCTGGACACGATAGAGATACAGGGTTGTCTGGAGTCCAACTATAAGCCTAGGCTTCCAGGGCCTATTGGAGGCATTACAACAACTGTCCAGCCGGTAGCCAGCTTCTTTATGAGACAATTTGGCACCAGGAACTCCTCCAATGGCACACTTCCAAAAGAATTTACACTGGCCAGAGTGAGGACGTCTCCATGTTCCACATGGCACCCATAAGGGGTGTAAGCCCCACCCCCATCTAAACATACTCTAACAGTAATAAAACATTATGCCAGTAGATGGCAGGACATCACCTCAAATTGCAGAAAACAACAGAAAACATCAGTTAATCAATATGTATAGAACTTTGCATAAAGAACATGGCATAGATTTCATACTCCCCTTTTCATAGTCACACAATACTGAAGCAGGGTTTTAGGCTTTCTTTGAAAACTTAAAGGGACTAGCCCTCTTCCATCTATTCTGCTACAGGCAGCAGACAGCTCCATAGATTGCACAGTGGCCCAGGTTGGTACTGCAGACTGCATCCCATTCACTTCAGTAGGACTCAGCCTGCTGTACCAACCCGGGCCACTGTGCAATGTATGGAGCTGTCTGCTTCCTGCAGCAAAACAACTAAAAGTGGAAGAACCCTTTTAAGTAGGCTTAAACAGGAAACAAGATGGCTTCTGAAAGAGCTCATTTCGGTCATCTTTTTAAAAGGCAAGTGTAGGAAAAAACCATCATCCTCCAGTGGCATGGAGCAAAAGTTCAGCGCAAAACTTAAAAGGGAAACAGCAACCACTAGTGGTAAATTACTGGAAAGACAACAGAACCCTTACATGCGTCTAAGAGCCGTAACGGGCTCCAAATGCATTAGCAGTATGTTGCCGAATGTCTTCTTTTACCAATATGAAATAAAGTTTCAAGATTTTATATATAGACGTGGGGTGCTGGACTTTATATTTACCTGCCCGGTGTTGCTATAACTTGCTATCTAACAAGTTTCCCATGAACCCTACATCATATCTTGGACATCCGATGTACAAGAAAACGACAGTGGGTGAGCCGTTCCAATTTTTTGTATACAGGGTTGTTTGACCATGGCATTAACCATTTCCAATCCAATTTGTATCCTGGTTTTCCTAGGGGGCTTACTCTTTTTCTGTCATTATACAATGGCGCTATCTGCTGGCTAAAGCCAGTACTGCATGAGGTGACACGTTGGATGGTCTCCGACAGCAGAGAGGCTCGCAATATACAGTAAGAGAACCCCGACGGACGTCTTCCAACATCAGAGCTGTACAGCCTTAAATCATAATGTCTTCAGACATCAGACAGTGGATTGGAAAGTGTTAACATGGTGTGGGCAGGAAGGGGTTAGCTCATCATCAAACCCTGTGGTCATTTAACTTTGGTACAATAGAACTGCAAGGGCCCTGGTGTTGTGGTCATGATATGTACAAAGAAATGCTTCCGAATTACCTTTGTCTAAAACAGGCTTTTACACAATTTACCGTAAGAGATTATTTGCCCGTTCAAAATTAGGCAACCCATTCACATCTAAATACCAAAGACAATAATAATGATTAATAAGATTTAATATTTATCTTTGCCCATGCCAGCTCAGAATACATACCCCAAAATGAGTTAATGCGAAAAGCAAAAAGACAAATCCATTGACTAAGTAAATAGTTTTCCCAATCCAATAATACACAGCGGTGCAGAAAAGATACTCTGTCCTTTTAATGATCGCATCCATCATCGTCACTGCTTTCTGGAAGATGATCTTACGACCGTGCATGGGTTTCAATGACAATTTAATTAAAACACATAACAAAGGCTAGCTAATGAAGTAAAAGGCACGAGCCGCAGAAGGGTAAAAAGACTCTTAGAAATTAAGGAAAAGGATAGAAAGTAAATCCGTACAATCCCGAAAAGGTCATGAGGAGTATTGTATGGGTTTTGTTTTTGTGTATTTTACTGCACCCGATGGAACATTTCCACTTCAGTTGAGATCAGGTCGAACTTGAGTCCTTGGACTTTTTTGACTGTTTGTAGTGCTTTGACATTATAAGTAAAGGGCGATATGACCAACAGACATTTTATGTTCTTCACACAGAACATTTGATGTAAAAAGGTGGAACAGATCTGTTGTCCTAAAGATAACTTGTAATTCTAAATAACTATTTTCTGATAAAACTGCCTCCATCCACCACTAAGAAAAAGTCGACAATGTTCTGGCAGAAATGCTTAGAGTTGATATATGAAAGAAAAGCTTTTTTGGTATTTTAGAAAATAAAAAGGTTGGGATATTTTTCTAGGTGGAAAAAAACATTTAAAGAAACTAAAAGAGTGGCTAGTCGTATCCGAAAAGGAAGACAAAACTAGAGCTTTTGGAGTTACAGAAGTGCCTACAGGTTACACTATAGGACAAAGCTTGGAACATGTTGAAAACTCCATATACAAGCTCAAAGAGATATCACCATCCTAAGCTTTTATGGTATACCCACAGGATATGTCCTAAAAGTCATCTGATACATGTGGGTCTCACTTCTGGGTTCAGCACCTATCTCAAGATCGGAGTCTGACCACCTCTGGACTGTCTGTAAGCGGTGACCAGGAGTAGTCAGGAGCATACTTTTAAAATGTTCGGTTTGGCTGGTTCACTAGATTTTTGCAAAAAGTTTTGGTTCAGTCCAAATTAGTTTGAAATGAACCAAACGTTTACCAAACAGTTACTGCTGGTGTATAACACCGTCTAAGAGCCATAAAGGCCTTGCATAACACTCTAGGGGTGTCATACAAAGCTTTTACGGCTCTTCGACAATATTATACAGCAGTGTTCAGAACTAGTGTTGAGCAAACCGAACCAGTAGAAAATCCAGAAAGCATGACTGCTGGGGGTCGTGAGGACTGGTGTTTGGGAAACACTGGTCTAGGAGGAGTTGTACAGACAAGGTACTAGTTAAGGTGCATTTACATGGGGAGACTATTGCCTAAATTCTCACTGAAAGCAGCAAAGTTTGTAATAATTGTCACATGCATACGCGGTCGCAAACAGGGCACTGCGAGAGAAATTGGAGTCGCTAGGTTTTTAGTAGAACTAAAACTCAAGTGACTGTCAGGCCATGTAAACAGGAGCCGCTGAGTGACTGCTGTGAATGGAGGTGGGTGGACGGAACGATTCTTGGCCATTCCGCCTCCATTCACTTAAATGACTATGACTCTTGTGTAAAGCACATGAGCGAGATTTGGGCGGACAACAGTCATCCAGTATAAAGGAACCTCAACTCGGAGCGAACCGAACCCGGTTTTAGGTAGTACTTTGCTAAAACCTCAATTCAGGTTTATGCTGAGCTGAACTTTTAGCAAAGTTTGACCCAAAATAGGGTTCTACTGGTTTGGATCACTCAGTACTATCCAGGAGTGGTCAATAGGTATGGAAAAAGCATAGTACGATCAATCAATCTGCTCAGTTGATTTTGTATCATCTCTGGCTGTTGCATACAGAGGGGTATTCACATCTTGGGCACCTGTGTGATCTTGTGTTTTTTTTCCTGAGCGATTAGGCTTTTTTCATGCAATTAAGTTTTGAAGCCAGTTTCTACTAAGCCAGAATCAAGACTGAACCCTAAAAACAAAAGTAGTACAGGTTCTACTCCTGCCATTGTCTAAATGACTGAGCTGTGTGAGCCTGACGATGCAAGTTTATTTTCTGTACTATAGTAATTCTGTTACAGTGACCCTTTGGTTCAAGGCTAACCAAGATGGCTGCACCGCTTCTCTCATTATCTGTTGTGCACTGGTAGTGCATTAGTAGTCTAAGACAATATACACACTGCTCTGATTGGCCAACAGTGCTCCAGTGAGCAGCAATGGCCAATCAGAGCAGTTTGAATATCTTGGACTATCCATGCACAGTATGTATTAGGTAGTCAAAGAAATGATGCAACTGGTTCTTCCAGTACTGGAGTGTTGCTCTGTGTCTCTTGCAGGCAGCTGTATTACAGCTCCATATAAGTTCTAAGGTATACAGAGCCATAATACAGTACAATTTCTACAAGGCCACATTTTATCTGCTTATGCCTATGATGTCATACATTATTTTTTTCATAAAGAAATACCCCTGCCCATCCCAAAATGTGCCATGTTCCATATTGTGTGATGACTTATCACAGAAAGCTACGACTAGTCAGGCATTTTGCTTTAGGGACAATGTAGTATTACATGTTGGTCAGACAATCAAATGAATGTCTGTCCTTGTAGTACAAGAGTAGCTTAAAGAAGCAGTCCAGCAAAAACACATTTTTCCATCTGTGTTCCCCTCACCTGATTGCCTATCACACCCTGCAAATCTCGTATGTATATTGCAGTCACTTCCATGCAGTGCAGCCTCTTGTTTGATACTTATCAGACACCCTCTCGATTTTTAGATTTCTTCCTACTTTCTTTTCTTTTATATTTTTCTAGCAATCTCATGATGCATCAGCACAATATCACATGACCAACTAAGGCCAGTAGCATCTTTGCCTGTGTGATAAGTTAAAGACAATAATTATACAATATGGTAGCATGAGCTGTCTTCTCCTTCATTATAATTGTGTGACATCATCAGTAATATGATAGGAGTTTATGTTCCCCAGTGAAGAACCTATGTGGTATGGTCCATGAAATTTCATCATAACAGGAAGTTCTCATAACTGAGTTCTAGGGACCCCTTGAGAGAACAGAAAAGTAAGTAATTCCCAGGCAGTCACCAAGAATCACATGACCAAACTGAATAGATTATTTCTAGAGATGAGCGAGCGTACTCGGAAAAGCACTACTCGCTCGAGTAATTTGCTTTATCCGAGTATCGCTGTGCTCGGGTCTGAAGATTCGGGTGCCGGCACGGAGCGGGGAGCTGCAGGGGAGAGCGGGGAGATCTTTCTCTCCCTCTCTCCCGTCCGCTCTCCCCTGCTCCCCGCTGCGACTCACCTGTCAGCCGCAGCGGCACCCGAATCTTCAGGGACGAGCACAGCGATACTCGGATAAAGCACATTACTCGAGCGAGTAGTGCTTTTCCGAGTACGCTCGCTCATCTCTAATTATTTCAGATAGAAAGGAATAACTAAACAAGGTAATACTAGCTGACTTATATATACTGGAGGGATTGCTCCATAATAAATGGGGGGGGAAATCACTGCAGTGTCCCTTTAATTCCACTCGAACAGAAGCTTCATTCCAGCCCATAGAGAGGTTTCTGAGTTGGGGACCCCGCTGTCTGTCATCCATATGCCCTAATAATGCATATGAACAGGGGTTATCTTCTTAGGACAACACCATTTAATGATGCACAATACTGAGTAGAGCTGACTTTATGATGGATGGTACCTTGTTTGGTAACCTACCAAACAATGACCAAGCAACCAAATAACACTTCAATGCAGCTTAAATAACTGTTATACAGTACAGCTAACACTAAATACTACTAAAATAATATCCTACTCAGTGGAGCGATGTTACGCAAGTAAATATTGGCAGTCAATGAGAAAATAAAAGCTTCATAAGATTCCTAAATACTGTGGTATAGTGCAGAAATATTACCAACATACAGGACTCTAGTAATAGTGCTATACAGTGTCTAAATAATACTGATATTCATAATTAGAGATGAGTGAGTGTACTCACTAATGCACAATACTTGAGCAAGTAGTGCCTTAGCCGAGTATCTCCCCGCTCGTCTACAAAGATTCGGGGGCCAGGGGGCAGCAGCGGGGGGGAGCGGGGAGGAACGGAGGGGAGATCTCTTTCTCCCTCTCTCCCACCCACAATTCACCTGTCACCGCGGCGACCCCCGAATCTTTAGAGACAAGCGGGGAGACACTCGGCTAAGGCACTACTTGCTTCAGTAATGTGCATTAGCAAGTATACTCGCTCATCTCTATTTATAATATTAAACTACTTGGTGGATGCAAGCAAAGGGTGTAAGTTAGAGATGAGTGAGCAACAAAATGCTCGGGTGCTCGTTACTCGACTCGAACTTTCAGTGATGCTCGAGAGTTCGTTTCGAGTAACGAACCCCATTGAAGTCAGTGGGCGACTTGAGCATTTTTGTATATGACTGGTGCTCCGCTAAGGTTTTCATTTGTGAAAATCTTAGCAAATCACCAAAGTCATGTAATAAAAACAGAAATGGATAGGGCAGGCGAGGAGCAACATGCAGGGCTACATTTCGGGCTCCGAGGTCTCACTATTAAGCCACAATAGTGAGACCCCCCCCCCCCCCGCACTGTCAGCATAAAGATCGTTCTCCTCTGCCACAGCTGTAACAGCTGTGGCAGAGAAGAACGATGTTAGCCCATTGAATTCAATGGAGCCGGCAATACAGCCGGCTCCATTGAAAGCAATATGCTGCCGGCGAGCGCGGGATGAATTTTCGGGAAGGGCTTAAAAATATAAGCCATTACCTGAAAATCATCCTAAAATGTGTAAAAATAAAAAAAAAATGTATACTCACCTTTCCGTTGCAACCGGAGTTCAGCCGCGTCTCCTGAACTGCTTTCTGTAGTATTCAGCAGGTGGGGATTTAAAATCCCCGCCTGCTAAATGAGCTGCCTCTGATTGGTCACAGCCTCACCAATCAGAGGCAGCTCTCACTCACCCATTCATGAATTCATGAATGGGTGAGTGAGTGCGGCCTCTGATTGGCTCAGCGCAGGGTCAAGGTGAGTATATTTTTTTTTTACACATTTCTGGATGAATTTCAGGGAAGGGCTTATATTTTTAAGCCCTTCCCGAAAATTCCTCCCACGCTCGCCGGCAGGCCATTGCTTTCAATGGAGCCGGCTGTATTGCCGGCTCCATTGAATTCAATGGTCAGTGCTCGTTTAATCGAGACGAGTACCGCGTGGTGCTCGTCTCGAGTAACGAGCATCTTGAGCACCCTAATACTCGAACGAGCATCGAGCTCGGACGAGTATGCTCGCTCATCTCTAGTGTAAGTCCATGAGTTACACCTCTACCAGCAATAGCGGGTGATGCATCTTATGTAACAAAATGCACACCCCCAAGGTCAGCACTGGTTCTGACATACCATGTTTCAGCATATGGAGTACCTATAGCTCACAGGTACACCAGCATAAAGGCTCTAAGTGCTGCATTGATTCATTATAGCGTAACTAACTCGAGGGGTAGCAAAGGGTACTTAACCATCCTCAGCCCCTGCCAATAACAGGCCGCAGTGTCATTGCCCATTTCCTGGCTAGAGATCAGCAGACTTTTGAAAAGTTCAGCTATGCTGGTTTGCTTAATTTAAAAAAAAAAGTTTGGTTTGGTCCAAATTAGTTTGAACCAGAAATTCACCAATACCCCTGAAATAATGATCCTGGCTAAATGGCGGTGGTTCTTCTTCTGTTGCCTTGGGGTCCTATGTTCACATCTGGCAGCATATGCATGGAGTTTGTATGTTCCCCTTTTGTTTCATAATAATCATCTTTATATAGCACATACATATTACATAGTACCTTAAATTACTCGATATTTGCTGTCCCCCATTGGGGCTCACAATCTATATTCACCTATCAATATTATTTTTGTAATTGTCTGAGGAAAGCCAGACAAGGATAGGGAGAACACACAAGCTCCATGCAGATGCAAGTTGTCAGATTTGAACCTAGGACCGCTGTGCTGCAAGGCAACAATGCCAACTACTGAGCCTCCCCTCTCCTTTCTCCTCCTTTCCCTTCCCCTCCCCTGCCCTCGTTTCCTCTCCTCTCTATTCCTCTGTTCTCCCCTCCCCTCTCTTCCCCTGCCCTGTCCTTCCTTCCTCTCCCCTCCTCTCCACTCTCCTCACCACTCCCTTCCCTCCCCTGCCCTGATCTCCCTCTCCTCTATTCTCTTCTTTCCACTACACTGCCTTCCCCTTCCTTGCCCTGCTCTTCCTTCCTCTTCCCTTCCCTCTCCTTTGCCATCTCCTGCCTTTCTCTCCCTGGCCCTCCCTTCTTCTCCTTTCCCCTACACTCCCTTTCCTTCCCCTGCCCTGCTTTTCCTTCCTCTCCTCTCCCCTTCTCTCTCCTTTCCCCTCGCCTCCTATCCCATGCCTTCCCTTCCTCTCCCCTCCTCATTTGTAACCAGACAACCCCTTTAATCACTATGACATGTCTGAAAATTTTTGAAAAACTTTAGTTACACTTTAACATAATTTTGCGTGTGTACATGCAGTCCTTTATAGTAGCACAGATAGTATTAGTTATTCCAAAGACAAACTCAGCCCTATTACATCTGTATCTTAATTATCGTTATCATCTATGATAAGGATCATTAGCCGGGACAAGGGGAATAGATTTATTCCTGGTTAGATGTTTCGGAAATAAATATGACTTGAGTCTACTCTTGCCACATGACGCCAGCTGGTTGTTATATCTAATAGTTACAGCAAACACTTTACATCTCCTGCCAGGAACTCCACTTAGCAGCCTGGCACCCTAACCACAAAGATTCTCGTTTTGCTTTCATATTGCTTAAAAAAAAAAAAATTAGAGTTGTGATCTACAACAAAAAAAAAGTCACTCGTCTGAACAAAGGGAACAAGTATGCGTTTCATCTCCTCGTTAGTGCGCCCCCCGCTACCGGCCCCCTGATACCGGACGCATCATCGGCGTACACTCTTGTTCTACCAGAACCTGAAGCATCATCGTTATTCACAAGTTCCTTGAACATTTTTGTCTTACTTTGCATGGGTTAATTGCCCTCGGAGGAATGTTTAGGATACTTTATACCAGTTAGTTGCTTTTCTTGTCAGCTACTTTGCAACTTGTATCCGCTGTGTTTGCTGTTTCAAGAGCAGGTCATTAGTAACACTAAATACTTCATGGAACCCATCGTGGGTTTTTCCCCATCTACACCATTAATATCCATTACACGCTGAGATCAGTCACGTATATTGATCTCCTCTAGATAGGTCTTCTTACTTCCACCACTGCCTCTATTAACCCGACTGCTTCTCCGAAGGTCCAGACTCTCCGCACCAAACAGAATTCTGAATATTTGGTATAATAGATGTGTTTTTTCATGTGCTATTGGATGACTTAAATGCTAGCACTGCCCAATTAGGCAAGTAATTGTGTGAGAAGGGCAGAAAGTGTTTCAAGATGCTGCTAAGAAGATAAATAGTAATGTATCAGTAAACGGAGTGTTAACCCTATGCATTTTCTCCAGGCATCCCTTTGAACAGCCCTTTGAAGACATCTTTTTTTAGCTCTTGCAACTCAGTGCAGGAGGCTGCAGTGATAAGAAGAGGGGGACATATGACGCCCATTCTTGGGATTGGTGAGGGTCTTGTTGATCAGACTTTAAATACCTATTCAATGGATAGGTGATAAAAGTAGTTTTTAGTACAAGCCCTAAAATATAATTTCCCTACAAAGCAACTATTTATCTTAGTGGTTGTCAAACTTAAAAAAATGTGAGCAGCTGCATATGGGCAAAAAAATAACCAAAAAGCCCATAAATCTCTTGCCGCAGTTGATCATTGCAGTCAATCATCAGTGATGCCAGTATATGACTGGTGTAGCCAACAGAGACCAGCGAGGCATCACAGACCACTGATGGATAATTTAACCCCCCTACAGTCACATTACATTTAAAAGAATTGTAACAATGTTATAATAATTTGTTAATATTTACCCGTCCTATGTCTCTTGTGGAAGATGATGTCACAGGAAGTCAACCAATCAGGGCCATGGCATCACGGCACCCAGGAAGTGAGTGCTGATCCCTAGTGAAGGAGATGTGACACTGCAGCCTACGATTGGCTGCACTGGTCAGGTGAATAACTTTTTTAAATTTTTTGCTGCGGGGGCAATGGAAAAAAAAGCTATTTGACCACTGTTTTGGGGGATTTATTTTTACGGTGTTCACAGTGTGCTATAATTATTAAGTTACCTTCATTCTTTGAGTCATTGCAATCATGACAACACCAAATTTATAACTTCCAATAGGTGGCACTGTGAAAGATTTCTCCATCACACATTTGAATGGATTTTTCCCATGGAGCATTGTATGACCTATATACAACTCCCTACACCCTTGTAGTGCTCTCTACAAGTAGATGCATTGTCCAACAGACTCAGGTGAAAAATAGAAATTCTTACAGTCAGGTAATTCACCATATTTCTTAAGAGGTGTGTTTGTCTTCCCAACTACTTTCCCAAATTGGATTGGTTGTAACGAAGGCGTGGGCACATAGCGTAGTCAGTGGAAGCCAAAGGTCGGTACACAGGTAGTATCGGTTTGCAGTACAAGAGGAGCTGGCAGGTAGCGTAGTCAGTGGGTGCCAGAGGTCAGTACATGGGTAGTATTGGTTCACAGTACAGAGGAGCAGGTGGTTAGCGGAGTCGGGGGAAGCCAGAGGTCAGTACACTGAGCAGCTGTTTGTAGACAGAGGAGCAGAAAGGAGAGGAGCTTGATTGCAGGCTGGGAGCTCAATAATCACGCACTGAGGGAGAGACAGGGCCAGGTTTACATAGTGTGGCTAATTAGTGCAGAGTGGAGCTAATCAGGAGCTGGGTTGCAGGAGCAAGTACTGGACAAGGTTGGGCAAGGAAGCTGCCCAGCAGGCTGAACAGCTCACCGGGGAGAGACGCCGCCTGAAGCAGGCGAGTTCCCAGGTTTGAACCCTGGTGCAAAATGTGCTGTTTTTAGGAAATGTGGACCAAGGCTTTTACTGAGCGTTAGTTAGTGTCTATAGAAATGGGAGAAGATCACACATACATAAATTACGCTGATGAAATGCATTTTCAAACAATTTCCTGTTTCTTAAGGGCTCTTTTAGAAGAACGACGTGCCAGGCAGAGATGTCCAACAGGTCGTCCCAAAGATAATCATTTCTGTGCTTTTATATAGGAACAATCATTGTAGTGCATGTATACAGAGCTGGCTGAAACATCGTTCAGATTTCTGCATGTAGAAATTGAACAACGAATAAGAAGTGAACAAATTTTCGTTCATCATTCAGTCGGGGTGTGCCTTTACACTAACCGATCCAGCTGGATGCGGCAATCTGGCCGATTTATCCACCCCTGTAAAAGGGCCCTAATTACAGAAAGTCACATAATGACTTTTCTCGTAGGGTAATATGAATATAACGTGCATGCAAATTCCTTTTAAGTATCAAAATGTAACTTTCTATAGGAAACTGAAAAAAAACATGAAATAAAGGAAAAGAAATAATGAAAATTCAATGTACGTCGGATGACATGATGATGTTTTACCGTTAAGAATGTCTGCCCAAGACTTTATTTCCTTCTGTGAGAGAAGTACTGAAGTTTCTGGCAGCCCCTTAAACCAACTCTTACCTAGGGCCTTAAACAGTAAGGGAGATAGCTGTCAGTTGATGTATATCAAGCTTTAGAGGCATTTAAAGCCAAGTGCTTGGAGCCAGTCATATACTGAAGCCTGATAGTAAACAGAAGAACTGGACCAGCTCACCTGGAAGCCGTTCACGTGGCCGTACACAACACCTCCTTGCAACTTCTCAACAGTGAAGACCGGCACAGACTCAATTGCATTTGCTTCTTTATTGCATAAGACTAAAATCAGCATTGCAACAACATATCACATAATGAAAAAAGTCAAGCAGATCCAACTGACGCGTTTCAGATCAGTCAGCTTGGAGGCTATAAGTAAAGTGCGATTGGTCTGAAATGCGTCGATACATATTTACAAATACAGATTATTATTATATTTCTCTATTATAATATTGGGATTGCTTGTTGTGTCACTGTTTTAGTCATATAGAGTAAAGAAATGCATTTCATTTAGCCTGTGCCACTCATTACCACTGTCTGAGAATATACTGGAGCCTAATATTGTCCCTTCTAAAGATAAGCTATCTAGTCATAAAAAAAGGCACAAACTTGGGACAATTTCAGAATGATGCAATGAAAGTTTATATAGGTGTAAAAAAGTCTTCAATATGTATTTTATATATGTTTTAACCCCTTAATGACGCGGACCCTTTTTTTTCCATTTTCATTTTTTCCTCCCCCCTTTAAAAAAAAAAATCATAACTCCTTTATTTATCCATCGACGTCGCTGTATGAGGGCTTGTTTTTTGCGGGACGAGTTTCTGTTTTCAGCGGTGCTATTCAAAGTACCATATAATGTACTGAAAAACTTAAAAAAAATTCCAAGTGGAGTAAAATGAAAAAAAAAAACGATATTCCCCCATCTTTCAGTGCGTCTTGTTTCTACGGCACACAAACTGCAACAAAAATGACACAATAACTTTATTCTATGGGTCGGTACGATTACTACGATACCAAACTTGTATAGGTTTTCTTTACTGTACTACTCTTTTTTTTTCAAAGACATTTAATTTTTTTCAATTATTTTCTGCCGTCATCTTGTGCGCGCAATAACTTTTTTATTTTTCCATCAACGTAGTTCAGCGAGGGCTCATTTTTTTGGGAATGTCCTGTAGTTTCCGCTAGTACTAATTCGGAATACATACGACTTTTTGATCGCTTTTTTGATTTGCGATTTTTCTGGGAGACAGGGTGACTGAAAAAGTGCGTTTCTGGCGTTCTTTTTTTTTTTTTCGGACGACATTCACCGTGTGGGGAAAATAATGTGCTACTTTAATATATCGTAATTTTACGGATGCGTCAATACCAAATATGTATTTTTATTTTATGATTTAGATTTTTAAATTACAGATATGGCAAAAGGGGGGGGGATTTAAACGGAGATAGCTTGATAGGCAGTCTCCCAAGGCAGCCCTGGGGCCCCCGGCTTCCATGACACCTGCACGGCTTCCCTGATCTCACAGCAGGGGGTGGGGGGGCGTACGGTGTTCGGGGGATTTAAATGCCGCTTTCAGAATTGACAGCGGCATTTAAAGGGTTAATAGCCGTGAACGGCCGATTGCAGCTATTGCCCGCAGGTGTCAGCTGTAGTAAACAGCTGATGCCTGGGCTGTATGAAGAGAGGTCGCCCCGCGACCTCTCTTTATACATACCCCGATGCTCCAGGACGTAAATGTACACCCTGGAGTGGGAAGGGTTAAAGGATTTTCTGCCTTAAAAAGCATTTTCAAATACCCCACTAGAGTGCTTCAAGTTACAAGCGTTATCCAGACAGTGCCCGCTGGGATACACCAGGATCAGAGCAAAAGTACTGCTCCAACCCCTGTGTAGTGGCCAGCACATGTAATTGCAGGCGTAGTTCTCATTGGAATCAATGCAATTACAAGCAACGGCCACTACACAGGGGTCGGAGCTGAGGATTCCACTCTGACCCTGGTGTATCCTGGCGGGCGCTGCCCGGGTGAGTACTTTAATGGATTAGGATTGTCTGTAATCATCTTATCTTTAGGGGAGTCATCAAATAGAAACGACTTGTCCAAAGTGTTAGGAAACTTGACAATGAATTATTTTTAATTTTTTAACCTCCTAATTGTCACATAAAAATTGGAAAAAACCCTCCCCAAAATTGTAGATTTATTGTAGATTTAGAAATTAAGGCCGGCTTCAGACGACTGTGTGTGTATATTTGCGCACCTCCCATAGACTTCTATCGCGCTCTTGATGCGGAAAATAGAGCAGGTCTTATTTTTGTGAGAACAAACCCATTGAAATCAATCTTGTTTTTTAAACTAATTTTATTGAATAATAACATATTCCACTAATACAGACAAATGTATGAGTACATTCCACCTGACCACAGTCCACCATGGGGAGGAGCACTAAAAGGTGCGATTTATCACCGTGGATCTCGCAATGACACCTCACCCATGGACAGCCAGCCTAAGGCTGCTTTCACATCTGCGGCGGGGTTTCCATTTTGCTACTCTATTCCTCAAGCATGAAAGGGAAATCTCCTGTCCGAACATGTCCATCTTACAGTCTTATAGTCAATGGTGACCGTTCGGTTTCTGCTCAGCTCCCTGACATTTTACTGGAAGAAAAAGCTCTACTATTTTTCCTTGAAAATAAGACCTTGTCCTATAATAACTTTTGTCCCAAAAGAGGCAAAGGGTCTTATTTTCGGGGATGTCTTATAATACTTACCTAGCAGGCATCGCCCATGTCCTGCCCGCTGTTCTCCGTTGTTCCAGCAGGCTTCCAAGGCTTCCATGGCTGTGATTGGTTCAACGAGCGCCGCAGTGATTGGCTGAGTCAAGGCGCTCAAGAACCAATCAGTGCAATCGCTTGCTGGAGGCAGGGTTTACAAAACTGTAGACACCAGCGAGAGGGACCCGGACAGCGCCTGCTAGGTGAGTATTGCTTTTTTTCATGCAGTGTAGCTAGGGATTATTTTTGGGGTAGGGATTATATTTCAAGACACCCCTCCCCCACCTCCCTTGAAAATCACTGTAGGTTTTTTTTTTAAGAGTAGGTCTTATTTTCAGGGAAATTCCTTGTGCCGGATTTACAATGGCACCTCCAAACTGAGTTCCATCACAGATGTGAAAGCAGCCCAATAGGTGTAGTTCTATCAAATTTGTGAAGTATGATATAGCAAACAATATATCCCATCACTTTAGAGTGATTAGCTTGTGTAGATACCAATATGTCTTAGGGAAAGTAGGGAAATAGAAGGTGGAACGTCAGGGGTTTGAAGAACGCATTTATCAGATGACGGTCATATTGTAAAATCTATATAGGAATATTTCAGAATTAGCTATAAAGTTACATATGGGTCAGGTGGCTTTTTTTTATCTAACTATATTCTTGTTTTTCTAGTCGATCTAGAAATAGAAAGTCAGGGAGGGAATATTGTGTGATTCCGTTGTTGAGGGATGATATCGAATATCCCATATCTTATGACATTTTTCCGGGGTTTTTTTGTTTTTATTTTTTTTCCATAAGAAATGATGGTGTTAAAGGGGTTCTGACATTTAAAAAAAATTTACTCACCTTGCCTGGCCAGGACCGATCACCAGGCATGTCCCCTCCAGACGACATCTTCTTCTGTGGCTTGTAAAAGCAGAGCAGGAGCGGTCAAAATGACCGCTTCCTGCTCTGCTCCGTCCGTCAGCCACTTCCGAGGTGAACGGACGGGCCGCCCACAGCAAGCACGTCACAAGCAGTGCTTGCTGTGGGCGGCCCGTCCATCCTGGCTGAACTCCGAGATTCTGCGCGTGCGCAGTGGAGACGCGGCCCGTCCTGACTCCTGTCAGAAGGCACCTCTCCACTGCGCATGCGCGCAATCCCGGCGTGGCTCGTGAAGGAAGAAGAGGAAGAACAGCGCCTGCTGGGAGATGACCCCCCTGATGACAACAACAACTGAAGACAAGGTAAGTATTATGTTTTTATGCTTTAACAGCCATAAAATCGTGTCCATTAGGCAGACCAGGGAACAAAGGCTGTTAAAGCATAAAAACATTATTCACGTCAGAACCCCTTTAACCATGTCATACCATTAAACAACAGTTTGGGGTCTCCTATCCATCTATTTCATTGCAATATTTTTAGGGCTATAAAAGGTGCTTCGCGTAGTAAGATTCATATATGATATTGCCATTGTTCGTCATCTCAAAGACCTAGTAAACAAAGTTTAGAAGTTTTGGTTGACCAAGTTTTTGACTAAGTAATTCTATTACTACAGACCAATATATTTGAATTTTGTTACAATTCAACATGTAATATAGTTTAGTAGTGTTGCTATGGAAAGAGCAAGTCTGATGCCACATATGTAACCCAAATGAACCTCCAGAATGATGGTACAGCACAAACTACAATCTTACACAAACCTTCTTTCTTGTGCTCTTCTAGCCTCTGTGTTACTTTCTGCTATTTCTTCAAAAGGACAAAGAGTCTTTGGTTTGCTTGTCAAGACTTAATTTGCATACTTTTTCCCATGGAGCTTAGCCTGGAAATAAGTCTCCATGCGCTCGCTGAGTCTCTTCAATGAGAGCCAATACTCCCGAGTTTCTCCTTCTTTGAAACTGAAGATGCTCAATTGCATATTGTCTCAATGTAATAATATTCATCCTGTTATCTATGACTCAAGATTTGGATAATAAAGCAAAGTTATTAGAGATGATGTATAACTTTTAGAGATGAGCGAGTATACTCACTAAGGCACATTACTCGAGCGAGTAGTGCCTTAGCCGAGTATCTCCCTGGGGGGGAGATCTCTCTCTCCCTCTCTTCCCCCACCCCCCCCCCCCAGCCCGCTCCCCACCTCCCGCCGGCCCCCGAATCTTTAGAGACAAGCGGGGAGATACTCGGCTAATGTGCTACTCGCTCGAGTAATGTGCCTTAGCGAGTATACTTGCTCATCTCTAAAAGTTATACATTATGAAGTTTTAGAAGACCTATATCATGGTACCTTTATCTTGGCAAAGCTAAAGGACGCCGGGTTCCAGGGGTCCCACTAATCCATTCTGCCTTGCCTAGTTTAGATATAGAACTGGATCAAGCAACTAAATCTTATTCCTGGTGAAGGAAGAGACACCTGCGTATATACATTACAGTTTTTTTTTGGTTTCCTACTTTCCATCCCATCCTGAGATGTTTATGGACAATCTCATCTCTGAACTCTTTTAGGCACCTGTTTTTTTTAAAGTGCTTGCCCAAGTTGATCAAACCACTGACCCTAGGTGCCCAACACGTTAAAATACCAAATCAATGGCTACTCGTGTGGCGCAGCAGAAATGCAGCCCTAAGCTCTCGCTCACGACCTGATGGTTGCGAGTTCAGGTAGCCTTGTTCAAATTTTGTTCCAAAACTGGAGAGTCTCTTGAAAGAGTCCTGTGTAGCGCAGAGTGCTAAGGTAGAAGGAATGCAGTCCTAAGCTCATGACCTGAAGGTGCCGAGTTCAATTCCCGCATGGCTCAGGTAGCCGGCTCAAGGTTGACTCAGTCTTCCATCATTCCAAGGTTGGTAAAACAAGTACCCAACTTGGTGGGGGGTAATAAATAGAATTACTTGAAAGAGCTGTGGACCAAGTTGGCACTATACAAATAACAAGATTTGTTTAACAAGATTTACTCACCTTTCCCCAATTCCCAGCTCGTCCCCAACCACTTCTCTCTGAATCCGTCAACAAACAAGCAGCAGCAGCCAATTATAGCACTCAGCAATCATGGTTTACGGGATGTCATAGGAGCCTGTAAACAAAGTCAGCGGAGAGCGAAGCCACAGCGAGGGTCAGAGGAGAGAAGTGAGTAACTGCTAAACTGTTATTTAATGTATGGGAGACTAATGGGATGGAGAACCTTAACTCGGACGACCTTTTTTAGTATTATACCTGCTTCTTGTCATCTTGCCTTTGCTCTTGTTGTATGTAGGTATGTTAAATGCTATTAACAGAAATCACTGCGGTATATTGGTGTATGGATATCAGTATTGCATAGTGGACGGTGGAAACGTATCATGGCAACCCAAGCTGCTAAACGTTAAACATTAGCATTACAATAGCACCCTGAGAATGGAAATGAGAAAGCGATTTGGATGTAAAATGGTATATATTGTGTGGTCTGTGATTTAGCTGCTTTTGCCCCTTTCATTTGATTGACTGTTCAACAAGAATAATATAAGTGCAGACGGCGCTATTAAAAGTGGCTAGACAGGTGTCAATAGTTCAGGTGTGAATTGTGTGCAATTGAGAAGGAGAATTATGAAGACAAAAGATGGAAATGGCTTTGAAGAGCAAGCCATGGAAAGTGGAGACGACTGCATTTCATGTAAACATACCAAGGTCTCTAATGGGCCTGGGACCGAAATCAGGCTTTCTACTGCTATAAGCCACACTTCTCTTTATTATTATTGCTCAATCTGCATCTTTAGGATTAAATGGGTGCGGATTATAGTTGAAAACAATAGCATGACTTAAAAAGTACTTACAATTACAAAAAAAGACCCACATTTCCAATAGTTTAGCCAAAAATGTTGTGGGCTTTCTTTACTTCCGTCTGCATTATTTTTTTCGTATTGTGAGTGGGGTTCTTCTTGGTTTCATCCCCCGCTTAACCTCAGAGAGATTACTGAATCTTCTCCCTCCTCCTCTTCCTTCCCTTTCCTCTTTTCTGTGCCTTCAGGTAAGGCCCATTTAGATCCAATGATTCTCGCTCAAAATTCACTCAAAGCCGTCTCTTGAGCGAGAATCGTTGGGTTTAAATGCAGGGACATCGTGCAGTTTTTGTGAATGAGTTGTTCCTCTCTCAATTCTCGTTTCTTCTTATCAGCGGTGTAGGCTGTTATCAGTCGGTAGTGCTGATAAGATTTTTTGAGCTCTGGTCCCGCTGGTAGTTCACAACGAGATGCGTGCCGTAATCGTGGAGAACAATACAGCTGTTTGCTTATGCAAAACAGCTGTATTGTTCGCCGAGTGATAGCAGCTGTGTCCCGCTCCACCTGCATAGCTCTTAAGTAGCTACTTAACTACTATAGACTATGCAAAGATGATCGCTCGAAACGGTCACTCAAATTGTCATTTGAGCGACTTTTGAGCCATCATCTGTCTGTGTAAATGGGGTCTTATTTTGTTACGGAATAAAATGGGGCCTATTTCCTATCCAAACAGAGGAGGAGCAGGAGTATTATAGATAAGGACTATATAAAGCAAACATAGTTGAGATCCATTGGCAATATGGAAAGTAGGTTACTGCTCACTGAGCCGGCACTCACTGGGGTAGATGTGGGACTGGATGGTGGTTTGGGAAAGCAAGGTGAGCAGGCAGCTAGCTGGGTGACAGGAAGAGGGGTAGAGGGAAGAGATCCAGGGAGGCTAGTCCTGAACTGGCACACCCCAACAAGTTTGCAAAGCTGGCAGATGAGGGGGATGCCATTACAGGATTATCACTGCCACAGCATGACATGCCTCTGACCCCCATGGGGATGTCTGCTCCAGTAGAAAGGGGAGCAGGAGTGCAAGGCAGGATAGACAGGTCCTGGTAGTGGGAAACTCAATTATTAGGGGGACAGACTGGGCAATCTGCCACAAAGACTGGAATCGTCGAACGGTGTGCTGTCTTTCTCGCACTTGTGTTCAACACATCGCGGATCGGGTTGACAGATTACTAGGAGGGGCTAACGACTCAATGGCGAACAAGAATCATTCACTTTTCTTTCGTCATTCATTTTATGCTGGAATAAAAACCATCACTAAACGTTCGGCTTAAACATCGCTCATTGAATCGTTCCCATTGACTTGTAGAGCGAATGTGCACGACCAAACAATCCTGAACGAGTCTTGTTTGAACGCGCCAACGATGTATCTGCCCATCTAAATACACCACACAAGAGCAAACGAGTTAGCATCAAGGTCAATCGCTCATCCAAAGAATAATTGTCTCGTCTCAAAGGACCCTTAGCTGTAACTCAAGTGTTCCATTGCTTTAGACCACCTACATGAATGGCTTTTCATCAGCTAAGGCTTCCATATACTCTAATCGGAGATAGGGTTCTGAAGAATGTATTCTTGCCACGTCTCTTCTGCGTACAGATAGGGCAGGACCAAGTCCAGGTAAGATGGCAGCCATATAATCCCCTTTCGGCTGGTATTGTCGGCGCTCCACGCTGAATGATAAATTTGAAAGCAGAACATGTAAACAGGATTTCTTTCCCTGCAGAGTTCCAGCTTAGGCTGCTCGCTTGTCTCTTTTAATATGATTTGTCCTGGCCATAGAAAACAAGGGCTCCTTTTTCCACCGATCCCTCTGCTAATGTAATTAGCATCTAGTCAATAATGTTCAGCATTTCATTTTACCGCTTTAATTAACAAATTCAATTTGTTCAAAGCACTGTGAAAGCAAATTAAAAGCAGACAGAAGGGAGAGCTGCAGGTCTAGATATATAGAAAGGTGTTTGGATGCCGGATCTTTATTTAGTTCTTTATTTACATTCACTTTTTGATTGTTCCACAAAAGTAAATAATTAATTATCCTCCGTAACGCGAGTCGTCTGTGATAATTGCAAAAAAAAAAAAAAAAGACCAAAATCGGATTATGTCAGTCCGTAATATGTAATATGTGAGAATGTTGGATTCCAGAGCATTATAGGATGGTGAATATTATTTGTATAGCGCCAACTTATAGCACAGCGCTCTTAAGTAATGTATTTATTACCCCCCACCAAGCTGGGTACTCATTTTACCGACCTCGGAAGGATGGAGGCTGAGTCAACCTTGAGACAGCTACTTGAAGCACCCGGGGATTGAACTTGCAACCTTCAGGTCATGAGTAAGAGCTTAGGACTGCATTTCTGCTACCTTAGCACTCTGCACCACACAGGACTTTTTCAAGAGACTTTCTAGTTTTGGAACAAAATTTTTGTCCAAGGGACGCAGCTGGTACATTACTCGCAGTTGTTCTTCTCTGCCATCCCTCCGATCTACCAGTTTTGGGTTCTGTTTTTGGAGCCAAGATGGCCGATGTCATCTTCAGACTACTTAAATCCCACAATGCATAAGGAGCTTTAGACTATCAATGCACTATACCTGCTTTCCTATTGGCTAGCACTGCTCTCGCGGTCATCACTGGCCAGTAATCAATGCACGGTGTGCATCAGGTAGTTTGAAGATTGCAGTGGCCACACTGGGCAGCCAAAACTAAGGCTGGAACCAACTTAATATACCTGCTGCCTCCTCTGGAACATAATTTTGTCCCAAAATTAGAGTTTTTTCCCCCAAAACTAGAAAGTTCATGCTTGTAGTGGTATAAAACATTGTACTGGATATATAGTAGCTGCTTTATAGTAAATATCCACCTTTAGCCATCTTGGATAGCTGAAAATGAGACCCAGAATCAGGAAGTTGAAGAGTCAAAGAAGAACAACCGCAGATAATATATGCGTCACCCCCTGCATTCTTAGGCCTCGGTCACACGGGCGTTTTTGGGTCCGACTTGCAGAGACGCTTGCGATCTGCAGATATATAGACCCAATGCATAGCAATGGGTTCGGTCACATGTCCGTTTTTGATGCAGATGTGCAGATAATTATATGACACACCGATTCGCAGAACGCATGTAATTGCGTTCTGCGCAAATCGGTGCTTCTATATGCGCTCAATGGGGCCGGCGGCAGCAGCGCCGACCCCATTGAGAACATAAACTAAAGATTGTTCTCCTCTGCCACAGCTGTGCCACAGAACAATGCTCTCCCATTGAAGTCAATGGAGCCGGCAATACAGCCGGCTCCATTGAAAGCAATGGGCTGCCGGCAAGCGCTGTATGAATTTTCGGGGAAGGGCTTAAAATATAAGCCCTTCCCTGAAAAAGCATCCTGAAAATGTGTAAAAATCAAAAAAAAAGTATACTCACCTTTTTGCTGCAGCCGGAGTTCAGCCGCGTCCGGCCGGCAGTTCTCCTGAACTGCTCTCTGTAGTATTCAGTAGGTGGGGATTTAAAATCCCGGCCTGCTGAATGGGCTGCCTCTGATTGGTCACAGCCCTCAGCCAATCAAAGGCAGCTCTCACTCACCCATTCATGAATGGGTGAGTGAGTGCTGCCTCTGATTGGCTGAGCACTGTGATCAATCAGAGGCAGCTCTCAGCTATTGAATGACAGCTATTTTCACTTCACTTTTCAAAAGTGTCTAGGAAAGGTTGTGGGGTTTGAGTTGGAATGAGATTTTTAGACAGATTTAAGAATTGGGACTTTGTAAGAAGTTACAAAAATGGTCACAATGTCACTCCAGTAGCCGGCCGATGTACAAAGTGACTCCACATCTTATAGACATATTTAAAGATGCATCAAACTTATCAACATTGGGCGACATTTGTTGCATTTTAAATTGGAAGAGGGGGAAAAAACCTTCTTCTAAAGTAAAGTTAAATATTCCTTATGATAAAATACCCCAATTGAACATTTTTAGTGGTTTTTTTATGAATATTGGCGCTTTTTTGTGTCCATGGTGTTTTTTTCAAAATTGCAACGTGCGTCGGGTCTGGCCATTTTTTTTTTGGTGTTTTGCAATAGGATTCTCTAAAGTAAAATTCAAAACTCCACAAAAATCTATGTGCAACCAAACAATGCCTATAAAAATGCAGGCATCATTAAAAAAAACTTCTAACACTTCTCTCACCACTTTTGCAGAGTAGCGAGGAAAGGGGCCTAGTATTTTGGCGTTTTTAGAAAAATTTAAAGCAGTGTTTCCATTACTTTAAATTGCTTCACAACCCACTCTATACTTCCTGGTCGCTACTGATGAGGACATGTGACTGCTGCAGCCAATCACTGACAACGGAAGGTCACTGCTGTATCCAGTGATTGGCTGCAGCAGTCACATGTCCTGGCCAGCAGCAACCAAGAAGTACAGAGTGCTTGTGACGCCATTTTAAGCTGTGGGAAAACCCCTTAAAGAATTGTGACTTTATAAAAAGTTGCAAAATTTGTTGCCGCCTCGCTCTAGTACTGTAACTGAGTGGCATAAAAAGGGTCTCCAAACATATTTGAAGATGCGACTAATTTAATCAGCCTGTGATAGTGTGATAAATTTATTACAAATATTAGCAACATTGTCTTCAGCAAAATTCATAATAAAATCCTTCTATAGATGAAGGAAGCCTTGAACACATTTGCGACTTTTTTCAACTTTTTACATGTTCTCATCATATTTCAAAAGTGGTGAAAAAGAGGGCGGGGCTGCTATTGGGCTAGCAGATTTATTGGCTTCATAGCCAAAATTTAGCTATCCCCTGCTTATTGTGGCAGTCAACCGCTAAGGTCTGTGATTGGCTACAATAGCCTGAAACATTCTGTAACATTCTGAAACTAGTTCACTGGGGCCTGTAAACAAAGTGCTAGTTGGGAGAACAGAGCTGGAGCAGCGGGAACTCGAGACAGGTGAAAATGTGCTTTTTTTTATATTTTTTCACCATGGGTAGGCTATTAGCCTGTGTCTTGTCTTAATAGATTGTCAGCAGAAACACCATATAGTGCAATACTGTAGCATTGCAGTATATTGTATATGCGAATAAACAAGTTCAAGTCCCCTTAGAGGACTAGAAAATAAGCGAAAATAAGTGAAAAAGAGTTTTTTTTATTATTGTAAAGAAAATAAAGGATGTTAAATGTTTTTTTTTAAAAAAACCTTTACCTGTTTTAATAATTTAAAAAACTCTAGATAAACCCTCAAAACATATAAAGTATTGCCACAACCATGAAACTCTTATATCAAATGAATACATTAGTTATCCTGTAGGTGAACTTCATCAGAAAAAAAAATACACAACTCAAGAATTGCGAATTTTTGGTCACACATCTACAAAAAAAACATTTAATAGAAAGCGATCGAAAAGTCTCATGTACTCCGAAATGGTAGAATAAAAACTCCAGGATGTCCCGCAAAGCGAACCCCCAGACAGCTATATCAACGGAAATCTAAAAATGTTATGGCGGTCGGAAGGTTGGGCAGAAATTTTTTTTCCAAAGATATTAAATTTTTTTTAAAATAGTACAGAAAAAACAAAAGTAGCTAACCGATTCTCTTTAAGGTTGAAAAGACGTGGCTAGCCACACAATTTTGCCAATTTATGTAGTCATGGTTTTGCTGGTTGTGGCCAGACGTACCGTGTGTGCCGGTATTGATGGACCAGTGCTCCATGCTTGTCCCCATGGCTGGAAGAACCCTATTAGGACAGTTGCACACACGAGTATTGTAGCACATCTGTACTACAGATCCATAATACGGATGTGTTATAGATGACATTGCAACCTTATTGTTGCGTCCTCAGGACGTGCAACCTCAATAACACAAACTAAAGGCACAACTGTGCAAAGGAAACATAAAACTAAGGGGAATTCTCTCCCTATAGCCCCCTAACCCGGGAGGGGGCCCTGCCTGCTCGGCAGACCGATCGCTCTGACAAGTGCGAGCCTGCACGCGTGCCTAGACCACTGACAAGTCCCTGTAAGGGAGCCCTAGCAAAACAGAAAATCAAACAAAGCATAACAGAACTTAGCTAGGAGCTTCAGCCAAGGTGTGTTCCTCCGTCGCTGTCCAAAGGTAACTGAAGGATTGACCAGCACAGGAGATCATGCTGGCACTGTTTAAGTAGGAGCCAAGCTACTCAGCACCAGGTGCTGATAGACGTTACTCCTGCAACTATCACGCCCCTCAGCTCCAGGAGAAGCAAGGGCACACCCAAAACCTGGTCTGGCCTGCAAGCCCGGTGCAGGCCTCAGAACGGCTGCAACACATATTTCATCACGGTGAGATCCGTATTTGCTGTCATTGGCTTTATTCTCTACTTGGTAAATACAGATCCGTAGTCGCCCGACCAAAAATAATACCAATTAATGCAAATACGGAGGCAAAAACTTACAAAAGTAACACGTTGTGTATTTTTAAAACAAGGCTTTGAAAAAATCCGGCCATGTGAGTAGATACATAGATTTACATTAGTTCGTTATTACAGTCCGCAAAACGCGGAGTGAAACTGCGCTTGTCTATATGCGGTTTTACGTATTGAGTAGAGATGAGCGAACGCGTTCGTCCGAGCTTGATATTCGTGCGAATATTAGGGTGTTCGGGATGTTCGTTATTCGTAACGAACACCATGCGGTGTTCTGGTTAATTTAACTTTCTTCCCTGAGACGTTAGCGCTTTTTTTTGGCCAATATAAAGACAGGGAAGGCATTACAACTTCCCCCTGCAACGTTTAAGCCCTATACCACCCCCCTGCTGTGAGTGGCTGGGGAGATAAGGTGTCACCCGAGTATTGAAATCTGCCCCTCCCGCGGCTCGCTATGGATGCATTCTATATGCGCTCAATGGGGCCAGCGGCAGCAGCGCTGACCCCATTGAGAACATATAGAAGACAAATCCTTCTTCTCTGGCACAGCTGTAACAGCTGTAGCAGAGAAGAACGATGTTTGCCCATTGAATTCAATGGAGCGGCAATACAGCATGTTCCACTGAATGCAATGGGCTGCCGGCGATCGCAGGATGAATGGTCGGAAAGGGGTTAAATATATAACCCCTTTCCTGCAATTCATCCAGAAATGTGTTACACTAAAAATATATACCGGCGTATAAGGCGACGGGGCGTATAAGACGACCCCCCAACTGTCACCTTATACGCCGGTAATACAGTGGAGCAAAGAATAAAAATCATTACTTACGTTTTTAGATGATCTGCGGCACTCCTGCAGGCTGTCACTCCCTCCTGGTCCACGGCAGAGTATTGCTTTCTCCACGAAAGACTTTAAATCCCTGCCTCCAGAAAGACACGTGCCTTCAGCCAATCACAGCCAATGACAATGATGTCATTGAATGGCTGTGATTGGCTGTGTTTCTGGAGGCGGGGATTTCAAGGCTGTTACAGCTGTGCCAGAGGAGGACGATCTTTATGCTGACAGTGGGGGGGGGGGGGGCACTCTTGCCGCTATTGTGGCTTAATAGTGGGACCTGTGAACTTGAGATGCAGCCCAACATGTAGCCCCTCGCCTGCCCTATCCGTCACTGTGTCATTCCCATCACTTTTCTGAATTGCCCAGATTTTCACACATGAAAACCTTAGCGAGCATCGGCGAAATACAAAAATGTTCTGGTCGCCCATTGACTTCAATAGGGGTTCGTTGTTCGAAACGAACCCTCGAGCATCACGGGAAGTTCGTTCCGAATAACGAACACCCGAACATTTTGGTGTTCGCTCATCTCTAGTATTGACCATTCTGCTATATCGATCAAGCAGTACATGCACAGGCAGCCATGCCCCGATTCTGCATTACTTTTGGTCAAGTTTACTAATACTATATATCAGATGAAAACCTTCCTATCATTTAGTTGTAATATTCTCCGACCTTCTGTGATGCGCCAGTCTCGGAGAGCTGCCAGCTTACTGTTGCAGAATATCCGAGCATTATTGCATTTCTCCAGGGAATGCTCCAGCTTCATACCTAAACAGACCGGCCTGAACATTGACAGATATAGATACCGCGCTCAGGCACGCTCCTCTGCTACTTTACAGTCATTTAAATTCATTTCGCATCTGCCTGAACGATGGCTGTCATTGCAACATATGTTTCTCCCAGTGGTTGTTAGACAAGGAGAGCTTCACTGTCAGGGTACAGTGACCGAAATCATCAGGAATCGGGAAAAGAAAAATTACAAAAAACATTGCGCGGCCATGGTTGGGAAGAGGTTAAAAGGACATATCTGTCTAGGAGAATTGATACAATTTTGATATATGTTGACCGTTATTTACATAACACCAACATATTCTGCAATGCCGCATGTGCTATAGACCGTTATCACTCTCTTTTCTCTAAGGCCGGCTTCACACGAGCGAGACTTTTTTGCACACATAGCGGCGTATTCTACTGTACTTTTTTTCCCCTGTAGGGCATGTTCATTTGCGCGCGACAAACAAATGCAGCAAATGAAATAGCTAATTAGTTCCAGATGCGGCTGAAATGCAAATGCAAAATACATGGATGTGAATGAACCCATTGAAATCAACATGAAGCCGGCCTAAGACTGCATTCACACAGCGTTGTGCATGTTGCGCCCAAGAGTTTCAGGCACGACTGGTATCGGACAGTGCACAGACGCCCATCCATATGCTGTCTGATCTCTATGGACCCCCCTGCACATAGCCAGTACTGTTATTATCCGTAAAAACATATGAGCATGTAGGGCATGCAGTCATTTTTATCGTACCATCGGTCCGTGTGAAAAATCACCTGTTGGAATAGCT
This sequence comes from Eleutherodactylus coqui, assembly GCF_035609145.1. NCBI lineage: Eukaryota > Metazoa > Chordata > Amphibia > Anura > Eleutherodactylidae > Eleutherodactylus > Eleutherodactylus coqui. Next base: position 286,381,352 of record NC_089839.1, read on the forward strand.
GTATAGCTGTCACGAGGCTGTGTCCATGGAGTGCAAATTTGGCTCAGTAAATGGGCACTTAATGCGACCCTCCAGTTTTGGGACAAAATTCCATTCCCGCGACAAGAGGGGAAAAGGAAGGGGTAATAACAATAATAATCGTTATTTGTATAGCGCCAACTTATGCCATAGTGCTTTTGAAGCATAGGGGAGCTCAATCGGGACAAAATAACATATGGTGTTCAATAAATTTCGGATGGGGTGGGGTAGAACAGGAGGTACGGGGACAGGAATGTACATGATAGGCGTAATATGGGGGCGAGGGACAAGATCAGGAGCGTTGGTATGCTTCTTTGAAGTAGTCTGAAGTTCCGCGCGTTGGAGATTGTCCTTGGGGTAGTGCATTCCGGAGGATCGGTGTTGCTCTAGAGAAGTCCTGGAGGCGAACATGTGAGGTTTGTATTAGAGGGACTTCTAGTCTGAGTGTGCTGGCAGAGCAGAGCGCGCAGGATGGGTGATGTATGGACAGGATGGAGGCGATGTGCTGTGGTGCGGCGCCATGGAGGGCTTTGTGGGTGAGGGTAGTGGGATATATTATTTGCAGTTATTCTTCTCTTCTCTCTCTCTGATCTGCAGGTTTGGGGCTCTGTTCTTGGTCGTCAAAGGTGACCTCAGCAATTTCCTGACTATCTAATGCACAGTATGCATGGCCAATCAGAGAACAGATATAGTGCATCGGTAATTTAAAGGGGTTGTCCTGTTACTAGACAATCCTCCTTCTATAGGGCTGCCTGTGGTAAACTGAGATATACTCACCTCTCTGCCACCTGGATCCTGCACTGCAGTCCCACTGTAGTCCCGGCATTTGTTGTGACAGTGGCCATCACAAGAAGTCAGGTGACCATTGACCATGGACCAAAATCGCTCATGTAAGTCAATGGAAGTATTAAAAAAAACACAAAGAAAGTGAATGCTACATGTGTATTCACTGCATTTTTCATACATGTTGCCAGGAATGAGCCCTTAAAGACTGCCTACTCTAAGTTTGCACTGTCTAACCATCTGACAGTATTAGTAAATCTTTCCCAATGTAGGGCAGAAAAGCATGGAAGGGTTAGGATGTCTATTGTAGGGTGACCAGGGTGAGGCGTGCGCCGAATCTTCGAAGGAATGCATAACCTCCGCCTTGGAAAATAATAGAAAACCTAATGCCATTAGTTCCATGGTGCTCGGAGCATTCAGTCATCTGGACGTGTCTGCATTTGACTTTTTAAAGACATCAGTGCTGCTTTACTTGAGGATGACAGGTCCGGGGTTTCTATCCAGACAAATGAGATCCAGGTCTGAAAATAAATCTTGATCTACAAATCCTCCTCTGTCACAGATGACATTGCCAAGAATCGACAGCTGCCTAGAGGCTACCAGGCTGAAACACGGAGATATCAATCTGCCTATATTACATTGCATTGCTTTGGCTCCATTAGTGTATAAGTGTTGCAGTTAACATTTGATCTTAGATTCTTGGCTCGAATTATTGATCGGCTGTATTAGTTTTGCTTACTCAGATAACCCATAGCAAACAATCAGCTATTACTCCTGATTAGTCAAGAGGAAATTAGACTGTGGAAATCAATCAGTTGGATGCTTAATACATACCTGGTTTTAATAAATAATTCCAGAACTGTCTTCAGCATATAGGATGACCAGAGATGTAAGTTCCTGGAGTACCAAAGTTAGGGCCACCACTTGACCACCAAAACCATCAGCCATGGTGTCTATAAGATTCGTTACATTGGTAGAATATTTATTTTGTTTGCTCTATTGTACAATGGATATTTTAATTGTAGCCAACCTTATTACACTGCAGTTTATTTATGTCAGTGATGGCATTTAGTTATACCAAGGAGGTAGCCCCTATGGCAACTATGGAGCCCATGGGAAGAGGCTCAGGTTAGCATCATCTTAGTTTACGTCCAATATATATGTATGTACTAATAGAGGGCCCCCCCTCTTCAAAAAAATACACCATTGTGAGGGGTAGCTGATACAGATGAGCGAGCACGCTTGGATAAGGCAGTTACTCGAGCGAGCATCGCTCTTCTGGAGTAACTGCATTATCGTCTGAGCAGGCTTCAGGGAGTGGGGGGGGGGGCGTAGTGGGGCCCCCACTCCCCCCCCACTGGCCCCCCAGCCTGCTTGGATGAGAATACAGTTACTCGAGAAGAGGGATGCTCGCTCAAGTAACTGCCTTATCTGAGCGTGCTCACTCATCTCTAGTAGCTGACTTAAGGGCTATGTCTTCTATATCCTCTACTAGGTATGGGTGGAAACAGCCAGGCCTTTCAGTACCAGTTTGGGGTCTTGTGGTGGTATGACCCACCACCAGGAGGGCCATTTTATTATTACTATGGAGCCTTATATCCCCTATGTACAACCATGAAGACAAAGCTCCAGCTGTCTTCTGTATACCCCACTCAGAGCGCTCAGCTGTATATCAGATGTGCACCCTGAGAAGACAACAGCTTCATGCAGAAGACAGTGCTCCAGCTGTCTTCTGTATACCATGCCCGGAGTGCTCAGCTGCATACCAGCTGAGCGCTCTGAGAACACAGTAGGAGTATGCAGAAGCCAGCGCTCCAGCTGTCTTCTGCATACCCCGCTCAGAGCGCTCAGTTGGTAACCAACTGAGCGCTCATCCGAGTATACGCTGATATGTTCTATTGTGAATACAATATAGTTATATAAGATTTCCAGATTATTGCATTCTTTTTTTTCTTTACATCTATTTTCATTTTACGCAGAGTGCCTACTGTTTTGGAATTGGGGTTGTAATTTTTTTCTTTTTTTTTTATAATCAGTGTTTATTGAAACTTTTGAATACATGACAGTAAAAATCCAATGAGGACGTATGATGGTTGTAATTTTTTTCAACAAAGTCTGCATACTGTAGATACAGAGAATATTACTGCTTGAATGCAGCCTGCAGTCAGGGAAGGTTACTGCGTGATGCAAAGTTCTCATTTCCCCTCATTGAGGCTGTATTCCCACGAACGTATATCGGCTCAGTTTTCACGTCGAGCCGATATACGTCGTCCTCATGTGCAGGGGGGAGGATGGAAGAGCCAGGAGCAGGAACTGAGCTCTCGCCCCCTCTCTGCCTCCTCTGCACCCCTCTGCACTATTTGCAATGGGGAGAGGTGGAACGGGGCGGGGCTAATTCCCAGAACTTAGCCCCACCCTGCCCCGCCTCCTTTCATTGCAAATAGTGCAGAGGGGTGGAGAGGAGGCAGAGAGGGGGCGGGAGCTCAGTTCCTGCTTCTGGCTCTTCCATCCTGCCCCCCTGCACACGAGGATGATGTATATCGGCTCGGCGTGAAAACTGAGCCGAAATACGTTCGTGGGAATGCAGCCTGATAGTGCAAAATATCATCTTCTATATCTATAGCCTCCTAGAAAAACTCTTTAATAGTTAAATATCTCTATTATTATACCACAGAAAGATTAACCCTACCAATTTCTGATCTTCTGTATCTTGCCTATTTTGCATCTGTACAGCAAGTATTAAAAAAAGCCCTCTGCATTAAAACTCCTTGCAAAGCTTAAATTATCCGAATGAACAAAAGGTCTTTTTGCAGAGACATTTCTCTATATAGTTGGAAAATTTCCATTAAAGGAGCCTCCTGTCCTTAATTTACACTTTTATTAACTCCCATTAATAATTTCCTTGGCAACCATGTAATTGCCTAAAACAAAAGAATGTTCCTGTACTGCAAATCCACAGGAAAACTCAATGTAATTGTCCGAGCCGGACTCCGCAGAACAGTCTGCCCTCTGCGTTCAGTATATACATCAAGCTGAACCTGTCTGACTGATCTGGAGATATGATCCTCTATACAGTTATGTCCTGTGACCAGGGGCGTAACTAAAGGCTCAGGGGCCCTGATGCAAAATGTGATCCTGGGCCCCCCTTCTATCTGTATCTGTACCCGTACCCATACCTAAACCATGCTGCACAGAGACATAACTTGAAGCTCCCGGGCCCCAATGCAAAACCTGTAACAGGGCCCCCAACTATAATGCTTTATTCATAGTACTGGGTTCCCTATATGGAGAAGAGAGGCCTTATGGGCCCCTTAAGGCTCCTGGGCCCGGGTGTAACCGCATCCCCTGCACTCTGTATAGTTACGCCCCTGCCTGTGACCACATATCTTGTAGGAATTTCACAAGTATGAAAAAGTGACCATTTATATGGACAAAAGATGGCTAGGGAAGGCAATGGCAAAACACCCCGCAAAAACAGTCTGCCAAGAGAACGTCATGATGTGACATCACTCTAGGAGTCAGTCGTGACTCGGTGCTCGCACCAGGGGACTTTACCTTTATTGATGGTTACAGTATGGTTTCTACAATCTGAAGTTGATATTGACCATTATCTCCATGACACATGTATCCACACCACGCTTCTTCCCTTGATGTGGATACATGTGTTCCTACTAAATGTGCAAAATACTGTTACTGTGTTTTCCTGAAAATAAGCCCTACCTTGATTTTCAGGGGTAAAGGATGGGGGGTGGGGTGGGGGTTTGAATATAAGCCATAGCTACACTTAATGAAAAAATAGCATCATTGAATGGCTGTGATTGGTTCATTGGGTGCGGGCTCTGATTGGCTTAGGTGGCGTTCCTGAACCAATCACAGCAATCTTTTGCTGGAGGCGGGGTATTCAAGCCCCGTTACCAGCAAGAGAATGCTCTCTCAGCGCTGAGAACTACACAGAAAGCTGCTGGAGCGCAGCAGTCCAGTGAGAGGGACCCAAACGGCGCCTGCTAGGTGAGTATTAAGACACCCCCCCGAAAATAAGGCACTGTGCCACTTTTGGAGCAAAAATTAATATAGGACAATGTCTTTTTTTCTGGGAACCATAGTAATAGAACTATAGAAAGCACTAATGTAATGTCATGCCAAAATAAGAATACAGTCTAATGCAGACATCATGCCGATTCAGAATGTGCAAAATCTTTTCCGTCATGGTCCATGAGGTGGAACCCCTAACGATCACTAGATGAGGGGGCCATATAATACGGATTGGATGTTGCAGTCCCATTTATCTCAATATGATTGCTGTCAGCAAAGCCTGGGGTTGTGGACAGAGGCGTAACTTGAAGCTCCTGGGCCAAATGCAAAATCTGGAACGAGGCCCCCAACTATAATGCTTTATTCATATTACTGGGCTCCCTATATGGAGAAGAGAGGCCTTATGGGGCCCCCAAGGCTCCTGGGCCTGGGTGCAACCGCATCCCCTGCATCCTCTATAGTTACGCCCCTGGTTGTGGACATATCAGGAGGATCATGCTAGGAAGCCATAGTGCCTACATTGTCATGATCAGCTTGCGTCCCATCTTCTGTCTCAGTAAGTTGATAAGTTAAAACTTAATGCAACTAATACTCTAAGGCCGAACTCACATGGGTGTATATGAAAAATGCAGACGGTAGGGCTGCACATTAGCACGGTGATCAACGCATTTTTGCACGTCTTTTTGCACATATTCCCGTACTCGCTTCCGCTTTTATTTTTTGCATGCATGGATTGCGCACACAAAAACAGGGAATGAGATTGAAGCCATTGACATCAATGGGTTCTATTCTCTGTGTATGGCCTGTGTAAGTCCGCCCTTATGGTGTAGTTACAGTTATTGGTCCGTGCTGCTTTTCTGTGTGCACCAGCCTTTCTGTCTCAGGGTTTCATCGGAATTGCAGAAAACAACATTCAAGCGAAATCCCCAATGAAACCATAGGCTTTCATTAGTGAAACAGAGTCCAATACGGTCTCCATTTGATATGGTTTCCATTCTTTTCTATTTGTATCAGAGGACAGAATAGAGTAGTCGATTACACTACATATTTTTCTGTTCTACTCTATTTGATTTTGATTTGGCTAGTCCACTTCTTTCTACTTACCATGTTGCCAGAACTTTGCCGGACTTGACCTCAGTCTGTCTACTGCTGTGGACTTACTTTGCTTGCCTTGACTACAACTTCTGTCCTGTTAATTTATGTTGGTGTTTTCTATTCTTGTAATTGAGCAGCTGTGAATGAAGACTACTTTGGGGGTAGCAATCTGGGGATTCTGTGTAGGAAAGTCCACACTTTTTTGTGGAGTTCCACGGTGAAGAACATGTGGTCACCAGTGATTTTTAATTCCTTCTCTACCAATAAAATGGCCTACAGGGTCTCCAGAAAACCAGTTTGATGTACTAACAATTTCACTGCTGACCAATTTGTTCCATCAATCTTACATGGAAGCGCAAGAACAGGTACATTATGTTAACCATTTTAGGACAAAAAAAACTTCAACTTTCTGACTCCTTTGAGCATGACATTGGGATTAAATGTAATATAGGGCATATCTACAGTCATACATGATGGTTTCTGGTATCATTAGGTGCAGATAATAAAAGGCTAGCCAGCTTTATACAGTCACTTGTTGTATGACCTTTGAGGAAATGTTAAAGATAAGCTTGGGAATGGCTTAATGATCAGTAACTGAAGTTGAAAACACTGCCCATTGCCTTAAGCCACAGACCAAAATCCATGCACATTATAGACACCCACAGATTTCATAGAAGAACTGGATACCTTCTAACAGGTTTCCAATTGATTATATCTTATTGCTACGAGCTACAGCAGTGGGGCACCCAATACTCAGCTCATTGTAGTGGGATACTTCTATCAAAAAGGGTTTGTGCAAAGCAGGCTACCATTTTCCTTTTAGTCATGAACTTTAAATTAAGTGGCCTCTTTATTTCCACACATCTGAGTGGGTACGCAAAATTTGCAAAAGGAGTCTCTAGATCATATATGAGGTCTGAGTAGAATGTGAAGACACTTGGCTTTTAATGTCTATTCTGTAGAGCAGAGATGTGGGCTACCCATATATAGTAACAAAACTTGGTAACACCAATTAAAGAGGTTGTACCACAATTACAAGTTATTCCCTATCCACAGGATAGGGAATAACTTGCTGATTAGTGGAGGTCTCACCGCTGATACCCCCGCCGATCTCGACAGGAAGGGTCCCATGCATGGGTAACAACTAGAGATGAGCGAATGTACTCGCTAAGGCAAACTACTCGAGCGAGTAGTGCCTTATGCAAGTACCTGCCCACTTGTCTCAAAAGATTTGGGTGCCGGTGGGGGGCGGGGAGCGGCGGGGGAGAGCTGCTCTCCCCCGTCGGCACCCAAATCTTTTGAGACAAGCGGGCAGGTACTTGCATAAGGCACTACTCGCTCGAGTAGTTTGCCTTAGCGAGTACTCTCACTCATCTCTAGTTACTGCACCTCTCTTGGTAAGAAAGATACTAAATGGAGCGCTGGTCACTCAAGCATACTAGCACTCCACTTTCAATGAGACTGTAGAGATGACAACCCCTTTAAAGAAGAGACTTAAACCAATTTGTGGGTAAAGCATGGTGGTCAACTGTGGGAAAAAACTTGTTCAGTATATAGCTTCACATTTTGCACTTTATACCCAGAAATCACCTTGCATGCCCCACCATCACAATTATTGACATGTTAGGTGACTATGTACTCTTTAAACCTAACTGTAACAGAGCAAGGTCCTCGCAGGCCACCAGCTATGACATCTGCAAAGGGAAGTAAAATAAGACAATTGCACAAAATTGGCAACAAATGCATTTTCAAGCACATGTAACATGAAAAGGAGGCATCAAAGTTTAGAACCATTTAGTGGAATACAAAAGTAAGAAGGGGTAAAGTTTCTCCTTATGGAGAGCACCTAGCGGGTGTCAGGAGACTTATAAGGCCATCCATGCTCCTCTGGGATATTTATGCAAATGGCAAGATGGAGCAATGCCTCTACAGCGCCACCTATTAAAAAGGCAGCATTCCTGCAAATCAATGTCAGACTTTTTAACTAGCCTTGTAACAATAAGTTGGAATATAAGCTAAAGCCAGAATCTTCCCCAGAAGGAAAAGATAAACCATCTACAAATTGTTTCAAGGTTTTTGTGGTTATATTTTCCTTCTGGAGAAGACTCAAGATTTAGGTTTATATTCTCAGTCATTGCTACAAGGATTGTTGAAAGGTCTGACATTGACTTGCAGGAATGCGGTGGATATAGGATATCTTGACTTTAGTAAAGCATTTGACAAAGTATCTCAACTTATTAAAAAAATGACCAAATATGGGACTGACAAGGCAACTGTTAGGTGGATTCACAACTGACTGAGTGATCGTACTCAAAGAGTGGTCATAAATGGCTGCACATCCAAGTGGAAGAATGCATCAAGTGGGGCACCACAAGGCGCTGTCCTAGGCCCAGGGTTGTTCAACATTTTTAAAAAAATGATCTGGAGGAGGAAATTGAGGGGAAGCTGATCAAATTTGCCAATGATGCAAAGCTAGGAGGGACAGCTAACACCAGGGAAGAAAGAGAAAGTATTCAAAAAAATCTAGAAAAGATTGAATAGTGGGCGGCGACTAATAGAATGGAGAAATGCAAAGTCCTACATCTGGGCAAGAAAAATGAAAAAAGCACATACAGAATGGGAGGAATTGGGCTACACAGCAGCACATGTGAAAAACACTTGGGTATACCAATAGATCATAGCCTGAACATGAGTCAACAGTGTGATGCAGCAGCCAAAAAGGCAAACACAATTCTGGGATGTATTAAGAGAAGCATAGAGTCTAGATCACGTGAGGTCATTATCCCCCTCTGCTCTTCCAGTTTCAGACCTCATCTGAAATACTGTGTCCAGTTCTGGGCACCCCACTTTAAAGAAGACATAGACAAACTGGAGCAAGAGTTACCAAGATGGTTAGCGTTCTGCAAATCATGTCCTATGAAGAACGGTTAAAGGGTCTGGGAATGTTTAGCTTGCAAAAAAGACGACTGAGAGGAGACTTAATAGCGGTCTACAAATATCTGAAGGGCTGTCACAGTGCAGAGGGATCAGCCCTATTATCATCTGCGCAAGGAAAGACTAGAAGCAATGGGATGAAACTGAAAAGGGAGGAGACATAAATTAGATATTAGAAAAAACCTTTCTGACAGTGAGGGTGATCAATGAGTGGAACAGGTTGCCACAGGAGGTTCAAACAAAGGCTGGACAAATATCTGTCTGGGATGATTTAGTGAATTCTGAACAGGGAGTTTGACCCGATGACCCTGGAGGTCCCTTCCAACTCTACCATTCTAGAATTCCATGAATGCAGCCTTCCAATAAGTGGCGCTGTAGAGGCATTGTTCCATCTTCCTTTTTTATGGAATACAAAGTTATGACATCTCAATAAGAAAAGCTGTTCTATCAATCTGGGAGTGATCCAAAGGAAGGAAGGAACCCTCTTCAGCAAGTTTTAAAGTCTGGGGACACTAAGGGAGTGGGAGGATCACTCCCAACCAATGACAACAGACCACCTGCAGGACCAGAGCCTGTAATTGTTTTTGTGAGCGATAAGGCATTGCAGTAAAGAAGTACTGTAGAGCATTATCATAGAGGTAAGAGCTTTTATAGTTCAAGTTTCCTATAGGGACAAAAAAATAAATAAATAAAAGTAGTGTTAAAAAAACGTGAAAAATGCATACTTTCCTACTTCTATAAAAAAAAAAAAAAGAAAAAAAGAAAAACTCACATATTTGGTATCACTAGATCTGTAACAGCCTGTACAATAAATTGAACACATTATTTATCCTGCACGGCAAAAAACAAAAAAAAAGGGAGGCAAAATAATTTGTTAATTTTGCCTTTCGAAAAAACGCAAAAAAAATTAATAAAAAAAAGCCATATGTACCCCAGAATAGCAAAATGGTACCAATAAAAACTACAGTTTGTCATGCATAAAACAAGCCCCGACAGAGCTCCGTTGATGGAAAAATAAAAATGTTACGGGACTTTGAATGCAACAAAAATATTTCCAAAAAAAGGTTTTTTATTGTGGAAACATGGAAACCCCTCAAAAAAAAAAAAAAAATAATAATAATTTTTGTATCATTATTTGTAATCGTACCAGCATGCAGAAAAAAATGACCATCTATGTTGTATGATTACCGCTGTAGAAAACAAAATTAAAATGTTTCGACTTTTGAAAAGTGGAGATGAAAATCCTAAAAAAAAAATTATTTTCTTATAGCCAAAATAGGCAGCGACCCTAAGGAGTTCAGGCTGCATGTATGACAGGTGGCAATAGGAGGACATGCAGGTAGTGATATTTTCCTGGCCTCTGCTGATTCTTCTCTCTGTCCGCGTTGTGCCCGGCTCAGGTCTATTTTATGGTCCACAAGCCCCATCCATAACTCCCGGCCAATGGCAGGCTGTGCTGGCGGAGGCGCTCTGGATTTGTATGTGTATTTGTGAGCCTCCTGCTGTCATCCTGTGAATTTGCCAGGTGCAATCGATCTTTTGGAACTTTATCTTTCCCGCAAGATGTTCAATTATTCCACATTAATCAAAGCCTCAAGGCGTTAAAACAGAGGCAAGCAGAAGTTAATGAAAATAAAATATACCAGACGCTTCACGCAGGAGAGTCAGGGAACACAGAAATATGAAGCCATTCCGTTTTATCCCAATACTTAACTTATATAGCTTTAGATTAAAACAGACTAAACGTTACAAATGTCATCTAGACCCGGAGTGGCGTACCTACCACGGAGCGCGCCACTGCCAGCCAGCTCAAGCCTCGCCACCCTTCACGGAATTCACACTTCTACATTAGTGCTTGGATGAGGACCATTTGTCTTAGGGCCTCTTCACATAAGCATAAGCATAGTTGTGTACGTTTTTGCAGAATGAAAGTTGCATATTTGCGTGCGCCACTGCGTTTTTTACCGTACTTTTTGCGTGAGCAAGTCTTGCGCAGAAAAAAGAGCGCCGATGCTCCCAGCCCCTGAAATGGCCAAATTCTTTAGATTGTTCTTTTCCTGCACTAATGCGCAGGAAAATAGAGCATGCTGAATTTTTTGGCGCGAAACAATAGTGCGTGCAGAATACGTACAAATCCATTGAAATCAATGGATGCTATTTTTTGCGCATTGCGTGCACAAACACGCCCGTGTGAAGGAGCTCTTAAGCAGTACCTGACAACAGTATTTTCACTATTAGAGCATTTTTTTCACACATATTTGGGCTGTGAAGGTTTCTTCATACGGACATGCTTGTGTCGCACATTGAGCACGCGAATTAGCATGCGCAATACACGGGTTCGTTTTCATTAATGATTTTTTTGGCGCGCAAAAAATAAGGCCTGCTCTATTTTTCTACGTATCTGCGCAGAAAAGGTCCCCATAGACCTTTGTCACACTTACATATAACCATGCCCTGCGTGCGTAAAAAAGTACACGATTATGAGCAGACAAGCGCGCAAATCGACCTAGTTTACTTCGTAAACACGTTGCGCTGAGGCAGGCATATTTGCGCATACGCTTATCTTAAAGAGCCTTGAATAAGGTTTTTTTGCAGATGGATTCTATTTTCTGCGCATTGCATGCGCAAATATGTGCGTAAATACGCCCATGTGAAGGACCCTTAAGACACCTTTACATGTGGTGTATTTGCTGTGGGGTTTCTGCAGTGGAAAACCCACAGCAAATATGCACTGAATCCACAATGGCCAAATGAACGCTCTATAGATTGTGCCAGTCCGATGAATCAAAGAGAGCTGCAGTACCATTCTAGGCCACTACATGGTGTATGAAGCTGTGCCTGTTGCTGCATGCTGCAGCTCTTGCAAAAAAAATAATTGGTGTGTTAACCTCTTTAAAAAGGGTATCTTAGGACAAACACCGATGGTATATTACTAGGATATGCCAGAAAGACTTCTGTGGACCCCACTCTTAGCCCATCTGTAGAACGAAGTCCAAATGAGGAAGATGGAAGAATACCTCTGCAGCGCCACCTATTGGATGGCAGCATTCCTTCAAATCTATGTATAACTCTTTAAACAAGTCTTTAAAACAGTGATTGGGAAAAGGGGACCAAGCCAGAAAACCATATACAGACAGCTGTTTCAGGGGTGGTATTGCTGCTAGGCAAACTTAAGGGGCCCAATGGTCAGTCTATTCATAGTCAATAGTCAACCATGTGGTTGACCAGAAAGACTAGAGTGGATCTGACAGAAGACGAGGTAGCATAGCATTTCCTAGGGCCCTTGTCTTATTGTTGTTGCAGTCAGCAGGAACCATAGTGGTTGGACCTCAGCCAGTCAGACATTGGTGGCGTATCTTTACCTATACCAATGACTTCCATTGTCATATTTGTTTTTCGCTGACTTCTGAGTCAGAAAGGTCCCACTTTCAGTGCCTAGTTACTTCTATGATGTGTGAATGAAAGATGGAGTGTAGCATTCGGTATATTCACATGTGTGATCAAATTACATTTCACAAATCGCCACCCAACACCAAGGTCTTGCCCCAATTTTGCTAAATGTTTTGTGATATGGCCAGTGGCGTAGCTAAAGTCTCATGGCCTGTGGTTCAAAATTTTAGCTTACCTACCCATTTACTGATGGACTGCCATGGTTCTCCCGGAACTTAATGCTGTAATGCTGGATCTCTTAAGTGGTCCACTAATGCAGCACTAGCAGCGAGGGACATTGCTAGAGTTTTAGGGGCAGAAGCTCCAAAAAAAACCTCATCCCCCACCTCTGTCAGCCCCAAAATAAGTAAATAAAAAAATAAAGATATATATATATATATATAGCATTTACAGCACAGCGGGCTTAGATACAGCAGCTGTTGTGTAGCTCTAAATAATGTAATCACTACATACTGGCCAGATATCAGTTCTACTCAGTGACAGCAGCAACGTGCATGAAGATACCCGCTGAACAGGAGAGTGGGAGAAGGGTTAAGCTAAGTGACAATGTCGCTGGTTGAAGATACAAATGGGTTTGCGGTATGGAAGTGGGGCCATGCAGACATAGTTTTGCTTGACAAAGTGGCCTTGTGCCCTCTCTAAGTTATGGGCCCGGTCATAACTGTGACCACTGCGTCCCCTATAGCTTTGCCACTGGATATGGCTTTGCCACACCATGTAAATATATATTACCACCCAGACAGACATATACTCAGGCATATGTGTGCAAAAGGATGCACTGCTTCCCCTATCTACATGACTAGCGCATTATACTGAGACCTAAGCCCAGATACAGTGGTCACCTTGCAGTCGCATAGGATATTTCGGAGCAAGAGTCCCCAAATGTTTAAAGTGCATACTCTCATTAAGAAAGCCATAATGCAAAAATTTGACCCTATACATGTATATAGGGAAGGGATAGAGTATAATATATAAGTATTTTTATACCGGGCGCGGATCGCTAGCATTTGAACTTTTTTTTTGCTGTCTTTTCTCATCTTGTCTCTGCCACCATGAATAATATACATCTGCAACATCTTTACTGTGACAGCTACAGACTCATAAAACAGGATTGTAAATTTACACCCTGAAGATCATAAGGCTCGCCGTTAAAATGCAGGAATAAATATGGAGCGTGCCGGCACTAGACGACTCCTGTTTTGTTACCGTAAGGTATAATTCCCATTTTAAGAGAGATGCATTCTGCTGGAGGCCACTGATTGCCATTAGAAGACAATTGTTAGAAAATGAGTAATTGTGACCGTATCTAACAAACCCAGCAAAAACTGTTTACATCAGTATTTCACTGAAATTGAAAACCGCTGGAGCGTGTCAGTATGCGATATTAGAAAAGAAAATGTAAAGACAATTTATTTATATATTGGAAAAAAAATAATATGTAAGCATGTAGGTCGTTCTGCTGTCATTAGGCTGATTTTATATGGCGTATAATCACAGTACGCTGGAGCAAGGGCATTGGTAGAAGGGGTGCCATTCGCACCCGGGCATCTGTATGAAACTGTTATGTAACTAGAAAATCACAATTATTTAAAGAGGTTGTTCGGGGTTGAAAAAAAAAGGGTTGCTTTCTACCAAAAAGAGCACCACACTTGTGCATGGGGTGTGTGCGATATTGCGGCTTTACCCCATTTACTGTAAAGGGGTTGTGCCATATAATATGATTTTATCACCTATCCATAGGATAGGTGTCGAAAGTCTGATCAGTAGGGTCTCACTGCCGAGACTCCTACCCATCCCTAGATTGGGACTTCCATGTCTCTTTGGGTCACCGCACCTACCTGCAGAATGGAGCAGTGGCCAAACTCCATTAATTTCAATGGGTCTTCAAGACATAGCCAAGTACTTTTATCTGGCTATCTCCGGCAATCCCATTGAGAATGAATGGATTGGCACCACACATGCTCGGCTACCGTTCCATTCAATCTCCTCCTTATTGTGGGGAGTACAGTTGAGAGGATTTTCAAGGACTAATGTGTTGATGACCACTCCTTAGGATAGGTCATCAATATCAGGTTGGTTGGCGCTCGTCACTTGGGACCCCCACTGATCAGCTGATTGAAGAGGTTATTGCCGTGAGCGCCCTTGGCCTCTTCTTAGACCTTTGATGTCACATTCATCTGTAACATGGTCTGGGAGTAGCTCTGTCATATTCAAGTGAATGGGATGGAGCTGCAACACGGACCACAGTTGCTATGAAATGTACAACAGCATTATAGCCACTTCAAGCAGCTGATCAGTAGGGGTCCTAAGCGGTGGACCCCCACTTATATGATATAGATGAACTTCCATGAGGCTAGGTCATCAATATGTTGGAAAAAACCCTTTTGGCCACTTTAAGGCTCATGTTAGTCATATAGCAGCATGGTGCATTAGTGGTTAGGACTGTAGCCTGGCAGCACTGGGTCCTGGGTTCAAATCCCACCAAGAGCAACATCTGCATGGAGTTTACTATCAGTGCCACAAATACACAGAGGTAGGAGGTGAAGCAGCGGAAGTCTCCACGACAACTTCTGTGTAAAGGCTGGCGCTTGTGACTGTAGACACAGCTCACATTGAGGTTGGTTTGGAGCTGATCAACTACTGATAACCTAGGTCATCAATCGTATTTTCCATGGAAAACCCCTTTAGGATAAATGCATTCCGCTTATTAATGCATCCTTTTCGGCACCCTTTGCTATCTGTGAAGCACTGCTCCCTTCACCGGCAAACTTTCCATTCCATCCGGATAGCAATTCCACCCTTAAGTTGGCTGCAGGTGGAGGGGCCATTACCCAGCTCCTGTGCCTGTGCTAGTTTCCTGTATGTGGTGTGTTATGGAGGAGGATGAGTGATTTGCTGGTCACTTTTCTAACTGTAGCCAACTTGGGTCACTGATTGGCTAAACTAGCATTCATATGAACGTCCGTTTCTTATTTTTGCCCCGTGCAAATATGTCTGTGATCAGCGGAAAAAATGAGCAAAGGCTAATTTGTCAGATTACTGAATATTTTATGTGGCAAAAAAATCATTATCGGCAAAACATCTCCCCATGTGCTGTAAGCAGGGAATGTGTCGCCAACCAACATGGAAATGAAGGACCTCATGAGCGATCCCAAGTAGTAGTAACAATTATGCTTGTGGTCTTTCATGTGGAAGAGCTTCGTCTGAGTACCGATTGACTGTGAATATTGCTGATCAGCAATTGTAGGGGCACTTGGTCTTTCCATTTGGCCAAATTGTATAATTTCAGAGGTAAAGTATGGCCATTTACATACAGAGTGTTACATAAATAGTAAGACTGGGCTTACATTACATTTGTGGCTTACATTAGGTGAAAACAGTATGTAAATGTTGAATATGGGCCAAAAGTGATCTTTTTGGCAAACAGTTGAAAAAATCTTAGCCGGCCATGTTGTTCTGTCTTCTGAAAAACAGATGTCTGTTTTTTGGGTTTTTTTTACAATAGAAGTTAACATCACATTGATCCAAACATATGGATATATTAAAGAATCCAAGTTTACATGTCCTCCAAGCAAATATAAAAACCCAATCTGGTGACGTCTGTGCTAAAATTCTGCAGCGTTCAAAAAAGACGATCATGTGGTTTTAAAGTTTTTTTAGTGTTCCCCGTCTGTTCATTTAATCAATAGTCTGGAAAATCAGAAGTCCCTTATTACAGTAGCAAATTTTATAGTCAACCCTGTAGCAATACCCTACGGATGTATCAACATGAAAAAATATACAGGCTAGCGCCACTTGTCTAAAGAAAGGTTGTACGAGTCCTAATAAAGAGTAACTGTGAAGAGAAAGACACACCGGAGACAGTAGGACAACTTTCTTCTTGATGTCTACAATAAAGTTGTGGTGTGCAGCCAGTCATTCTGTCCTGGGGTTCCAACTTCCTGTCTAAAACCAACAGCAAGATGGAACCATTGGCTTTAATTGGTTAAATGGAGACCAAAAATGCAAACTTTGTCATCCGTTTGACCTGGTTTCCATTCCTTCCTTTTCCTTTGGAGGACAGAATATCATCACTGTAACTGGTTCCTCTGGTGCCGGGTTCATAATCTTCTTTACCCCCACTGTCTCGAACCCTCACTTGACCATAGTTCTAATCTTTCTTGGCCCTGTCTCAGACCTACATTAGTCCCAATCTCTGTCCAGCCCTCTTTTTGCACCAATTCCTTCAAGTGGATGATATATGTATCACGATGCTTCCAGCAGTCATCTTACTCTCCTAGGTAACTACATTACTTATGTCACAGCCTGTCCAGAGCACAATCGTTAGCACGCCTTTTGCTATAACCTCCTATCACTCAAGAAATGCGAACATTGACTTCCAGAACAGGAAAAAACCTCCAGTGGAGGAAACCTGCAGGACACCCTTCCTCTTGGCATATTAAGGCCTTGTTCACATGGGCGACACGTAAAATCCCTGCGATACTGCAGCGCTGGTCCGTGCGATATCGTTACGGTTTCTAGCGGTGTAGCTCTACAAAGTCACATGTGGTGCTACAAAGTCGCGCAACTTTGTAGCACCACATGTGAGGATTTTCAGTGGTGGCCGTAGCTGAAGAAAAGATTTTTTAAAAAGCATACATCACCTCTGCAGTGCTGTCCGTGGCTCCGCTGCAGTTTCTCCCCGGGTCCCCAGCACTGATCTTTTTCCTCTCTTCTGGCTGGGGATTGAAACATTCCCGCCTCCTGGAAGCACTAGATATAATAGGCTAACGCTTAGCTAATCAGAGCCAGCACTCAATGAATGGTTGTGATTGGTTCATCAAGCGCTGGCTATGATGAGCTAAGCATAAGCCAATCAGAGGCAGCGCTTCCAGGAGGCGGGGATTTTTCCATAGCAATGCGACTTTGTTGCCCGTGTGAACGAGGCCTAAAGGAGGTAACGCTATAATGCAAATTTGTGTGCGAGTGGCAGTTGTGTTCAGTAGTTAAGTGGGTGCATTGACGTGTTTTTGTGTGTACAACCATACATACCTTTCCCAGGTCTTCATCCATGAGGTCTTCTCAGTTCTTCCTCCAGTCGGGCAGTGATGTTCCACATTCTGGTTGCAGTACATCTAAGTCATTAATAGAAATGATAGGAGAAAACGTTTATTGACATCTTTACTAGAGATGAGCGAACTTACTCGTCCGAGCTTGATACTCGTTCGAGTATTAGCGTGTTCGAGATGCTCGTTACTCGTAACGAGTACCACGCGATGTTCGGGTTACTTTCACTTTCATCTCTGAGACGTTAGCGCGCTTTTCTGGCCAATTGAAAGACAGGGAAGGCATTACAACTTCCCCCTGTGACGTTCAAGCCCTATACCACCCCCCTGCAGTGAGTGGCTGGCGAGATCAGGTGTCACCCGAGTATAAAAATCGGCCCCTCCCGCGGCTCGCCACAGATGCGTTCTGACATAGCTGAGGGAAAGTGCTATCGTGTTGGAGCTGCTATAGGGAGAGTGTTAGGAGTTATTGTAGGCTTCAAGAACCCCAACGGTCCTTCTTAGGGCCACATCTAACCGTGTGCAGTACTGTGGAGGCTGCTTTTTGCAGTGTTGCACATTTTTTTTTTTTTTTTGGTATATCGGCCGTGCAGAGCATTGCGCCCTGCAGTAATACTCCAGGGACAGAAGTGCTTAGGCAGGCAGAGCGTTAGGAGTATTTTAGGCTTCAAGAACCCCAACGGTCCTTCTTAGGGCCACATCTGAGTGCAGTACTGTGGAGGCTGCTTTTCGCAGTGTTGCACATTTTTTTTTTTGGTATATCGGCCATGCAGAGCATTGCGCCCTGCAGTAATACTCCAGGGACAGAAGTGTGGAGGCAGGGACAGAAGACATATTATTGATTGAATATAGGCAGTGGGCCTTTTCTAAAAAATATTGGGCAAAAAATCTATTTGGCCTGCCTGTCACTGTGCTCAGTGTTCTGGGTCTGTGTGTGCTGGGTGTAGTAGTTCTACAAAATCATACGCAGCCAGCTAAGTGTTACAGCAGGCTTGCGCAAAATTATTTCCTGGCATTCCGTAAACGAAGTCAGCCTCCAACCACAGGCCAATAAGCGGCACATTTAATGACAGCGTTCTGTTTCTGCACTACTGGTAATACACCATGCTGAGGGGTAGGGGTAGGCCTAGAGGACGTGGACGCGGGCGAGGACGCGGATGCCCAAGTCAGGGTGTGGGCACAGGCCGAGCCAGTGCGGTGGCCAGGGGTAGAGGCAGGGCCAGACCGAATAATCCACCAACTGTTTCCCAAAGCGCCCCCTCGCGCCATGCCACCCTGCAGAGGTCAAGGTGCTCAAAGGTCTGGCAGTTTTTCACAGAGACGCCTGACGACCGACAAACAGTGGTGTGCAAGCGTTGTCGCGCCAAGATCAGCTGGGGAGGCACCACCACCAGCATGCGCAGGCATATGATGGCCAAGCACCCCACAAGGTGGGACGATGCCCGTTCACCGCCTCCGGTTTGCACCACTGCCTCGCCCCCTGTGCCCCAACCTGCCACTGAGATCCAACCCCCCTCTGAGGACACAGGCACTACCGTCTCCTGGCCTGCACCCACACCCTCACCTCAGCTGTCCTCGGCCCCATCCAGCAATGTCTCTCAGCGCAGCGTCCAGACGTCGCTAGCGCCACTGTTTGAGCGCAAGCGCAAGTACGCCGCCACGCACCCGCACGCTCAAGCGTTAAATGTGCACATTGCCAAATTGATCAGCCTGGAGATGCTGCCGTATAGGCTTGTGGAAACGGAGGCTTTCAAAAGCATGATGGCGGCGGCGGCCCCGCGCTACTCGGTTCCCAGTCGCCACTACTTTTCCCGATGTGCCGTCCCAGGCCTGCACGACCACGGCTCCCGCAACATTGTACGCGCCCTCACCAACGCGGTTACTACCAAGGTCCACTTAACAACCGACACGTGGACAAGCACAGGCTGGCAGGGCCACTATATCTCCCTGACGGCACATTGGGTGAATTTAGTGGAGGCTGGGACAGAGTCAGAGCCTGGGACCGCTCACGTCCTACCCACCCCCCGAATTGCGTGCCCCAGGTCGGTGGTGGTATGTGCGGCGGTGTATGCTTCCTCCACTAAACCACCCTCCTCCTCCTCCTCCTCCAACGCAACCTCTGTCTCGCAATCAAGATGTGTCAGCAGCAGCACGTCGCCAGCAGTCGGTGTCACGCGGCGTGGCAGCACAGTGGTGGGCAAGCGTCAGCAGGCCGTGCTGAAACTACTCAGCTTAGGAGAGAAGAGGCACACGGCCCACGAACTGCTGCAGGGTCTGACAGAGCAGACCGACCACTGGCTTGCGCCGCTGAGCCTCCAACCGGGCTTGGTCGTGTGTGACAACGACCGTAACCTGGTGGCGGCTCTGCAGCTCGGCAGCCTCACGCACGTGCTATGCCTGGCCCATGTCTTTAATTTGGTGGTTCAGCGCTTTCTGAAAAGCTACCCACACTTGTCATACCTGCTCGGAAAGGTGCGCCAGCTCTGCGCACATTTCTGCAAGTCCCACACACACGCTGCCAACCTGCGGACACTGCAACATCGGTTTCATCTGCCACTGCACTGATTGCTGTGCGACGTGGCCACACAGTGGAACTCTACGCTCCACATGTTGGCTAGGCTCTATGAGCAGCGTAGAGCTATTGTGGAATACCAACTCCAACATGGGCAGCGTAGTGGGAGTCAGCCTCCTCAATTATTTACAGAAGAGTGGGCCTGGTTGGCAGACATCTGCCAGGTCCTTGGAAACTTTGAGGAGTCTACCCAGATGGTGAGCGGGGATGCTGCAATCATTAGCGTCACCATTCCTCTGCTATGCCTCTTGAGAAGTTCCCTGCAAAGCATAAAGGCAGATGCTTTGGAATCGGAAACGGAGGCGGGGGAAGACAGTATGTCGCTGGATAGTCAGAGCAACCTCATGTCTATATCTCAGCGCGTTGAGGAGGAGGGGGAGGAGCATGAGGAGGAGGGGGAAGAGACAGCTTGGCCCACTGCTGAGGGGGCAGATGCTGCTTGCCTGTCATCCTTTCAGCGTGTATGGCCAGAGGAGGAGGAGGAGGAGGAGGAGGAGGAGGGGGAGGAGTATGAGGAGGAGGGGGAAGAGACAGCTTGGCCCACTGCTGAGGGTACAGATGCAGCTTGCCTGTCATCCTTTCAGCGTGTATGGCCAGAGGAGGAGGAGGAGGGTCCTGAAAGTGATCTTCCGAGTGAGGACAGCCATGTGTTGCGTACAGGTACCCTGGCACACATGGCTGACTTCATGTTAGGATGCCTTTCTCGAGACCCTCGCGTTACATGCATTCTGGCCACTACGGATTACTGGGTGTACACACTGCTCGACCCACGGTATAAGGAGAGCCTTTCCACTCTCATTCCCCAAGAGGAAAGGGGTTCGAGAATGATGCTATACCACAGGGCGCTGGTGGACAAACTGATGGTAAACTTCCCATCCGACAGCGCTAGTGGCCGAAGGCGCATTTCCGGGGCCCAGGTAGCAGGGGAGCCGCAGAGATCAGGCAGCATGTACAGCGCAGGCAAGGGAACACTCTCTAAGGCCTTTGACAGCTTTATGGCTCCCCAGCAAGACTGTGTCACCGCTCCCCAGTCAAGGCTGAGTCGGTGGGAGCACTGTAAAAGGATGGTGAGGGAGTACGTAGCCGATCGCACGACCATCCTCGGTGATGCCTCTGCCCCCTACAACTACTGGGTGTCGAAGCTGGACACGTGGCCTGAACTCGCGCTGTATGCCCTGGAGGTGCTTGCTTGTCCTGCGGCTAGCGTCTTGTCAGAGAGTGTGTTTAGTGTGGCTGGGGGAATCATCACGGATAAGGGTACCCACCTGTCAACCGACAGTGCCGACAGGCTTACACTCATCAAGATGAACAAAGCCTGGATTTCCCCAGACTTCTCTTCTCCACCAGCGGACAGCAGCGATACCTAAACAATACGTAGGCTGCACCCGCGGATGGAAGCATCGTTCTCTATCACCATCCAAAACGGGGACCTTTTTGCTTCATCTATCTGTGTATAATATTCCTCCTCCTCCTCCTGCTCCTCCTCCTGAAACCTCACATAATCACGCCGAACGGGCAATTTTTCTTAGGCCCACAAGGTTCAGTCATATAATTTTTGTAAACAATTTTTATACGTTTCAATGCTCATTAAAGCGTTGAAACTTTCACCTCAACCAATTTTTATTTTTACTGGGCTGCCTACAGGCCTAGTTACCAATTAAGCCACATTAACCAAAGCGATTAATGGGTTTCACCTGCCCTCTTGGTTGGGCATGGGCAATTTTTCTCAGGTATATTAGTACTGTTGGTACACCAATTTTTGGGGGCCCTCGCCTACAGTGTAATCAAATTAATTTTTTGCCCACCTGCATTACAGCTCACGTAACATCAGCTGTGTTGGGCACTGCAATGGGATATATTTATGTACCGCCGGTGGGTTCCAGGGAGCCACCCATGCTGTGGGTGCACAGGGAGTTGTAACTGCATGTGTCCACTTCTAAAGAACCCCAGTCTGACTGGGGCATGCAGTGTGGGCCGAAGCCCACCTGCATTAAACATGAATTTATTACCTCAGCTGTGATGGGCAATGCAATGGGATATATTTATCTACCGCCGGTGGTTTCCTGGCACCCACCCATGCTGTCGGTCCACACGGAGTTGTAACTACATGTGTCCACTTCTAAAGAACCCCAGTCTGACTGGGGTATGCAGTGTGGGCCGAAGCCCACCTGCATTAAACATGAATTTATTACCTCAGCTGTGATGGGCAATGCAATGGGATATATTTATCTACCGCCGGTGGGTTCCAGGGAACCACCCATGCTGTGGGTGCACAGGGAGTTGTAACTGCATGTGTCCACTTCTAAAGAACCCCGGTCTGACTGGGGCATGCAGTGTGGGCCGAAGCCCACCTGCATTAAACATGACATTATTACCTCAGCTGTGATGGGCAATGCAATGGGATATATTAATGTACCGCCGGTGGCTTCCTGGCACCCACCCATGCTGTCAGTCCACAGGGAGTTGTAACTGCATGTGTCCACTTCTAAAGAACCCCAGTCTGACTGGGGCATGCAGTGTGGGCCGAAGCCCACCCGCATTTAACATGACATTACCTCAGCTGTGATGGGCAATACAATGGGATATATTTATGTACCGCCGGTGGGTTCCAGGGAGCCACCCATGCTGTGGGTGCACACGGAATTCCGATTGCGGAGTTGTACCTGCCTGTGACTATTTATAAAAAACCGTGGTCTGACTGGGGCATGCAGACACCTTGACAGAATGAATAGTGTGTGGCACATAGGTTCCCCATTGCTATGCCCACATCTGCAGCTCCAGATGGAGGTGGCACAGGATTGCATTTCTCATTGCTTCTGTACAGCATTTTGGACTATCGCCCCGCCCCTTTTAAAGAGGGTCGCTGCCTAGCCGTGCCAACCCTCTGCAGTGTGTGCCTGCTTTTCCTCTGGCAGATGCACTTATAAATAGACATGAGGGTGGCGTGGCATGAGGGCAGCTGAAGGCTGGGCAGGGACAGTTTGGTGTGCGCTGTGGACACTGGGTCGTGGGGGGGGGGGTTTGGGCAGCATGTAACCCAGGAGAAGTGGCAGCGGAGTATCATGCAGGCAGTGATTGTGCTTTGTTGGAGGTAGTGTGGTGCTTAGCTAAGGTATGCATTGCTAATGAGGGCTTTTCAGAAGTAAAAGTTGTTGGGGGGGGGCCCACTCTTGCCGCTATTGTGGCTTATTAGTGGGACCTGGGAACTTGAGATGCAGCCCAACATGTAACCCCTCGCCTGCCCTATCCGTTGCTGTGTCATTCCCATCACTTTCTTGAATTGCCCAGATTTTCACAAACGAAAACCTTAGCGAGCATCGGCGAAATACAAAAATGCTCGGGTCGCCCATTGACTTCAATGGGGTTCGTTACTTGAAACGAACCCTCGAGCATCGCGAAAAGTTCGTCTCGAGTAACGAGCACCCGAGCATTTTGGTGCTCGCTCATCTCTAATCTTTACTATTGGCCACTCGCTGTGCAGGAACTATAACACGGCCCTATACAAGTACTATGTACAAGTGGTAGGTTTGGCCTCTATGATTTACACTTTGTATCTTACATAAAACCCAACATTACACTTACCGGAGATGTTTATGGCTCTGCTGTTGCGGATTCCTCCTCTGTGTCTGTCTGGATGGTTGGGGACTGGTGGTACAGACAGGGCAGGAAGAAGTGCTGGTCTTTGGGCCTCAGATGTAACGCCCAGCTGAGATGGAATTTCCGCTCTCTCTTCCATTTCCAATGGTTGGGGTCTTGTGCCATGATCTAGAATTAAACATCATAGAAATCATTATCATCAGCACAGATGCCACAGTTTAAACTTTGGTTTATGTTACTAACTAGATCACAGGTCTCCCGACCTACCTAAGATCTGTATCCCATCTGGAAGAGCGGCTTGTTCCATGGCTTCAGTAGTGGATCCTTGTTCATCATCACCATCCATCTGAGGGTGCTGGCGTAGATCTGATAGTGATAGAGCTTGTCCTCTTCAAACTGGTTGGCCAAAAACCTGAAAGATAGAAGCATTATACCAAATAAATTCCAAAACATTTAACATGTATGCTGGAAATGAGGTCTACAGGGTTCTTTTTTGCCCTTTGTCTGGCGGGTATACGTCAGTATGCCTACAAATTAAAGAAACTAATGGAGTCGAGAAGAAGTAGGTTCTTCCTCTTCTGAAGTACATAAGGTCGATGACCAGGAGATACTGGAGGAACGAGAAGGAGAGTTAGGAGCCGGTAATAGATTTCTTATCTACATGCATGATATTATACAGGGCATATATTGTACATACCAATATCTTTCCACATTCATACACAATCTACTAATGACTATTAGAGGAATCTAGAAGACATTCTATTCTTTCCCTCAGTATAATCCCACCTTATCTGTGATCTCATAGCAGCCGTCCCTGGCTAGACAATGCTGGATGTAGTCATCCTCTACAAAATAACACAGATCTCCTGGAAAGGTCATCAGTAGTTGATGGTTGGGGGTCATCATCAATGGTCAGAGGAAGCAAGTGGAGCAGTGACTTTACTGCTATTGAAATCAATGTGAGTGCCACGCTACTTCCGGCTCCTCCCATGGTCAGGATGTCAGGTCCTGTCCTGAGCAGGAAGTAGCGCAGCGCTCCCATTGATTTTAATAGTAGTGAAGACGGCACTTCCCCTGCTTCCTTTGACCATTGATGACAATGTCCGGCCAGCTGCAGAGTGCAGCAGGCCGGACAATCAACAGATTGATGAGGGTTCTGAGCGACGGACCCCCATCCATCAACTACTAATGACCTATCCAGGAATAGGTTATCAGTTAAAATAGAGTGGAATATCCCTTTAATCTTATATGATAAAATCTGATACTTTGTATCTGGGTGGGATCCTTGAAAGATGCATTGACCCAGGAAGTGAAGAAAGCAGCCCCCTCTGCTGGTTGCAGGATGTTAATCTCCATCTTCTTCCTCTTGGCGACTTCTTTGGTGGCAGACAGTGAATTGCGATAAAAGAGACAGATACTATAGTATTCCATGCCATAGACATGGCCACATTACTAGGTACAATGAGCCATAATATAGCTTCCAGGGAAGTTGGTGGGTTCATATTGTGCCAAAATACACCTATGATGTGATATGGAAGATTCTACTCAAATATTCTTATGAAATTTGAAAAAAAAATGTAATATTCTATCAGATGCCATAAAAAGGAGTTTATACAGGGAAAATCTAGTGCTATAGGGAGGCCCCATGCATCGGTATAAGGAGGGCATATAGCTCTGTAGTTCAGAACATGGGGACCCCCATGTGCCACCATAGAGTCCCCGCTGTGTGTATGAGGCCTTAGGATAGGTCCCCACTTGCTTTGATGATGATTAACACATTAACAAAAAGGCAACATATCTAACGTATCATTCTGATGGAATGTTTTTCCTGTGGATGAATCTAATATTAATTTTATGCAATAAATACAGAAAAAGTGCAGTAATGGCTTGTGATGTTCTGTGTGAATTTCCTCATACATGTATCAGGGCTCATCCACATGAGTGTGTTAGAGCAGCAAAGTTACATGTGCAAAAAAACGTGACTATCAGAACCAATGGATTCCTATGGAAGCATTCAGCCAAAAGAATTTTAGGCACGTAAAACAAAAAAATCGCACCTAAAATAATAAGACACACATGACTGAAATCCCACAACTAAATTCCCTGCTGCGTGAAAAGATAGAACCTGACCTATTTTTGGTGCGCAAAGCGCAGGAGTGTCCATAGGCTCCTATGGGAGATGGATAACAAGGGGGAGGGAGATTAGCTAAACATTCTCATTGTTTAATTTACACTTCTAAACAATGGGAATGGGAGAGGAAGGGAGATAAGGTGGGAGGGAGTGCTGCCGCGCTGCTAAACCCAAAACACATTTTAAATGTTCCACTCTTAGCTCCTGTTAGTACCCATGGGGATGAGGGGATTCCTTGGGGGTTCCCTTCATCACCTTGTGGGTTCCCCTCTTCCCAGTGGGGACTAATTAGAGTTTATAGAGGGACATTTTAAACTTGCTGTTCAGCTGTCCCTGAACTCTGAACAGCAGCAGAAAACGAGGAATTCCCCGTAGCGGGAAGAGAAGGAATTCCCGTAGCGGGGAAAGAGAGGGGACAGGGCTAGAGGGCTTCCCCGACAGTGGGGGGAGAGATGGCGGGGCTAGAGGGACCCGCTCTCTAGCCCCACCCCTCTAGCCCAGCCTCAATATAGCTCTGCCCTCTATATGGCCCTTCCCTCTATCCCCACTATGGGGGAATTCCCCCCTGTAGATGGGGGAATTTCCTTGTTTGGGGGAAAAGGAAGGGTTCCCTGCGGGTCGTAATTACATTGACTGTCATTATGCCTTTTAGCAAATAGACTACTCCTTACCGTCTGTGCTGCTTACCTTCTTCTCCCTTAAAGGTAAACTCAGGTCCTGCTGCTGCTTGGGATATTCCTCCAGCCCTACTGAAATGAAGGGGAGCCCTGCAGAGAATGGGGTTTCCCCGGGGCTTTCCTTCACCTTTCTCTCCTCCAGAAGCATCAGTGCTTTTTAAAAGCAACACTTAGCTTCCGGTCGTGTGACTGGGCAGTTTCACCGCTAATTAAGCTTGGGACTCGATTACGGGAGATCGTCCAGTCACACTATTTTTCGCGCAGTTAGTTGAAATTGTTTTTGTGGGGATAACTTTGGCGTGATCTTCAAGCTCGTGTGAATGAGGCAATATATTGTAGAGGGCTGTATTGGACTGGAAAATGTTTATATTTTCCCTATAAACAGAGTCACTTTTTCACTGAATGAGGCTTCTTTCACGGCCGATATACGCTACGTTGGGGGAGAAAAATCAAATGTTTGTGCGCCGATCTCACCAGGCCATCTATCCATTTCCCATCCCTCCCCATCGCAGGCTTACTTCTCTTCCTCCCCGCTTAGTCTGTGCAATAGGAGGGGGTGGGGCGGGGGCAGAGCTAAGCACAGATCCGCCCCGCTTCCTCCCATTGATGGCTATGGACAAGGGGCGGGGACAGGGCGGGCGCTTAGTTCCACCCATGTCCCGCATATTGTCCATAGCCATCAATGGGAGGAGGCGGGGCAGATCAGCATTTAGCTCCGCCCCCGCCCTGTCCCCTTCTATTGCACAGACCGAGCAGGGAGGTAAGCCTGCACGGGGAAGGGGAGGAGAACAGAGGGAGGTAGTTTAGCAGCCACGCTGCTAAACTCCCTCCCACCTACGGCCGCTGCCATGGGCTTCCATAGCCGACATATTCCGTCCCAAAACATAGTTCCAGAACTATGTTTTGGGCTCAACCTAAAAACGCCCAGCGCTATATTGGCCGGCTGGGCGTTTTTACGCCTTGCAAATACGCCCATGTGATCTGATGCATTAGAATCCAATGCATCAGATCACAGCGCATATCGGCCGGCCGTGAAATGGACGGCCAATATGCGCTCATGTGAAAGAAGCCTGAGCCTGATGTTTCAGTTAGTCATAATAAGCTGCAATACCAGACGCGGCCAATGCACAGATGTGGCGCAGTTTCTAGAAAAATAATGAGACTCATTATTCCGATCCAAGACGACCCTGTGTAGTGATATAATAATTAGCGATGACTGAACTTTTTAAAAGTTTGGATCACCCGTTTCATCGAATTTGTGCAAAAATTTTGTCTTGGTCCAAATTAGTTTGAACCAAAACGAGAGTTTTTCGGACCGATATCGCGCTTGCCCGTCTGAATGCAACCTTAGGGCTTATTTTGATAACCGTGTTTGTTTGGGTACTTGCGCACGCAAAATCTGTGCGCACAAAACACAGTGAATAGAAGATTTCAATGGGCTTCTTCTAATTAGCGTGTTTTGCATACAGGGAAAAAAGTAGGACCTGCTCTGGCTTTCTGCATTTTGTGCAGCAAAGGTCCCATAGAAGTCTATGTAAGGTGCACAAATACGTAAGGGGATGCACGGAACACTGCGCAAAAATAAGGAGAAAAAGAACACATCTTGTCCTTATTAGGCTAAATAGCTTTTTAATCAGCGGAAAGGGGGTGACTTTTTCGTGTGAACTTGCCCTGCGTGCGCAAAAAGTATATGCACGTTCATGCTGCGCCAAGTGTTTTTACAGAAGCCGCCCTTACAAAGACGAGAACCCTGTGTAACGGAGATTCAGCTTGCATGGAGAGCCGCCATCGGATTGTTTGCTGAGAGCAGCTGCTCCACTTTACCTCCGCGCTAGTTTTGATAATTCTCAATAATCTCTTTTTCCACTGTGCAAATACATTTTTAAGCGGAGATGCCCTTTAATTAGGCGAGTATTTAACTCCCTTTTTCCCTGGGTGAGCGCCGCCGTCCTATTGATCACAGATGATGCGGCGCACACATGACAGTCTTCCTGACGGCTTAACGCCTTGTTCATGTTCTCCTTTAGTGATCATTATTTCTCTCATTCGTGTTTATCTCGCTTCATCCTCGCAGTTATGCACTGACTGATTTTCTCTGTCATCTCACTCTAAATTGATGAATATTGCCTGCCGATGGCGTGCAAAACACGGCTAATATATCAGTTAAATGGGAACTGCAAACACCACCTGCTCATCCCGGCAAGTGGCTCTTTGGAAAACGGAATGTATAATCAATGGGATTAAATCCTTAGCTAAGACAAATAGCGGGTCTGGCCCATGTCTGCTTAAGGGCGCATTCACACGGCTGTGTTTGCGAAGGTATTTGCGCACGCCAAATCTGCACTCCGTAAACGCAGACAATAGAACCCATTAAATTCAAGGAGTTCGTTATTATAAGCGTGCACGAAAAAGCAGGGCCTGCTCTGTTTTCCTGCAAAAGTCCTATAGGAGTTCATGGGAGGTACAAAAATACGCAGGGGGAGGGGTGTGACTCTGCGCAAAACTGTGGAGAAAAGAACACATGTGGAGCTCATTAGGCTTTAACCCCTTAATGACGCGGCCCCTTTTTTTTTCCATTTTTGTTTTTTTCCTCCCCCCTTCAAAAAAATCGTAACTCCTTTATTTATCCATCAACGTCGCTGTATGAGGGCTTGTTTTTTGCAGGACGAGTTATATTTTTCAATGGCGCTATTTAATGTACCATATAATGTACTGAAAAACTTTATAAAAATTCTAAGTGGAGTAAAATGAAAAAAAAAAACGACATTCCGCCATCTTTCGGTGCGATTTGATTCTACGGCACACAAAATGCAACAAACATGACATGACGCCTTTATTCTATGGGTCGGTATGATTACTACGATACCAAACTTGAATAGTTTTTTTTACTGTACTACTCTTTTTTTTTTCAAAGACGTTTCATTTTTTTCAATTATTTTCTGCCGCCATCTTCTGCGCGCAATAGCTTTTGCTCATTTTTTGCGGGATGTCCTGTAGTTTACGTTAGTATCAATTCGGAATACATACGACTTTTTGATTGCTTTTTATTGTGTTTTTTCTGGGGGACAGGGTAACTGAAAAAGTGCATTTCTGGCGTAATAGACAGCTGACGCCCACGCTGTATGAAGAGAGGTTGCCCCGCGGCTGACGGCAAAGGAAGGGGTTGGGATGGGCAGGAGCTAGTGAGCTAAACTCCCTCCCACTTCCCTTTTCCAGCAGCTCCCTTAGAAGTCTATGGGACTGGCTGGCATGTTCCGGCCAAAAAGATAGGTCCAGAACTATCTTTTCCGTCCGGCATGTGCAACATATGCGCTATCTTTACCAGCTTGCCGTTTTTACGTGCCAAAAAATCGCCCATCTGAACTGATGCATTGGAATGCAATGCATTACATGGTCATGTATAGCAGCCGGCTGTGGAAATGCGTCCGATATACACGCGTGTGAATAAGCCCTAAAGGAATCGTGTAAAATTCTAAAGCTATCCCCTATTCACAGGATAGAGGATGACTTTATGATCAGTGACAGTCTTACCATTGGGACCCCCACCGATCTGAAGAACGGGGGTCCCAAAGATGAATGAAGTGGCGGCTGCACATACGTGTCTCAGCTCCATTCAGAAAAAGTGATGGAAATTACAAAGCGCTCCCATTGAAATGAGTGGAGTAGCGTGACTACCTCTCCATTCATGTGGGGACCTCCAGGCCCCTCGTACTCAGGATCAGCGGGGGTTCCAGCAGTCAGAAAGTAGTAACTTCACTTTGGCGCACTCCAATAATAGAACCTTGCAAGTCTTGTCTTCTGGGGTCTTTATAGACATCTATAGATAAGACTGGCTGCTATAATCCTAGCTGTATATAGATAGCAGGTGAGAACTGGAAGCTTTGTGAAGGGGAGATTTGCAGGCAGCACACTTTTAGAATGCCATTATTATTCTGCGCCTTCTCTGTATAGGGATGTATAAATCTTTTAAGACTCGTACTATGAAACTACAGGCTGTGAACTCCGATGGTAATGAGCTTTAGCATGTTCTGTGCGAGAGAGCAATAAAAATGAGAGAGAAATCTTTATATTGTCCCCGTATCTACATTTTGAAGATATTCCGGCTCGATAACATAGCAATGAAATCTTCGGCTGTCTGCGGTTTTGCAACTTTTTTTTTTTATTGCTGTAATGCATCTAAAATAAAAACGGAGCAACTTTGCAAGTAGAATTGGTGAAAGATTAGAGATGAGTGAACGTACTCGTCTGAGCTTGATACTCGTTCGAGTATTAGCGTGTTCGAGATGCTCGTTACTCGTAACGAGTACCACGCGATGTTCGGATTACTTTCACTTTCATCTCTGAGATGTTAGCGCACTTTTCTGGCCAATAGAAAGACAGGGAAGGCATTACAACTTCCCCCTGCGACGTTCAAGCCCTATACCACCCCCCTGCAGTGAGTGGCTGGCGAGATCAGGTGTCACCCGAGTATAAAAATCGGCCCCTCCCGCAGCTCGCCACAGATGCATTCTGACATAGAGGAGGGAAAGTGCTGTTGGTGACGGAGCTGCTATAGGGAGAGTGTTAGGAGTATTTTAGGCTTCAAGAACCCCAACGGTCCTTCTTAGGGCCACATCTAACCGTGTGCAGTACTGTGGAGGCTGTTTTTCGCAGTGTTGCACTTTTTTTTTTTTTGGTATATCGGCCGTGCAGAGCATTGCGCCCTGCAGTAATACTCCAGGGCCAGAAGTGGTGGTTAGGCAGGGACAGAAGACATATTTATTGAATATAGGCAGTGGGCCTTTGCAAAAACATTTGGGGAAAAAAATCTATTTGGGCTGCCTGTGACTGTCCTCGGTGTTCTGGGTCTCTGCTGGGTGTAGTAGTCCTCCAAATTCATACGCAGCCAGCTAAGTGTTACAGCAGGCTTGCGCAAAATTATTTCCTGGCGTTCCGTAAGCGAAGTCAGCCTCCAACCACAGGCCAATAAGCGGCACATTTAATTACAGCGTTCTGTTTCTGCACTACTGGTAATACACCATGCTGAGGGGTAGGGGTAGGCCTATAGGACGTGGACGCGGGCGAGGACGCGGAGGCCCAAGTCAGGGTGTGGGCACAGGCCGAGCCAGTGCGGTGGCCAGGGGTAGAGGCAGGGCCAGACCGAATAATCCACCAACTGTTTCCCAAAGCGCCCCCTCGTGCCATGCCACCCTGCAGAGGTCAAGGTGCTCAACAGTGTGGCAGTTTTTCACAGAGACGCCTGATGTCCGACGAACAGTGGTGTGCAACCTTTGTCGCGCCAAGATCAGCCGGGGAGCCACCACCACCAGCATGCGCAGGCATATGATGGCCAAGCACCCCACAAGGTGAGACGAAGGCCGTTCACCGCCTCCGGTTTGCACCACTGCCTCTCCCCCTGAGCCCCAACCTGCCACTGAGATCCAACCCCCCTCTGAGGACACAGGCACGAGTGGCTACCGGCCTGCACCCACACCCTCACCTCCGCTGTCCTCGGCCCCATCCAGCAATGTCTCTCAGCGCAGCGTCCAGACGTCACTAGCGCCACCGTTTGAGCGCGAGCGCAAGTACGCCGCCACGCACCCGCACGCTCAAGCGTTAAACGTGCACATAGCCAAATTGATCAGCCTGGAGATGCTGCCGTATAGGCTTGTGGAAACGGAGGCTTTCAAAAGCATGATGGCAGCGGCGGCCCCGCGCTACTCGGTTCCCAGTCGCCACTACTTTTCCTGATGTGCCGTCCCAGCCCTGCACGACCACGTCTCCCGCAACATTGTACGCGCCCTCACCAACGCGGTTACTGCCAAGGTCCACTTAACAACAGACACGTGGACAAGCACAGGCGGGCAGGGCCACTATATCTCCCTGACGGCACATTGGGTGAATTTAGTGGAGGCTGGGACAGAGTCAGAGCCTGGGACCGCTCACGTCCTACCCACCCCCCGAATTGCGTGCCCCAGCTCGGTGGTGGTATCTGCGGCGGTGTATGCTTCCTCCACTAAACCACCCTCCTCCTCCTCCTACGCAACCCCTGTCTCGCAATCAAGATGTGTCAGCAGCAGCACGTCGCCAGCAGTCGGTGTCGCGCGGCATGGCAGTACAGCGGTGGGCAAGCGTCAGCAGGCCGTGCTGAAACTACTCAGCTTAGGAGAGAAGAGGCACACGGCCCACGAACTGCTGCAGGGTCTGACAGAGCAGACCGACCGCTGGCTTGCGCCACTGAGCCTCCAACCGGGCATGGTCGTGTGTGACAACGGCCGTAACCTGGTGGCAGCTCTGCAGCTCGGCTGCCTCACGCACGTGCCATGCCTGGCCCATGTCTTTAATTTGGTGGTTCAGCGCTTTTTGAAAAGCTACCCACACATGTCATACCTGCTCGGAAAGGTGCGCTGGGTCAGCGTACATTTCCGCAACTCCAAGACGGACGCTGCCACCCTGCGGACCCTGCAACATCGGTTTCATCTGCCAGTGCACCGATTGCTGTGCGACGTGCCCACACAGTGGAACTCTACGCTCCACATGTTGGCCAGACTCTATGAGCAGCGTAGAGCTATTGCGGAATACCAACTCCAACATGGGCGGCGTAGTGGGAGTCAGCCTCCTCAATTATTTACAGAAGAGTGGGCCTGGTTGGCAGACATCTGCCAGGTCCTTGGAAACTTTGAGGAGTCTACCCAGATGCTGAGCGGGGATGCTGCAATCATTAGCGTCACCATTCCTCTGCTTTGCCTCTTGAGAAGTTCCCTGCAAAGCATAAAGGCAGACGCTTTGCACTCGGAAACGGAGGCGGGGGAAGACAGTATGTCGCTGGATAGTCAGAGCACCCTCATGTCTATATCTCAGCGCGTTGAGGAGGAGGAGGAGTGGGAGGAGCATGAGGAGGAGGGGGAAGAGACAGCTTGGCCCACTGCTGAGGGTACACATGCTGCTTGCCTGTCATCCTTTCAGCGTGTATGGCCAGAGGAGGAGGAGGAGGAGGGGGAGGAGGATGAGGAGGAGGGGGAAGAGACAGCTTGGCCCACTGCTGAGGGTACACATGCTGCTTGCCTGTCATCCTTTCAGCGTGTATGGCCAGAGGAGGAGGAGGAGGATCCTGCAAGTGATCTTCCTAGTGAGGACAGCCATGTGTTGCGTACAGGTACCCTGGCACACATGGCTGACTTCATGTTAGGATGCCTTTCTCGTGACCCTCGCGTTACACGCATTCTGGCCACTACGGATTACTGGGTGTACACACTGCTCGACCCACGGTATAAGGAGAACCTTTCCACTCTCATTCCCGAAGAGGAAAGGGGTTCCAGAATGATGCTATACCACAGGGCACTGGTGGACAAACTGATGGTAAACTTCCCATCCGACAGCGCTAGTGGCCGAAGGCGCAGTTCCAAGGGCCAGGTAGCAGGGGAGGCGCAGAGATCAGGCAGCATGTACAGCGCAGGCAGGGGACCATTATCCAAGGCCTTTGCCAGCTTTCTGGCTCCCCAGCAAGACTGTGTCACCAGTCCCCAGTCAAGGCTGAGTTGGCGGGAGCACTGTAAAAGGATGGTGAGGGAGTACGTAGCCGATCGCACGACCGTCCTCCGTGACGCCTCTGCCCCCTACAACTACTGGGTGTCGAAGCTGGACACGTGGCCTGAACTCGCGCTCTATGCCCTGGAGGTGCTTGCTTGTCCTGCGGCTAGCGTCTTGTCAGAGAGTGTGTTTAGTGCGGCTGGGGGAATCATCACGGATAAGCGTACCCACCTGTCAACCGTCAGTGCCGACAGGCTTACACTCATCAAGATGAACAAAGCCTGGATTTCCCCAGACTTCTCTTCTTCACCAGCGGACAGCAGCGATACCTAAGCAATACGTAGGCTGCACCCGCGGATGGAAGCATCGTTCTCTATCACCATCAAAAACGGGGACCTTTTTGCTTCATCAATCTGTGTATAATATTCCTCCTCCTCCTCCTGCTCCTCCTCCTGAAACCTGACATAATCACGCCGAACGGGCAATTTTTCTTAGGCCCACAAGGCTCAGTCATATAATTTTTGTAAACAATTTTTATACGATTCAATGCTCATTAAAGCGTTGAAACTTTCACCTCAACCAATTTTTATTATAACTGGGCTGCCTCCAGGCCTAGTTACCAATTAAGCCACATTAACCAAAGCGATTAATGGATTTCACCTGCCCTCTTGGTTGGGCATGGGCAATTTTTCTCTGGTACATTAGTACTGTTGGTACACCAATTTTTGGGGGCCCTCGCCTACAGTGTAATCCAATTAATTTTTAGCCCACCTGCATTACAGCTGACGTTACATCAGCTGTGTTGGGCACTGCAATGGGATATATTTATGTACCGCTGGTGGGTTCCAGGGAGCCACCCATGCCGTGGGTCCACAGGGAGTTGTAACTGCATGTGTCCACTTCTAAAGAACCCCAGTCTGACTGGGGCATGCAGTGTGGGCCGAAGCCCACCTGCATTAAGCACGACATTACCTCAGCTGTGTTGGGCACTGCAATGGGATATATTTATGTACCGCCGGTGGCTTCCTGGCACCCACCCATGCTGTCGGTCCACAGGGAGTTGTAACTGCATGTGTCCACTTCTAAAGAACCCCAGTCTGACTGGGGCATGCAGTGTGGGCCGAAGCCCACCTGCATTAAGCACGACATTACCTCAGCTGTGTTGGGCACTGCAATGGGATATATTTATGTACCGCCAGTGGCTTCCTGGCACCCACCCATGCTGTGGGTGCACACGGAATTCCCATTGCGGAGTTGTACCTGCCTGTGACTATTTATAAAAAAACGCGGTCTGACTGGGGCATGCAGACACCTTGACAGAATGAATAGTGTGTGGCACATAGGTTCCCCATTGCTATGCCCACGTGTGCAGCTCCAGATGGAGGTGGCACAGGATTGGATTTCTCATTGCTTCTGTACAGCATTGTGGACTATCGCCCCGCCCCTTTTAAAGAGGGTCGCTGCCTAGCCGTGCCAACCCTCTGCAGTGTGTGCCTGCGGTTCCTCTGGCAGACGCACTTATAAATAGACATGAGGGTGGCGTGGCATGAGGGCAGCTGAAGGCTGGGCAGGGACAGTTTGGTGTGCGCTGTGGACACTGGGTCGTGTGGGGGGGTTGGGCAGCATGTAACCCAGGGGAAGGGGCAGCGGAGTGTCATGCAGGCAGTGATTGTGCTTTGTTGGAGGTAGTGTGGTGCTTAGCTAAGGTATGCACTGCTAATGAGGGCTTTTCAGAAGTAAAAATTGTTGGGAGGGGGGGGGCCCACTCTTGCCGTTATTGTTGCTTAATAGTGGGACCTGGGAACTTGAGATGCAGCCCAACATGTAGCCCCTCGCCTGCCCTATCCGTTGCTGTGTCGTTCCCATCACTTTCTTGAATTGCCCCGATTTTCACAAATGAAAACCTTAGCGAGCATCGGCGATATACAAAAATGCTCGGGTCGCCCATTGACTTCAATGGGGTTCGTTACTCGAAACGAACCCTCAAGCATCGCGATAATTTCGTCCCGAGTAACGAGCACCCGAGCATTTTGGTGCTCGCTCATCTCTATTAAAGATACCTTTCAGCGCTGTGTAAGCAGCTCTTACATAGACCTTCAGGGTATGTTCGCGCATCGCAGAAATGCTGCAGATTTCCCATAGTGGAAAATTCTGCAACAAAATTTGCAACATTTCGGCATCAAAAACAGAGTAAACACCCGCACCATTGGTTTCACCATGAACAGCTCTCACCTCCTAAATACTGCCTGTACCTGGAGCACAGCGCACACCGGGAGCCGCTCCTGAGCACCGCCACTGGTCATGTGATGCGAAAGTGGCATCACATGACCAGCGAATCACATAAACGACAGCAGAGGCACTCAGTAGCAGTAATGTGTAATCCACTCCTGCAGCGCTGTGTTACGCTGCTTCCTTAGCCTATTCTTCTTGCTAATGGGTTAAAGCCGTGGCTGGCTTTAGCCATGTGGCTGCACCTGCAAATTGTAGAAGGGGGCAACAGGTGGATGCAGGCTGGGAACGATTGCTTCCCTTAGGCCTGCCTGGCGAGACGATCTTCTTTCTCCATGCAGCAGCATTGTGTGGCGCAACAGGAATCATCCTCATCCTGGCTAGGTTTCCTCCTCTTTGAAGTTCTAAGGCACCACTGTCAGCCCATCGGCGCCTTTAAAGCACAATTGCTTAGTTCTGCTACTGTATTTATGTTATGAGCTTGGTTCTGGGGCTGTATTTATGTTGTGGGCTTGATTATGGAATTGTATCTTCCAGGTAGGCAGATATGGATCCACCTTTACACAAACCACTTTGACTTTGGTCTATATGAGGATACAGTACCTGGTGTACCCTGTTTTTCACCCTTGACCCCTTCAAGCAGGATATTGTCTTTGCTGCAGGGTCCCAAAGCCGTTACTTGTCCAGATAGTCCTGGTAGCATTGCAGCTGATGTTGTACTGGATTAAGGTGCGGTACCTCATAGTATAAACCAGAACACTAGTGTAACCAGAACACAAGATATGGTCAGGGCTGGAGGCACAAGTGCAATAGCAAGGCCCAAGCTGAAGGTCAGAGAATGTAATAATGAAGTCCAGGGTCAGGGAGCACAAAAATCGGAATTGTCAGCAACACAAGCAATAGTCAGAACCAGAATACACAGCTTTATTACCGACACGGTCCACCTGATGAAATCTCGGGATGGGCTGTTCATTTACTGTTCAGGTGTCCAGATGTCCTACATACTGCACAGCGTGCAAGGAGGCACCTGCCCACTTCTGCATCATGGCAGGTCACATCCCAAAATTCAGTCCCTCATCAAGAGATACTGCTTTGTAAAAAAAAGCAGAGATGGCAAGGTGCCAGCCCCCTGGTGTGACAAGTAGCAACAGTTAGTCCATCACTCATGGAAGTGAAGAAACCGCCACATATATGCCTCATGCAGACAAGTAGATGTGATGCAACATATGCCGTGTGGTGAGCACTTGTAAGGAGGGAGCCCAGGTTCGGGTTTGCACTCTAATGAGCTCTGTTATGGTTCCAATAGTTATTTGCTTTGGATGGCATAAGAGTGGCCTCTTCTGGCCATCATACAGTACTGCAGTTTATGTATTTCTCTATGGAGTGTTGTATACAACTTCTCATTGGGTGGTAGAGATCAGGTGGGAGATCTAGAGAACTTAGGATCATAGAGATCTGCAAGCTGGAGAGCAATTTCAGTGGTACTGAGCCTTAAGACAGACTACATTGTACAGGAGAGAGGTCCTCCCTATCTTTCTCGCATGTACTATTAACGGGTGAGAATACCGCTAGTGACAACAAAACCATTGAAATCAATGGTTTTGTTTCGTCCTGTTATATGGCTGTGATTTTCAGTAAAATATGCCCATCTGTTTAAGCCCTTAGTTAGAGTCAGTTAGGTTCCCTAACGTTTCTGAATTACCTCAAATTACTTACCCATTACCAGAATCTTCGGCCAACTTTATTTCCATGTTTATCAACATAAAAAAAATATGTATTTTTGTAATGCTTGTGTCCACATTATTCCCTGATTCCAGTGTCTCCTACCCCTACCGAGACACACTCATACCCCAGCTGAGAGTAAACACTAGACAGGTTGGCCCCAGCAGGGAAAGACTGACAAGAAGGCCCAGGATATTGGGGTGTTGTGTGGACCAAAACAGAAATCCCGTTGGGCACTACCTAGAAGACGGAGTGGTGAGATCTGCTTGATCTCAGATGATGGCTGCAGAGGCAACACTTGTAAACCGTGTCTACAACAATAAGTGGATGCACACAATGACGGAGCGGTGAGACGAACCTACGGCTAAAAAGAAAGACTGGTCCAGAGACTAAGAGTCTGCTTGGTGTGTTGGGCATTGTGTCCCTGGGGCCACCCTGCAGGTACACTGGTGATTCAGTAGCAATGTCTAGCAATCATCATGCATAACAGTGCCATGGCAGCTGTATACAAAAACACTGTGCCAATAGTCAAGAGTAGCTGGACATTGGCACAAACATTTGCAGAAAACTGGGAAACAGGAGATGCATTTTAAGAGCAGCTTGACTTCTGCAAGATGGCTCTTCTAAGATAGCTCCTCCACTCCCTTACTGGAATCTGGTAGTCAAAAAATTGCTGAATACTCCATCCCATACCCTATGTACACAATGGACAATTGAATATCAGGATGTAGAGTCCCATATGGAATTCTATGTGCATGAAGTCTTATTAATGAGGGTCCTGAATAGAGAATTCTTAAAGGGATTGTCCAACTTAAAAATAAAAAAAGTTAAAAGGCTGGTAATGTCTTAAAATAATTAAAAAAGCAATACTCACCTCTTTACTCCCCAGGGAATAAAGTACCTGCTCCCGGGGACCTACTGATCAGTATTGACAGTGTTAGCCAAGTGACTGTTGTAGCCAATCAGAGGTCGCAGCATCACTGCTTGTTCTACCAGCATTAGCGCTCACATTCTGGACGCCATGATGCTAAGAGTTCGGAATGGTACCACTACAGTGGTCAGACTGCAGCCGTTTGACAACAAAGACTGAGAAGACTGAGGGGCTGCAGCGCTGGATCACTGGGGTTGAGGACAGAAGTACCACTGTTTCGTTATTTTAAGACATTTAAAGCTAAAAATAAAAAGTGGGGCAATTAGCCAGACAACCCCTTTAATACATCGTTTTAATGGGTTCTCTATACAACCCTTTAAACCGCCTGTGAAAGTTGTGGCACTGCATATTGACCTTCTGATGACTTGTAGCATTGTGTGCTCAAATTGGAGTGACCATGGGTATAGCTATAATAGGTGCAGAGGATGTGGTTGTACCCGCGCCCTAAAGCCATAGAGGGCTTATAGTCTTCCCCATATAAGGGACCTTTCACCTGGGTCTAATTTTCTGCATTTCCATTCGCAAGTTGTGGTAATTTCCAACACCAAAATCTCCACCGCGGATTTTGATGCAGAATGAAATGGCTGAAATCAGCCTGCATTACCGCATCAGGATCCGCAGTTAGTCTTACAGATTTTGATGCAGAATTTTGCAGCGGCAAATCCCGCTGCGTCCCATATCCGGTTTGTGTGAAAGGTCCCAGAGGAGGCAGGTAACATATATGAAGCATTATCGTTGTCAGGCCCTGTTACAGATTTTGCATTGGGTCCTAGCAGCTTCAAGTTAGGGTCCGTTTGGACAGAACAATTATGGTTCAAGAAAAGCATTCAAATGAGCGAAAGTGGACGATAATCATGTAGTCCAAACACGAGGCAACGACTGAATGATGAACAAGGATCATTCAGTTTTCGCCATTCATTTTATGCAAATCATCGTTGGCTCATTCGCTTATCGTTCGGTTTAAACTGCAATTATTCAGTCCCTCTCATTCACTAAAGAAATGTCTGAATGGTTCCCGATTGAATGAGCCAACGATGATCTGCCGGTCTAAACAGGCTGCACGAGTGCGAACAACGTAGATAGGACGTCACTCACTTGTTCAAACGAGAATCGGCTTCTCTAAAAGGACCATTACACCTCTGCAGTCGGGAAGAGTATCATCTCTCCTTAGGGAGAGCACCTAAGAGGCTTATAAGGCCATGCATGCTCCTCTGGGAAATATATGCAAATAAGGAAGCTGGAACAAGATCTCCACAGTGCCACCTATTGGATGGCAGCATTCCTGCAAATCAATGTCCGACCCTTTATACAAGTCTTTATAACAATGATTGGGAATTGACCAAAAGCCCGAAAACCAAACACATACAGGACATTGAGTGGTTGCTAAACAACCTGAAACGCTACATCCTCTACAGTAAAGCGAGCAAAGGCTGCAAAGAAAGCAATCAACGTAAATTTAGTGTATTTACATACAATACAATTTCATCTTTTCCAAAGCGTTAAACGGAAATACTCCCTGCTCCCCCTACACATTTTTTTTCACCTGTTTTGGACCCATTTTTCCATCCGACCGAGTTTGATCCATAACTCCCACGATGTTCACGGCTTGTTAACCAGTGCGCCAATTTAAATACATCTCAATAAATTAGCATAAAAAAGATAAATAAATAAAGCAAAATAGAATAAACACACGCAGCAAATTATCTGTCCTTCATTACCGCCGCTTCTTGTCATCTTAACCTTATAAACACAACCGCGGCTTTAATAAGTCCTTGCATCAGCAAAAGGCGAAACAGTCCGGGGCTAATAGGCTCTTTTGAATATAAACATCAATATATATTTGAGGGACTCGGCTCAGCACAATCCATACGGGTAGTAATTTTAAAATTAGCAGTTGCAGGCAGAGATAAGCACCCTCCGCGAATTAAACCGTAACCCTGCGGTTTCTTCACAGCAAAAAAAGGTTAAAATAAACTTGCGTGATTGACTGCGAATTTTAAGCAGTTTTTCTTCAATGTAATCAGGGCTGTACCAATGTCATTGCTCATTAAAAAGAAAGATTTTCATTCCAACCTTTGATTGAGTGTGTTTTTTTTTCCTTCTTTTGCTCTCATTTGCATTTAGCTTTCTACAGCGTAAGCATATTGCCTTTTG
The DNA here is from genome assembly GCF_035609145.1 of Eleutherodactylus coqui. NCBI lineage: Eukaryota > Metazoa > Chordata > Amphibia > Anura > Eleutherodactylidae > Eleutherodactylus > Eleutherodactylus coqui. The sequence continues at coordinate 286,422,231 of NC_089839.1, forward strand.
CAAATGATTAGAACCCCCTCCACCTCCCCCCCCCCACCCCCACCGTCTTCCATCCGTACGTCCCTTATCTGTCTATAAAGTCATATACTGGAAGGGAACAGTGATTTGCAAGCCTGCGCCATAAATGATTGAATGAGGATATTGACTGGAGAGTCCTAAGGCAAACAGGCCGATGGATGGACTCTCTTTTGACAGGATGATGGAAAGGAGCCTTGGCTTCTACTTAGCTGCCCTTCTAATTGGCCTTTATGAATATTTAATGAAATCAAGATGAAATTCAATCAGAGCTTTTAACCGCTGAATCTTAAGGAAAGACGGAAGAAAAACTAGCATATTATTAGATTCCTCCGTGTACACAGTGAGGCGGCGCTGGATGGCTTCTGTGCTTTTATAATGGATGATGCAGCCTTATCTTGATGAAATGATTTATCCGGCTTCGGCTATGCTATCTATAAAATAAGATTGCTTAGTCTTTGATGAAGTATACAGGATACCGTCATGGCAGCATTACCAGGAGACGTTAGATTAAAAGATGATGATGGGTCTTTACGGGGTGTTTTCTGAGCACAACTGGTCAGATTTAAAGGGGTATTAAGAGTTTTAGCAAAAGGCGAATGTATGATGAAAAGTTATAAAAGTTTTCCAATGTTAAAAAAAAAGTTAGGGCCGCACAGAATATGTTCAGAACCAAAAGTAGAAAACGTTGTAGAACACGGATTCACACAAGTATATGCATATTGGCCTGCGCTTTTGAGCATCAGGTATTTACGGGCACAAGTGCGTTTTTATTATACTTTTTGCGATACTTGTGCAGCATTTTGTTCCCAGCTATTGAAATGGCCAATTAGTTTAATGAGTTCAAGATGTCTTTTTCCCTGTGTAAATTTTCTTTAAACCCCGTTGAAATCAACAGATCCGTTTTTTTCCGTTTTATTTCAGTTCCTCTCCTCCTAGAATGGAGAAAAGGGACATAAACCCTGAACTGACCCTAATGCAGGTGTGAAAGCATCTTAAGGCCTTTTTCACACGAGCGTTTTATCGTGGCTATTTTGCCGCGATAAAACACCGGCCGAAAATTGCGATCATCTGAAGCATTGGATTCCAATGCATTTGCTCAGATGAGCAATCTTCCAGTGTGTAAAGTCAGCCTGCCGGAAAAGATAGACTCCTTTGGGAGCCTATGGGAGCTGCCGGAAAAGAGAGTTTAGCAGCAGCTCGCATTACTAAAGTCCCTCCCCCACCCATTGCCGGAAGCTCCCATAGGCTGGGGAGGAAGGGGGAGGGAGTTTAGCATGACCCCCACCCCGTCCCACCCCCTCTCCTTGCCAACATCCGGCAGAGAGGGGAAGGGAGTTTAGCAAAGCTGAACTCTCTCCCCCCCGCCAACGGTGTTCTGGGCTGCGTCTGAATGAGTGAAAAAATGTTTAAAGTCGCGGCTTCATGCGATTTTCAGCCGCAATGCAGTGTGTAAGAGGCCTTAAGGAGAGTATCCTTCGAAAAATCATTCAAACCAGCGAAAATGAAGGATGATCCTTCAGGGTAAACATGGCCAACCATTAAATGTTAAGCGATAAATTGTTTGCTTATCGTTCATTTCATGCAAGCATAAAAACTACCGTCGGCTCGTTTACTTATTGTTCGGTTTAAACGACGATTGTTCAGTCGTTCTCAGTCACTTATGCAGCGAACGGAACGATTCTGTTCTGAAATAAAATTATTGACTTTTCCTTGTGTCTTAACTGATGGTAGAAGATAATTGTCCTGTGTGAAAGCACATTAGGGCCGCTCTCACACGAGCAGATGTGAATTGTGGATTCCACGATTGCCATCCACGTGAACGATCCAGGTCAAACGCCAGCATTGAAAGGCATGTATTCTCAAATTTTCCTTCACACTTGCGGGTACGAATTGCGTACTCCACGAGCAGAAGAAAAGTTGCAGCATGCTCTATTTTAACTCGGCTTGCCTGCATTGATGTCAATGGAGGCGTGCTACCCGCAACCCCTACGCAATTTCTATTGCGTACGGGCTGCGTGTACCTGTGTTATCGCTTAATGATGGCGTGGAAGATACAAACAAAACAAAAAAACGTCTACTGTGCACGACCGCCTGTGTGCCTCTGCTGTCATATGCAATACATTTACTTGCCTACGCAGAGTCACCGGCCCGGGCTCACAGCCAGAATCCACTGCGGGCCTCCTGCATGCGGAATCCGACACAGTTGTGTGAGCCCGGCCGAAAGCCAGTGTTACACGGGTGTAAGTGCTTTAACGCACATATTTGCGCAGTGTATTTGCACAATGGGTGTGGCTTATTTGTGCACACATGAGTATGTTTTACTGTACTTTTTGTGCGCAAATCACACTCAAGCATGCTCCCATTAACCCCTTAGTGACCAAGCCTGTTTGCGCCTTAATGACCAGACCAAATTTTGGAAATCTGACATGTGTCACTTTGACATAGCATAACTCCGTAAAGGTTTTGCTTATCCAAGTGATTCTGACATTGTTTTTTTTTGCCACATATTGTACTTCATTTAGGTGGTGAAAATAGTCCAATAGAATTCGTGTATATTTATTAAAAGCGCCAAAATTAAGAAAATTTTGAAAAAAAATTCATTTTTTCACATTTTCAACTGCGATATCTCAGATATGTGCAAACATACTGTACAAATTCTTGATAAGATATATATTTCCATCTGTTTACTTTATTCTGGGCGCACATTAGAAAAAGTTCAGTTTTTTTTTTTAACCATTTAAGAGATGTGCAAATTTAACATTGATTTTCAGCATTTTGAGGAACACTTTATTTTCCGGCACCAAGCCAAGATTACAAAGGCTCATAGGTGTCAGAATGATAGATACCCCCACAAATGACCCTATTTTAAAAACTACCCCACTTAATGTATTCACTGAGGGGGGTCGTGAGCATTTTTAACTCACGGATTTTTTTCAGGAATTAATGCAATTTAGAGGAGAAAAAATAAAATTTCATGTTTTTGCAAATATGCCATTTAAAAGATGGGATTTTTTTTCTATAATGCACATGAAAATGTGTATTTGCACCCAAAATGGATACCCCCGTTTGTCCTGTGTTCAGAAACATACCCATTGTTGCCCTAATCTTCTGTCCATATGCACAACGGGGCCCAAACCGAAAAGAGCAGACGGTGACTTTCAGAACAGTCATTTTGCTTGAAGGCGATTTCAGCCCCATTGCCCAATTGTAGAGCCCTTGAGTGGCCAAAACGATATAGAACCCCCACAAATGACCCCATTTTGAAAACTAGACCCCTTAACGAATTCCTCTAGGGGTGTACTGTGTATTTTGACCCCACGGTTTTTGAATGAATCTAAGCAAAGCAGAAGGAAAAAATTACGATTTTCATTTTTTTGGCAATCATGTCACTTTTAAACCCGTTTTTTTTGTACAGCACACATATGAATGAAGACGTTCACCCCAAAATGGATCCCCCTGTTTGTCCCGTGTTCAGAAACATACCCATTGTGGCCCTAAAATTATGTCCGTATTCACAACGGGGCCCTAAACGAAAGGAGCAGCCGGTGGCTTTTAGAACAGACATTTTTCGTGAAGGCGTTTTAGGCCCCATCGCCCACTTGTAGAGCCCTTGAGCGGCCAAAACAACAGAAAACCCCCACAAATGACCCCAGTTTGAAAACTAGACCACTTAACGCATACACCTAGGGGTGTACTGTGTATTTTAACTCCACCGTTTTTGAATGAATCTGAGCAAAGCAGATGGAAAAAATTACGATTTTAATTTTTTTGGCAGTTGTGTCATTTTAAAAACATTTTTTTTGTATAGCGTACATAAGAATGAAAAAGTTCACCCCAAAATGGATACATCCTTTTGTCCCGTTTTCAGAGACATACCCATTGTGGCCTAAATATTATGTCTGTATGCACAACGGGGCTCAAAAGGAAAGGCGCATAAAATTTCAACTGTGTCTTAAATTTTACATAATCGCCATTATCTATTGGATAACGGCGATCACATGACCGAGGACCGCTCACTGCAGCCCTCGGTCACTGCTCCAGGCTCTTGGCTACATTTAGTAGCCAGGAGCAAGGAGACTTTGAATTTCCAGGGCCCTCAACAGCTTTTGCGCTTGCGTCCGCCATTTTGCTAATGGGCACATGCGCCAAAGTTGGGGAAAGGTCCATGGATAAAGATCCCGTCGGGGGACATCACCAGAGGCCTTAGGTAAGTAATTTCACCTCCCCTCACGAATCTGATCTGTGATTGGAGGTGAAATTTTCACTTTTTTTACTTTTACGTGATCGCCGTTTTCAATTGGAAAACGGTGATCACGTGACCAGGAACCACGTTTTGTGAGCCCCGGTGAAATCTCCAGGCTCTCAGCTACATTTGGTAGCCAGGAGCAGGGAGATTTTAAATTACCCTGGCAATCTGCGCCTTTTGCACATGCGTCCGCCATCTTGGTGGCGGGCGCGTGCGCAGAAGCTGTGGTGAAGTCCACGGATAAATGCGGTGCCTTAGGTACGTTATTTCATCTCCCCTCACAGATATGATCCGTGGGTGGAGATGAAACAAACTTTTTTTTCTTTTTTTTTAACTTTTTAAAAACTTTTTTTTACTTTACATGATCGCTGCTATCTATTGGATAGCAGCGATCATGTGACCGGGAACCGCATACAGCGGCTCCCGGTGACATCTCTCTGCTCTCGGCTACACATGGGAGCCGGGAGCAGAGGGATTTTTAAATTTCCCGGGCCGCGCGCGCCTTCTGAGCCCGCGCCCGACGTATAACGCCTGGCGCGCATGCGCAGAAGGCGCCGACGGGACCTGGAGGCTGGGACACCGTCGATCATCGGGGCGAAGGCGGGTGAGTACTTTAAGCTGCCCCGATGGATCCGATCCACCGGGGCAGCTAAATCTTTAACTTTTTTTAACTTTTTACTAACTCGGTAAATGCCCGCGATCATGTGACTGGGGGAGGGGATCCGGGGCCCGGAATGGCAGCTCCAGGTTGCCGGCTACCTCCGGGAGCTGGCAGCATGGAGCTGCCACGTCCTCAGCTTGCAGGGCCTTAATCCCTGCAGGAAACGTATTTCTACGTCCTCAGGGAATAAGGCCCAGCAAGTGAGGACGTAAAAAGGCTATGGGCCGGTCGTTAAGGGGTTAATTGAAAAGGGCAATTAAGGGATTATTTCCACTGCTGGGTTGGATTCCAACTGCAAAGTCTCGCAGCGGAATCAGACCCAGCACCCCCCAAGACCCTATACGCACGTCTCCAGATCCGCCACGAGCGTTTCTACATACGCAGTGCAGGACATGACGTGCCAAGGTCAATGGAACTGTCCGTGCGATTTTAAGCACAAATTAGAACATGCTGCGATTCTGCCCCGCAAGTGCTAGCTGTTCTTAGGAAGAGTTCACCGAAAAGCACTCAGTCAAACCTCGTCTAGAAGAAGGTCAAAACTTTAATAACCCAACAGTACTAAAAAAATAAAGCTTCTACTGGCCAATAATGGCTGCAACCCGTTCATTCTGGAAATCAGTTGACGTTCTGGCCATGCACCTGCCTCAGTGTCATCTTCTGGCATTGTCCAATGATAACTAAATGTGGAGAAAACTCAAGTTACTTTCTACTCAAAAAGTAATTAAATCTGAATTATTAAAACTAAATCATGAACATAAAGATTCTGCCTCTGGGATCCCGGCGCATCACTCCTGCCATCCAATCACTCTTGGCCAACACTGGCTGGCACTGGAAGTACTGCATGGTGAAGGCTATTCTTAGTCAAGTCATGATGAGCAATAAATCAAATAATTAGCAAGTGACAATGCTTGTCACTCGTTAATTGTCGTCATTTGTTGCATCATGTCACCTTAAAGAAGTACAGCAGATTATCCGGAGCCTCATGTATTCGTGCTCCGAATGACCGTCTGGTCTGTGGTGCATCTATACAACTTATTCTAGAGGCTCCCATGATAACTGTATACAAGATTACAACATAGAGAACCTCAGTACAAATATCAAATGTCTACATTTTTATACTTGTACTAAATTTACTGTCCGCCTTTAATTTGCATATTAAGTTTAATCTAGGTCTTAGCTGTTCCTTCACTTTCCTGCTTTCCCTACTTGTAAGTTTATGTAGTTTTTTTTTGTATAATATTTGAGGTGCTTTTGACCTTTTATTAGTAATTTACATTATTTTTAGTTATTTGGTTGGAGCAGAGACCAGCAATTCTGCATTGACGTATTAGGCCCTGTTGACACGTCACCAATTCATCAGTAATTTTCACTCTTTTTTAGGTTAAGGAGAGGATTCGAAAAAATAATAAATATAAATGTTTCTTTTGTATTTTGCTGTAATTAATGTTCCATGTTTAATGGGGTTGAGCCAGAATCAACTTTAATCACCTATTCATACCGTTGAGATTCCCACCAATCTCAAGAACAGGAGGTCCTATACTAATAGATCATAGACTGAACATGAGTCAACAATGTGATGCAGCAGCATAAAAGGCAAACACAATTCTGGGAGGTATTAAGAGAACCCTAGAGTCTAGATCACATCAGGTAATTATCCCCCTCTACTCTTCATTTGTCAGACCTCATCTGGAATACTGTGTCCAGTTCTGGGCACCCCACTTTACAAAAGACATAGACAAACTGGAGCAAGTTCAGAGAAGAGTTACCAAGATGGTGAGCGGTCTGCAAATCGTGTCCTATGAGGAGCGGTTAAAGGATCTGGGAATATTTAGCTTGCAGAAACAAAGGCTGAGGGGAGACTTAATAGCATCTATAAAATATCTTAAGGGCTATCACAGTGCAGAGGGATCAGCCCTATTCTCATGTGTAGAAGGAAAGACTAGAAGCAATGGGATGAAACTGAAAGGGAGGAGACACAAATTAGATATTAGACAGTGAGGGGGATCAATGAGTGGAACAGGTTGCCACGGGAGGTGGTGAGTTCTCCTTCAATGGAAGTGTTTAAACAAATGCTGGACAGACATCTGTCTGGGATGATTTAGTGATCCTGCATTGAGCACGGGGTTGGACCCGATGACCCTATCATTCTATGACTTTTAGCAGCTATCTTGTGGCTAGGTGATAAGTCAATTTTGACACAACCTCTTTAAGATCCACTTCTCATTTTGACTTTAAAAAAAGCTGCTGGATACGGATTAAATGCCGAAGTGAGGGACAATACCCCCAAAACATGTCAGCTAATAGTTCTAGATGATATCGTGTACAATGATGCCACCAACAACACACTGCCACACTTGCAACAACACGGATTTATAAAAAAAAATCTTTTAAAAAGATTTTTCAGGATAGGTCATCAATAGCTGATCAGTTGAGGGCCGCCATTCAGGATCTTGGCTGATCAGCTCTACAGACACCCGCTGTCACCAACAAGACACAGGGTATGGAATGGAATCTGATATCTCTGACCCCCGTGTAGTGGCGTGGCCATCTGTTGGTTTTACTGTACTTTCTGTGTGTCCAAAAAAACATGCAAGCATGCTGATATTCATTGAATTTAAGTTAATATTAGCAAGTACGCTGGAAAATAGAGCATGCTGCATGCGAACGAAATGCAGGCGCAAAATACGCTTATGTGAAGGAACCCGCTGAAATCAATGGGTTTTATTCCCTATGTGTTGCTCGCATAAACGCTATGCAAATATATACTTGTGGCATGCGCAAGGGGTACTCCAGATGAAAAAATGTATCACCTATCCATTGGATAGGTGAGGTCCAACTGCTGCGACCCCTAACGAATACTAGAATGGTGGACCCCAGTCACCTATCTGCATGAATGCAGCAGGGAGAAATTTGGTTCGATTCAAGCGTGCATGCTACGAGAGTGATAGAATCAGTACAAAATAAGTATAGCAAAATGCTTACAAAATTATAAAAGTTTTTCTGTAGGCTTTAGTTTTGACATTTTGTGAATTTTTGTTAGAAGTGTTTAAGACTGAAATCATTTTGTTGATTTTTGAAGACTAACACTGGTAAAAGACAATAGAATCCAGACGGTTCTTACAAGATGTTTGGCACTAATATATTTGAAGTCCTTCATTTGTTGTCAGACAGGTAAATTTGTTTGTCTGTTGTTCACCCTTGGTCCCTTCAAGTGGGATTTGGTCTTCGCTGTGGGGTAACCAAGCTGTTACTTGTAAAGATAGGTGCTTATCTGGAGGACTAGTTACAGTTAGGCCTGATGGAATAACAGAATAACGATGTCCAGACAGTAGGTCAAGGCAGGCAATAGCGAAGTCCAGGATACAAAGCCAAGGTCAGAGAGCATGGAAAAGAGAATAGTTGGCAATACAGGCAAAGATGTGACCTGGAATACTCAACGGGGTCTTTGTCACAATGACTATGGAAGACTGATTGCTTAGGCTTCTTACAAGATGGAAGGCTGCCTAAAGTAGCTGGGGGTGGCTAGTAATTGGAGGAGAAAATAGAGGTTAAAAAAGGGGATGAGAACATGTCCAAGCCCTACGAAAGACACCGGAGAGGCAGAGGAGGACAGAACACAACATTTAGTGTGTGCACAGTAACCCAACCAATGGCAGCCCCATCAACAGGCGAGCAGTGGGAACAACAGCGATGTGATGTGACACTTGTCATCCTTTTGGCCTGAATCTTATTCAGAGGAATCTTTGATCATTGAATGTTATCCAGAAGGTAGAGTGTCTACAAAGAGGAGAACCCAACGGATCCATGCATTACACAGACAGAAGATTGATTTCAATGGTTACCATGCAATGCATCATTTCTCCTGTGGTGGTGCTGCAGGGGAATTGAACACCAAAGGCAGCTGCCGAAGTTCTCCACAGATAGGAGTTAATTGCTCACAGTCTCAACTGAGAAACAGCTTGAAATTAGCTTATTTTTAAAAAATTAAAAACTATAAAAAGTGGACAACCCTTTAAAGCAACTTCTGTCTTCTAACGCTTGTGGACTAGCATGGGCACTTTCGATTAGCACCTTCCTCCTAGCTGCAGATCAAAAGGTTGCCTACCTGTTCCACACACTTGAGATGGTGGTTCTCAGATCTGGCCCCGGTTGCACTATTTTCTTTCCTGTTCATTTAAATGGAGATTTTGTTTTCTAAAATGCATTGGCAGAAAATCTTTTCTTTCATGGAAACACAAAGGGAAGATTAGTATATAAATGGAAAAGTCACACTGCAAGAGAAGCTCTCTCCATTTTAGGATTGCAAATGTGCCTGTGTCTCTTTCGCAGATAAGCTGTTCATTGAAGCAATGTGATGCCTTTATGCAAAGTAAAATGCATTGTGTCGACAGCACTCTCAGCTTAGGGAAGTCTCAAAAAAAGCCTTTTTTTGGTGTTAATCAGAGCACAAAATAGAACTAAATCGGGGACCCCCCTCTTGTGTACCTGCAGAAGGCTTTATTCAAAATATGTAGACGTACACACAACATGCTTATCTTCTTAGGCTACACTAAGATGAAAACAGCCTTTTACCATACAATCATATGACATCACGACTGGTTTATGACCAGGGTGTAGCTGCCAAATGCCTACTTAGTCTCTAAGCCGGCAGGTAAAATTTACCCCATTCAAAATCGTATTTAGTGGCAGTCTTTCAAGTCAAAAGAAGCATTGCTTGGTTAAAAATACGAGATGATACACAATGAAAATAACTCATTTAATCTATAACCTCTTGGGGGCACAGATTGCAAAAAAATTCTTGGTAGCCATGTAATGTGTGACAAACATCAGCCAAGAATAAAATGTCTACTCTTGTTGCCTCTCTCTCAGCCTCTCTTTATATGTATGGGAAGGTTTGACTTTCTACTTATACTTAGTATACCTATCACTCTTCGATGGTAGAGTCAAGCGGCCAGGTTAAAGAGTCACGGAGAAGAGTGATTTGCATTACAGAGAAAATGGTCACATTTGTAGAGATGATAGAATCGAATTATCAGGTTTGAGGATTGCATCAATCAGAGAGGTATAACTTGGAAAGTCAACGGAGTAGAGTGTTTTCAAAGACTTTCCTAACTCTTCTCTTTGCAGTTAACAAAATTAAGATTGTTCTATTTTTGCCCATGTTGATGACCATAGATTGACTCTTCTAGGGTCTTCTGAAAGCTCTTTGCATTGAGATATGGTTTACATTAACAAGTCTTTCTTGAGAAGATTAGATTGTCAGTAACCAGGCTTTGTGTGCCTTTATTTAATGGCAAAGCACCAATGAAACCCACACTTCCAATCTCATTTCTTATGTCAAACACCTTTTCCTAATTAGCTCTTGGAGAAGTCATTAACACATAGTTTCAATTACTTTTTCTGCCTGCACTGTGGATAATTACTCAATGTGCTCAAGAATAACATGAACGTTACAACTGTTCGTGTGTTATTAATTTAGTTAAATTGTGTTTAACTATAATTGTGATTTAGATGACAATCAGATCACCTTTTATTAGTAATCAGTGCAGAAATTCAGAAAATCTTAAAGGGTTCACTTACTTTTTCTTGTCATCTTATTCTAGTGCTTTTATTATACAGTCACCAGCTTTCACCAGAAGTTACTGCACCCCTGAACATTCCTCCATTCTCCGATGTCCTGTTTTTAGTTATAACAGAGTTTGTGCCCAAAAGAAAATTAAAATCAGTCAACAAACCTAAATCCTCTTTCCTTTACTGCTTTCTCAGTTCAGTGAACAGTAAACTTCTCTCCATGTTATCAGTGTCCCTTGGTGTTGCCAGATTTCCCTCTCACAATCAGAGCTTCAGCTTTCAAGCTGCCACATTTCTTCTTCGGGAAGCTTAAAGTGATATTTTTGAAACTTTTAAAAGTTTACATTTCTTATTGTGTTATTCCGAGGGCTAAAAAAATCTGATCAACTTTAAAATGTAGAGCAGGGAGCAGCTGTATAGAAAGTGAAGATCAACTTGGCAGATATTCTGCATTAGTAAATAGCTAATTCAAGAATGCCACTCAAGATATACACTGTATATATACTAGGGCTCACTCAGACGGGTGTATTTTGCATCTGTATTACGTCTGTATTTTTACGGACGTAATACGGTCAGCATTGAACACTAGAGATGAGCAAGCGTACTCGGAAAAGCACTACTTGCTCGAATAATGTGCTTTATCCGAGTATCGCTGTGCTCGGGTCTGAAGATTCGGGTGCCGCTGCGGCTGACAGGTGAGTCGCAGCGGGGAGCAGGGGAGAGCGGGCGGGAGAGAGGGAGAGAAAGATCTCACCTCCGTTCCTCCCCGCTCTCCCCTGCAGCTCCCCGCTCCGTGCCGGCACCCGAATCTTCAGACTCGAGCACAGCGATACTCGGATAAAGCCAATTACTCGAGCGAGTAGTGCTTTTCCGAGTATGCTCACTCATCTCTATTGAACACCATTAGTTTCCATTGTTGTATTCTGACAAGAGTTTTTCACATGCCTATTTTAAATTGCAGCATGTCCTAGTTTGGTCTGTATTACAGACCAAAATCGCCCATTCAAATCTATGGAAGCACAAAAAAAAAGTACTGAATACAGATGGTTAGGAGTTTTTACTCATAAAGCCAGGGGAAAGTGTAAAAAAAATGTAATCAATTGGTCCTTGCAAAAATTTGCACCAATATCCACATCAAATTCTGTATGACAATCTACACCATTGTTGTGGGTTCTGCCATGGATCCACATTAGATTTCACCTTTTTTAAAGTCTGCTGTAGATCCACGTCAAAATCTGCACCAAATCTGCTACATGTGAACGCACCCTAATTGAAGATATTAAAAAAAATCTTTCTCCAGTCTCGATCATTTAATCCCTTAAACACAAAGTTTTTCCAGCACCAGATAACTCCTTTAATCCATTGAAATGAAGGACCACTATGATCAAAGATCACTGTCCCAATGCAGCTCTCTTCTGCCATAGTAGCTACATGAACTCCCGCTGCGGCGTCTCGAGCAGGGAGGGCCACCGTCGCGGGGGAGACCACGGGGGAAACTACAATGGCGGTTACGGGTAGCTCTATGATCTTTCCCAACAGCGGTGTCAGCATGGCCTAACTCAGGCGTGCAGTGAACAATGAGTGGAGCATCCAAATTTTATGATGCCCTGATTTCTTGCACAGATGTCACATGACGCCAGCACCTCTTCCAGGCTGCTGTTCACACGGCGCAAAAATAAAGAGTTCACAGTCCAACAGTAACGTTTTAAGAAAACAACCTGACATGGTGAAGACATTTGTGGAAGTCTCTCTATTTTAGACTCATCCCATCACTCTTTCTTCTCTTTTGAATAGCTGGAGAACCATTACTGTATGCCTAAGCCTCTTGCTGGACACCCTCCTCCTCCAACGACATGTTCTCAACTCCCTCTCTCTTTCATTTTTCTTCTACCTTCTCCCCCAAACTACGCACAAGAACCTTCCACCTACCTCTAACTTTTCAATGTGCTCCATGACCACTGGATCCTCACCAGCTCCTCCAAGGTATCTGTTAACTCGATCCGCGATATGTCAAACTCAAGCACCTGGAGAACAACACACCATTTGATGATCCTGGTCTTTGTGAAAGATTGCCCTGTGTGTCGCCGTAATAATTGAGTCTCCCACTACCAGGACCTGTCTAGCCTCCCCTTCTTACTAGAGCAGACATCCCTCTGGTGGTTAGAGGCCATGTTGTGCTGCACCAATACTAATCCTGCATTGGCATTCCCCTCATCTGCCAACTTTGCACACTTGTTGGGGTGTGCCAGTACAGGACTAGCCTCCCTGGATCTCTACTCTCTAACCCTCCTTCTAACTGTCACCCAGCTAGCTGATGTTAAAGTTGTGCATCTGGGACCTGTGGTTCTACAAGTTTCCTAGTGCACACCTTCACAGGTAAGGGTTAATTGAGCTGGCTGGGTGTGGTATTATCCTCTAGCCAATCCTCCATATCTGCTGCACATAAATACCAACAACTCTTGTGAGAGATTGCTGGTCATTTCATGTATCACTGTTTATCTCTGTGTTAATCCCACTCAGAACTGGTGTTTGCATGCCTGTCTGTAGTGTTTCTGTCTCCTTCCCTGAGGAAGGTCTGGACACCTGCTGTCTCTCCCCTCCTGGTGGTTTCTGGGGTGCATGAACCCGCAGGTTTCTCCTTTTTTCCTTGGCAGGTGTGGCCTGACACTGATCCCTGCATCTCAGCATGGTGGCTGACTTTTTTTCCCCTGTGTAGTGAGAACACTTGGACTAGCTCTGGTTTTCCAACTTTATGGATGTGAGCTCTGGGTGGGGTTCCCATTCTATGTTGTATGCACAACCTGATATGTTGGTGTGGACAGCGACATGTGTTGTATGTCTGTGCAGGTGGCTAGACATGTGGTGTATGCACAGTCCTGTTCTGTGTGGCTTGCATAGCTCTGCATGTTGGTGGGAACAGTGACGTGTGTCATGTCTGTGCAAGTGGCCAGACATGTGCTTTATGTGCAGTCCTGTTCTTTTTCTCTGTGTGTGAACGGTGTCATGTACTATGTGTTTTTTGTGCATCTCTCCAGGTTCCTAATCAGGGATAGCCAGGTCCTAGATGAAGACTGTGGGGCTGTCCTTATCGGGACAATCACCTGGCTTTTAGGCAGGGGTTCCCCACTTTCCCTGATAAGTAAGTGACAGGGGTCCTTCCATCTTTACTTGGAGAGATGTAATTTGTCAGTGCAAACACTGTGAGAGTGTTGCAGTTTTAAATATGACACCATCTTGCGTCCGTATGGAGGCATGGCACTTTAGTGCGCAGATCGACGTAACAGCTGCCTGATCATCCTGCACTCCAGAACTACCAACCATCCCCATATGTACCCCAGTAAGTGCCTGCTCAGCGAGCAGCAAACCCCTTTGCACGTTGCCAATGGATCTGGGCTTCCAAATGTGCAATGTGCTCCATTTGATACAGCAGTATGCACCCTTGAATGGCTGATAACCGACAGACGCATCCACCTGTCCACAGACAACGTGGATTGCCTTAAATCTACATAAATGGACCAGGCTTGGATTTCGCCTGACTTCTGCATCCTCATGGCAGATTCCACTGATTAGTTAGCAGACTGGTAATTTTTACTCACATATGACTGAGCATAGATTTATATCAAAGACCAACCTGTGCCCCCAAGGTGCTCTTGCTGGCGGTGATGGAACTTCTGCTGCTTTCCTTCTTCTGCTTCCACCATGTTCCCCCAATGAAAAATACGTCAATATGGAAATATGGAGCTACAGCTCTCATGTTACCACATTTGGCACACTCTGCCCTCAAGGTGCTGTTGCTGCTGGTGGTGGAACTGCTGCTGCTCTTCTTCTCCTGCTTTCATCATGTTTCTTCCTCCTTCTCCCAAAACAAACATTTCTGTCCTTTGAAAACTTATGACATTCCTTTAAACAAGCAGCACACCTGTTGTCTTCTTTGCCCCAAATTTTGATCTAGGAGACCCTAGGTGGGCCTTCTTTTGTTTTCAGTGACACCTATGTGCTACAATTGACCTACACACCACTTTACACTATTTTTAGCAATTTTTTGGAGGACCACAGTGTTCCCCAGATTTGTGTCTGTATTCCCATGCAATTTATGGGCCTTTGGCTGCATTGGGGACCTTCGGGAGAGCAAATTAGTGAACCTGAATTTTACTCCTATTGACTTCAATGGGGCTCAGAATTGGCTATCCCAATTCCTAATGATTTTGGTAAAATCAGCCGATACCACCACAAACTGATTATTTCACTAATCCCTCATCATTAATTGTGACAACACACTTCTTCATCCGCCTGTTCTGCCACTGATGATTTAGATGCTGAATTGTTTTTAGCCTGGAGCATATTCCTAGACCTGCTCGCCATGGGTGGTCCTGCCAGAAGTACAAGGCTGCAGATGACATAACATTAAGGTCCATTTACACGGGACGACTATCGGGCGCGATGCCCAACACTCATCCCTGTGTGTCCGCGCTCCCGTGCTGTCACATGGGAGCTAGCAGAGCTGGCTGGTTTATGGTTTGGTCAGCAGGGGGGCGGGGCAGTGCAGGAGATTCCTCTCTTATCGCTTCCCCGCCCCTCTCCATTGAGATAACACAGCGGCCGTTCACTTCTGAACAGCCACTGTTTAAACTGAACGATGAGCGATCAGCTGATCATCCATTGTTTATGCAACATAAACGATAGACGATGAGCTTCATTGCTCATCGTTCAGTTTAAACAGTGGCTGTTCAGAAGTGAACGGCCGCTGTGTTATCTCAATGGAGGGGGGCGGGGGAGCGAGAGGAGAGAAATCTCCTGCACTGCCCCGCCCCCCTGCTGGTCGCTCTGTGAATCAGCCAGCTCTGCTAGCACGGGAACGCGGACACACAGGAACGAGTGTCAGGCATCGTTTGCCTAAATTGTCCTTTAGTCTTCAGCTTTCACAGGCCGCACCAACACTCCAAGATCGTGATCCAAGGGAGACTTTTCTGAGACTGTGGACAGAAGTGGGGACAATTTTAGTCAGTATGATGAGGGTTTTTGTTCTATAAAGGCATCAATTTTTAGAATATTTAAACGTTTCAAATTTAAAAAAACTGCAAACTAAAAAGATATAATTGACAAGAATGTGAAGCACTAAAGAAGAAAAAGCAGAGGACTTTATTATAGTAGTCAGGCTGATCACACCAAATATTTCACTCTTCCTCATATGCTGGTCAATATTCAGGCATGAGTCAACAGTGATTGATTAAAATGGGTTTATTCCATCTAATGGATTGACATATAGTGACACAATACAATAATAACTTGCCAACTTGTCCCTGAGCTGTGGCATTGCTTTCTTCAGACAGAATTGGTTATCACACTTTGCACCGAGAAATGGGTTTCAGTGTTTCGAAAGATGTTAGTGAGTTATTATTCCAAGTCTCAAATGATGCCATTCAATTTGCGACTCAAGTTTTTGCAGCTCGAGAAATATACCGTTTTCATTGCCTTATTCTATATTTTATAAACAATTAAGTCCTTAATCAATATGTACATTTTAATTGAAATTCATTTGTTTGAGTTTTATTCACATGTAGAGTATTTAGTTGGAAGCGCCAGTTCAGGTACCATTTGACTTCCTGTCTTAGTGACCACCATTAGTTGTACTGTATTCATTGAAGCGGTCTCAGGAAGCTCAGTGTACTGTACAATACATTGCATCACAAGTCATCATAGCACCCTATTACAAAAACTAGAATTTGACCCCATTTGGTACCTCCAACCCTCAACAACACGGATTTCAGCAAAAGGGTTGCAGTGAATTTTGCCTTCCACCATCTCTCTGATCTTAAAAAGGGTCGTCCCAAGCGTTGAACATATTCCCTATCCACAAGACAGATGATAAACTTCTCATTGGTGGTGATCTGACTGCTGAAACCCAGACCAAGCGAAAGAATGAGAGTCCCCCTGTAGGAATGAAATGGTGATTAAAGGGGATTTAATTCTTCATAAGACCTATGTTTATCTACAAGCTTGTGTTAGTCTCATAATTTCTATACCATTGCCTTAAAAATGATGTTGCATTGCCACTGTAAATCACATTTGAAGTGGCTGCCATTTGGGTAGTCTCCTTTCCAGCTTCTCTGTAATCCTCTATTTGTTGTTAGGTGCAGAGCTTCTGTAGTAACAGGGACACCTGGATGTTTCCATAGCAACAGGGGAAGGGGCTATCTTCACAAGAAGCTCCCAGGCACTCAGGCTGCAGGCTGACAGATCTACAGACACTGTGATAACAATGTTCACAGTATCTGCCTTTCCTTCTGTTACAGCATGTGTGTGTATATCTGTGCACGCATTACATATTATATACACACACATCATAGTGGGTTTACTAACCATATAGTCAGAATGTCTCTGAATGTCTGAACAGTCCGGGGAAAGCAGAGGGATCGGCATTTAGATACTGCCTCCCTGCTGATTGAATCACAGACAGGTCAATGCAGCATGAGAAGTGAAGGCAAGGAAATAATGAAAAAAAGGTTTGGTACGGTGTTAGCCAGTAGAGCAAAAATGTGATTGTTCCCAGCAAGAGAAACCAAGTAATCTTGTAGATATGATACCTTTTAATCGCTAACAAAAATACATGATGTTAATGTGAGTTTCTGAACCAATGCAGAATTCTTCTCTAGGCTTAAATTAAATAGATGCAAAGAGGCATGCATATTTATACGCATGTACTTACAGAATATGAAAGTTATGATTCTGAAGGACGCTTTCAAGTCACAAAGCCATAGAAGAATTCGGGAATAAAAATTTATAACAACTCAGCTAAGGGGCCCTAAATACGTTACATAGGTTGTTTGAGGAGAGAGAAACTTACATAATGTAGTCTGGGTCCAGTGGTGAGAACAACTTTACTTGCAGCCCAGTTCTGACACCAGGCCATGTGGTATGTACTCCTCCTCTCGTTATCGATGACATCATTGTTGCAGCGAGCTAGTTGACTGGCTCAGTTCAATAACTAAAACAGCCCCCTTCTCTGTCACAGCCAATGCAACGACAGATGCCATAGTACTTGACCCTGTGTTGGAACCAGACCAGAAATGAATCAGGAAGGTTTTCCTCTCCCTGAACAACCCCTTTAACATTACACTGCCCACATAGATTTGCTTTAGGGTCCCCTCACATGCAACAGGAAGCACAAAAACGTAGGATAAGAATTCTTGAAGCCATAGGAAAAAATCATGAAATACCAATAGGGAAAGGTGCAAGAACATGAGTGTTAGTGGTTTTTTGAGGGGGTATATTTGACTAATAAATGTCAATTTTGCCTTTTCTTTTTGGTCATCCCTATGCCTTTTTAAATACACATATATTTAATTAGATTTTTCCAATATTGTTATGAAATTAAAATATTAGTAAAAAAAATCATTTGATTCCTGAGGCCTTAGTCACACGGGCGTTTTTTCGCATGACGGATGCGCATCCACAAATCGTGTGACCGGGGCCCAAAAATCGCCCGAAAATCTGCTCCTAGCCGCATTTCATTAGAAACAGGCCAGAGCTGTCCAGCGCATTGCATTCAATGGAGCCGGCAATACTCCATTGAAAGCAATGCGCTGCGGGCGAGCGCGGGATGAATTGTCGGGAAGGGCTTAAATATATAAGCCCTTCCCTGCAATTCATCCAGAAATGTGTTAAAATAAAAAATATATATATACTCACCTTGTCCCGGCAGACGGAGTTCAGCGCGTCCGGCCTGCAGTGGGTGTGAAGGGGGTGTGAGTCAGAGTTGCCCCTGATTGGCTCAGCGCTGAGCCAATCAGAGGCAGCTCTCACTCATACCCATTCATGAATTTAATGGGCAAACATCGTTCTTCTCTGCCACAGCTGTTAAAGC
Source organism: Eleutherodactylus coqui (assembly GCF_035609145.1). Taxonomy (NCBI): domain Eukaryota; kingdom Metazoa; phylum Chordata; class Amphibia; order Anura; family Eleutherodactylidae; genus Eleutherodactylus; species Eleutherodactylus coqui. The sequence continues at coordinate 286,440,591 of NC_089839.1, forward strand.
TGTGGCAGAGAAGAATGATTTGTCTTCTATCTGTTCTCAATGGGGTCGGCGCTGCTGCCGCCGGCCCCATTGAGCGCATATAGAGAAGAGAACAGGAATCGCAGATCGCAGATAGGTGCGATCTGCGATTTCTGTTCTATAATTTATCGGACGAGCGCATAAAAAGCGCTCATGTGTCCGATACCATTGCAAAGCTATGTTTTTAAAAAATAGCCGGACGCATGCGCATGCGCAAATCGCGCGAAAAAACGCCTGTCTGACTGAGGCCTTAAGGGCCATTTCACACGAGCATAATGATTTTCAGTTGGCCATGTCATGGCCACAGCATGACCGAAAATCGCATGAACAGGCGCACAAATCTGGCGGGTGGGGGGGATACAGTTTAGCTCTGCTAAACTGCCTCCCCCTTTCCGCCCCCTCGCCGGCTCTCTGTGAGAAACGGGGCGGGGGGCTTAGCAACTAGCTCCCACTCTGCCCAGTCCCATCCTCTCCCATTGAAACAGTGGAGAGGAGGAAGTAAGGGGGTGGAAGTTTAGCAGTCATGCTGCTAAACTCCCTCCCACCTCCCTTCTCTGGCAGCTACTATAGGAGTCTATGGAAACCGCCACCATATTCCGACCAGGAGATAGTATCTTTCCTGGCACCGTATGCGCTATCTTGGCCAGCTGGGCGCTTTTATGCTGCAGGAATATGCCCATCTGACCTGATGCATTGTAACCATATGCTTGTGTAACTGAAGCCTAAGGCACAGGGGTGTACTTTAAAGGCATTGTCTCATTTCGAACAGTTTTGCTGGAGGAAGCAGACAGCTCCATACACTGCACACTGGCCCAGTTGGTACTGCAGGCTGAGTCGTTCACTTCAATAGAACTTTATTCACACCAGTGTTTTATTGCTGCAATTTTGTCGTGATAAAATGCCTGCCGAAAATCGTGACCATCTGATATATTGGATTTCAATGCATTTGTTCAAATGGACGATTTTCAAGTGCGAAAAATCGGCCGGCCGGAAAACATAGTGCACATGGTGTGCTTTCTGGCTTTTACGCTGACCAGAAAAAAATAGGTCTAGACTTACCTTTTGCCGGAATATGCCAGCTGGTCCTATAGACTCATATGGGAGCCTATGAGAGCTGTAGGAAAAAGGAGGTGGGAGGGAGTTTAGCAGCGGCTCTGCAAAGCTCCCTCCCCCTTCCCTTTCTGCCCCTTGCCGGCTGCCGGCAAAGGAAGGGGCGGGACAGAGCAGGAGATTAGCACACTAGCTCTGCTAAGCTCCCACCCAGTCCCGCCCCTCCCTTTGCTGGCAGCTGTCAAGGGGCAGAGAGGGGAAGGGAGTTTAGCAGAGCTAAACTCTCTCCCCTCGCCTGATGGTATTCTGGGCTGCAGCGTATACACGCTGCACTCGGCTGTCCGCATGGGCTACAAATCGGGAGATGCAACCACAACATGTTCGCGGCTTCCTCTCATTCATGCGATTTTCGCTGGCAATGTGGCCAGATATATAGATATATATAGGAATCTACAAAGTCCACTCAATTAGTCCATTATTTACTGATATACAATGTATAACAGGGGCGGAAACAGAGAGTAGACTGCTGGAACATTATCTAGGCCCCTTGCTTCCCAACTGATCATGTAATTACCTCCAATCATGGCTGTCCATAAGATTCCTCCAGCGGTAATTGTGAGCCATGGGGACCATTAGTTAAATCCCTTGCATGCAATGTACTGGATAATAAGCAGCACAGACATTTTTCTCTTAAGGTGCAAGTTGGTCCAATTCTCTATGGACCCTCCTGCGTAACTGTGCAGGTTGCACAATTGTGATGGCCAACCTTTGATGGGACCGGAGACATTTTATAATGAAATGTATTAATTCAAGGAGCCGGCAGGCATTGTTTAATATGAGAGTACATTCTACACTTTAATATATTGCCTTCATGTCTAATCCATCCTGCCATTGGTGGTAGTTTGTGGGATTTGACCAATCTGAATACCCTTTTGGCAGGTTGCAATATTTGTGAAGAGTAAAGGACTTTCCTGGCAGCCACACTGACACATTGGCTACCACAATCCTCCCTCATCCTTTATATACTGCATTGCGACACTACCAAGGTGACCCTGTATTAAAATAATTGAAAGGCAGGAGCTGTAATGATTTCTGCCTGTTCCATTTTTGGCGTCTAATACAGAGGTGGAAGTGTTTTGTAACAGCTGTATGGGAACGTATAGCTCCCCTGAGCACAATATATTTAATACCCAAGTAAACATTAATAACGCAGGCTGGCTGTGTTTTTGTAACTCGCAGAAAGAGATGTGGATTCGCTCATAAAACAAACTGCTCACAGCTTTTCCTCTGATATATGCATGCCCGGGGACTCCAGGCAGTGGGCAGTTTTAGGGTCTAGATGGATGTGCAGTCATAGGAAAAGCTACCGTTGGCATTAGTAGATGCCTGGTCTAATTGTGATTAAGTTATAGCCTTAACCAATGGAACGCCATTGACAGGACTGGGATGCTGACATGAAAAATATATAGAAGTGAACATTTCTCAGCTGGAAGATAATGCCGTTTCCTAAATTACTGACATTATGCCGTGCACTTAAAGGGCCAACATGCAATTCCTAAATCTTCCTCTGCCAATCAAGAGCTATCCCTGACTTTTGGTCCAGCATAAGGTGCTATTTCATGTATACCAACTTTCTGGTTTCTCACTTTGGCTAACTTTGCTGCATTCACCGCTCCTGACCTCGACTTGTTGTAATGACCATTTTCATGTTTGCTGCTTGTCCTGACCTCTGGCCTGTTGTACCATACTGAACCCATTCTTTGTGCTCTGACTCCGAGCTCATTTCTTGTTCGGACGTTACTCTGTCTGCCCAGACCTGGATTTCATTGACCACTTCTCTGTTCACACCGTCAGGTACCAAGCCTTGGTTTATTGTAGTATCAGTTGCCGCATTACTGTACCATCCCATAGCGAAGCCCAGAAAGGGTGAAGACCAGGGTTGCTCAGTTACCATCTCTGGCTTTGACCCAAAGCAGCGTTCGGCATAATGGGTCCACCTTTGCTGAACCTGGCACATATACACAATTGTCCATTAAAATGGGAAACTTGTAATACAACATTTCTCCTAGAGTGGTCACATAAGGGAATATGAGCAGCCTCATTGAGAAGCCGATTGTTGCAGATGTTTCGATCTAAGTAGGTGTTGCGCCGATTTGTGAAAAAAAAAATTAAAGGGTAAAATGCTCCTTTGTGTAGCACTAAATCAAATAAATAAATCTTATTATTCTGCAGCGCTTTCAAGTAATTTATTTATTACCCCCCACCAAGCTGGGTGCTCATTTTACCGACCTCAGAAGGATGGAAGGCTGAGTCAACCTTGAGCCGGCTACCTGAACCACGCGGGGATTGAACCTGCAACCTTCAGGTCATGAGCGAGAGCCTAGGACTACATTTCTGCTGCCTTAACACTGCACTATGTTTCATTAACAGCCACTTTAATTATATATATTGTATATTTTTACAGACTAATGGTGTGCAAATTAACAGCGCCGATGAAAATATTGGCACAACAAGAAAAATTCCCTTTTCTTCAATTGATAAATGATCGCCTCCAGTTGCTGTTCACCGCTGATATAGACACGATGTGTTCTGTAGTTTGGCACGCACTATAGACATTCACAGTTTAGAACCCAGCTAGTTCCCCGTCTATCTCTTTTGTTGCTTATGCCGCTCTTTTCATGAAGAAAAAAAAAATTATCAGAGTGACATTCACTTTGATTCCGAAAAACGTTACAAGAGCAAGTTCTTCCAGGCACATTAGGTGGGACTGTCATTTCTAGGTCCTTGATGTTCCCCTCGAAATTCATACCACCCTGACAGTTAAACATATCCATTTTGATACTGAAAGTAAAGTTTTTGTAAAATCTTCTGGGATCAGGATGTTGTCTGCTTTCAGTCATTTTAAAAGCGTTATCCGGCCTTCAAAAATGGTATAGCAATCGTTTTGGGCCACAGTGGGCCACGAAAAAGTAGCCCGGCACCGCACTCTCATGAAAGTAGTCTAAAAGAAAATCTGTCTGTGTTGGCCATAGCAACCAATCACAGCCATGCTTTCATTTTACGTCAGCAGCATAAGAAATGAAAGCTGCCCTGTGATTGCTTGCTATGGGCAACAAAGACAAACTTTGTTATGGGATAAAGAAACAAAAGGAGGCACAACGTGCTCAAGACAATCCTTCAATGAAAACTGATCAGTAAGTGAAAAGACTGGACAGTAAATCACTTACTTCACTAGGGAGGGGGCGTTTGCCCGTTTGACCTCCGTCAACCCCCCGTGTCCAGGAGGGCGGTATCCAAGTAACGGGGTTTAAAGTAAAGGAAAATGACAATTCTAGCGGTGAGATGTTGAAAGTATTTTTATTGGAGGGAACACTGATAAAATGTATAAATAAATTAAGATTATAATATAAAAAGCCAAATAATACAAGAAGTATTCTGCAACGGGGGTGAGGGGGGGGGGTATGGGGTGTATGGCCTAAGGCATGCCCCCTTGTTCAATTTTTTTAGGTTGCTATGGTCGAACATGGATGAGTAGTGGACCATTCCATTTTTTACATCAATCCCTGTCCCCAATGGGTTCACCGTCTATTGTCCATATCTCAGAGACATCTACATACTACAGAAAAACAATTAAAGGTGTTATCTGGGACTAAACTATCAATGTTCCTCAGGATCCTCAGGATACATTATCAATACTTGATTGGCAGGGGTCAAGCAATCAAGATCCCCACTGATCAGCTGATTGAAGTGATATCAGTGCTCAGGTAAGCCCTGCTGTTACTTCAGTCCATACCAGGCACAGCACTGTACATTATATAGTGGCTGTGCCTGGAATAGCAGCTCAATCCCATTCACTTGAATGGGACTGAACTGCCCTCAGACCATGTGACTGATGAATGTGATGTCACATTCCCGATAAGAGGCCAAGGTGCTCACCCAATCGACAAGATGTCTTCAATAAGTTGATCAGAGGGGATCCAAAGCGATGAACCCCTACTGATCAATTATTAATGAGCTATCCTGAGGGTGGGTCATCAATGGGTGTAGTTCTGGAATGTCCTTTTAATCTATCCATATGTTTTTGGCATATGGGAGAAAATTGGAGAACCCAGAAGAAACACACGGAGCACATACAAACTTCAGGCAGATTTCCATAGGTTGAATATGAACCAAGGACCTGAATCCTGCAACAGATTTATTCAAATATATATTTTGAAGCTCTGCCTCAATGCAAAACTCTTAAAAGTGCTCCTCAACTATCATGTGCCATTCATAATACTGGAGTGTACTTACAGGCCTGTGGGTTCCCTTTTATCCCTGGTTAGACTAAACCAAGGAGTGCGGTATTATCCAGTGCCTAAGAGGACTCATAGGCCCATTTGCCACATAGTTATGTTCCTGGAATTAAAAGGGATGTATCAAGATTGACTTTTATCACCCATCCATTAAATAAGTGATCAAAGTCCGATCAGTGGTGGTCTTACTCTTCTTGCCTCTGCATTCTCATGGCACCCGCCCGCATTGCTGTGGAGATTGAATGTAACGGTGGTCATAGATGTGCAGAGCCACTCCATTCATTTCAATGGGACTGATGGACTTGGCTATCTCCGCCTGTCCAATTGAAGATAAATGGAGACAGCTTACGCATGCGCAACTGCTACTCCATTCCATCTCCTCCTCACTATGTGGGGTGCGGTGAGCCCATAATGAGAGGGAGACATGAGACCCCTGTTCTCGGGATCGGTGGGAGTCTCAGTGGTAAGACCCCCACCGATCAGACTATCCTAGTCAATCCCAGTCAATCACTGGTAAACCCCTTTAACCACTGAGCTACTGTGTAGCCCAACGTCTGCAGCAGGTATCAGGGAACCATTAGAATTTCGAGTGCAGCTGTGCATAAGTCATGAGTAACCGAAGATCAGTGCAAGATAACTAAAAGCAAAGTATATGCAAAATGACTCATCTATACATCCAGATTTAAATTGTAAAACAATCCTTGAAAAGTGGAGCTTTGATTTCAAATCGCTTTTGTCACCTCGCATTGAGCAGCTGTGAATTCCGCACCAAAGCAATGATACTCCTAATTGATATCCAACTCATCACATTCTAAACTATAGCATAAATGAAAGCAAAATGTTGCTTAATATAGCGATACATACAAGAACATGAAATAACTGCGCTCAAAAGTAGCTCTTCTGTCATTAGGTTTAATAAATGATGCCAGATTTCAGAATTTCCTAAGGTGCTTTTATACCTTGGAAATCAGATCCCAGACTCACTTAATCAGATCATATTAAGAACTGCAATCTGCAGCTTGAGGGAGTTTTTTTTTCCCCTCCTTCTGCATTTCTTTATTAAAATACTTTAGAAAGATGAAGTAATGGCTGAAATGACAGCGGGGAAGAAATTTGTGAACGATGCTGGGAATATCTACAGAACATCTGAGTTGGTCATTATAGCGGAGCTGATTGGTTATTTGGCTTGACTCATTCTGATATCATAAATCTACGACACTTTATCTGGAAGTGCAACACCAACCAATAAGCCATGTAGCTGCGAAGAGTCGAAGACGTTGTACCAAAATTGATTTTTATAGGTGATATAGTCTGATCAGTGGGGTTTTCAATGTTGAGATCCTCACTGATCCCAAGAAGTTCGCTTCACCCCCTGTAGTAAGAAGGACATTGAATGGAGCATACATGCTGCCACTCCATTCATCTTCAATGGGACTGATGGAGATAGCCGAGTGCTTGTAGTTGGCTGGTTTTGTCAGCCTCGTTGAAAATAAATGGAGCTGCACCTCGCATGTGTAAACTCCACTGTATTCAAGCTACACGTCACTGCAAGGGGTATAGTGAGCCAAAATGAAGGGAAGAGGGGGGCTTTAGACCCCTTTCTCAACATCTTTGGGATCCTAGCAGTGAGACGTCACCAATGAGAATGTTATCACCTATTCTGTGAATAAAAGAAGATTTTGGTACAACCCCTTTAAAGGGGTGCAAATAAAATTTAAAGCAAAACTGTCACCTGGAATATTGAATCCTATCTGCAGGCAGCATGTTATAGAGGAGTTGAGCAGATTGTAACGATCCAGTGCCAGTTCAGAGTCTCTTGTTGCAACCAGTGCGAACAGGTAGCGTAGTCAGATGGAGGCAGAGGTTGGTACATGGAGCAGCGATGGTAGCCAAAAGAGCAAGCGGTAGCATAGTCAGGTGGAAGCAGAGGTCGATACATGGGAGCAGCAATGGAGAAGTTGAATAGCACAGCTGAAGCCACATTAATCACACAGGGGAGATAGGTATAAAGGCCAGGCTTAAATAGGAAGTCCAATTAGGAAACAGGGTGGAGCTAATCAGGAACTGGTTTTGCATGGACAAGGAACTGGGACACAATTCAGCAGGTGAGCTGTCCAACAGGCTGGATAGCTCAATGGGGAGAGACGTCGTCTGGAGGTTTGAGTCCCGACACAGATTGATATATAATTTCAGTATAACTTGTATTTTATCGATGGAAATTCCAGGTTGGGTTTAGAAGTCCAGTCGGTGGAGTCATACAATGTTTGACAGAAGTCCCTGTATAGTGTGTGTACAGTGGTTAGTGAGTAGGACCGCCCACTGGGCTCATAATAGTAGAGTGAACAGGGAATTAAATCAATATATTTCAAGCTACACTAAGTATTTTCCCATAAAACTATATATCAATCTGCTCCGCTCCTCCTGCTCTATAACATGATGCCTCGATAAAAGACCCCATGTTCAATGTGACAGGTTCCCTTTAAAGGAGTTTTATTAGGTATATCATTAATGACTTATCCTTAGACTAGGCCTTCAGCAACCAGTGACAGTCCAACCCCTGAAACCACCATGATCATCAGAAATAGTGTTGCAGTGCCAAATAGTACATTGCAGTCAAGGGGGCCATATTAGATAGGAGTAGGTTAATAACTGAACAGCTGTTGAATGAACAATTGTCTTGTTAATGATCATTTCGCAGATACAGCCATACACACTTTAGTCCATATTGGTCATTGCAGTTGTTCAAACTAATCATACACATCCAATGACGTTGGGCGAAGGACGAACAATCTTTCTGGAAACGTTCTTTCAAAGTGAAATCTCTTTCATCCAACTATAGGCTGATAGTTTCAAACAAGGCTGACATCTTTCCAGGCGATGATGGTGGGCCATTAGAGGGCTGAAACAATCAATTATTGTTAAATTTCATCCAGCAAGCAATTATTTTGGTTGAAATCATCTGTGTTCATCCACTTTAGTCTAATGTGATTGAGAACCTTTAATCTTCATTTTCAGTCCACTGCCTAGAACCCCCTCTGGTCAGTTGTTCACTGGGCTAGTATGCTCACCCACTGAACTGATTTCTACGGGAAGTAGACAGCTCTGTTCTCACTACAGTGGCCAGACTTGGTATTACAGGCAACGTTCCAATTTGCTTCAATAGGAACTTTGTAATACCAAGCCTAGCCACTAGAGTGGGAATGGAGCCATCTGTTTTCTACAGAAATCAGCTCGGTGCATAAGCCAACTTGTCTGACAAAGAGCTGATCGGTGAGGGGCTCAGGCAACAGACCTCCACCAAATCTACTATTGATTTTATCCTGCAGATAAGCTTACAGATAGTTTACAGCAGGTAACCCCTTTAAAGCAAAGAAAAACAGTAAGAATTTTGTTTTTAAGAGTCAATGTATTTTGGAATGGAAGTATTTGGCCTCATGTCCACAGGGAAAATCAGGCCCACTACGGATTCTCCATGTAGAATCTGCAGCGGGTCCCTCCTGCCCCGCGGACATGAGCGCTGAAAATAGGAATAAATCAGAATTAACTCACCTCTCACACGCTCCGGATACTTCCTTCGCTGCGGCGTCATCTTCTCTCGTCGCGGCCGGATCTTCTTTCTTCGGCTCGGCGGATGTGCATGATGACGTCGGTGACGTGCCCCGCGCATGCGCCGTCCCGAAGCAAAATGATCCGGCCGCGACTGAGAGAAGATGGCGCCGCGGCGAAGAGAAGAACCAGAGCGTGTGAGTAAAATCTGATTTTGGTCTCCCGCGGATCCGGACGGCTTCCATAGGCTTCAATAGAAGCCCGCGGGAGCCGTCCCCGCGGGAGACCCGCATGAAAATGGAGCATGGTCCAGATTTTTTCATGCTCCATTTTTTTTTAAATCACTTTTATTGACGATCCGCGGGTATTTATCTACCCCGCGGGTGGTCAATGCATCCCTATGGGATGCGGATCCGCGGGCAGGAGAAGAGTTAAAATCCGCTGCGGATTTTAATTCTTATTTTGCCCGTGGACATGAGCCCTTTGGGTTCACACATCGTGGGAAAAAAACACTACAAAATCCACATCGAAAATCCACGTGCTGATTTTGATGTGGTATCCACTGAATTCACTCAATGCATTGCAATGAATGAATTCCGCAGTGAAAATTCGCAGCATTTCCGCACCAAGAAGAGCAGATTTCAACATTCACATCATTCCTCTATTCTGCTGCAGAATTCTTCTGCTTTAACCCTTTCCAATCCACTGTCTGACATCTAAAGACATTCTAATTTGAAGCCTGTACAGCCCCGATGTCAGAAGACGTCCTACAGGGTATTCTTACTGTAGATTACTGGCCACTCTGTTGTCAGGGGCCTCTCCAGCATGTCCCATACCGCAGTACTGGCTCTAGCCAGCAGATGGCACCATTGTATAATGGCAGAAAGAGAGAGCCCCCTAGGAAACCCTGAATCCAAAATTGGATTGCAAAGGGTTACGTGAACGGGCTTCGTTAAACCCCTTTCACTTACACTGTACATTGCTTGGGAACTTCAGCATGAAATCCGCAGTCGAAATTCCGTAGCTACTCTGCGATGTGTGAATCCACCCTTTAGTTGCACAGTTCTGTTTGAGTGACAGCCTTACTATTACATCTGCAATAAGAGCTGTCACTCAGCTTTTCTCCAGTCCTGAATAGCAGACATGTCTAATTTAAAGGGTATTTTTTGTAACACCTATATTCGAGATGATTCAAAAGTCTGGGCCACATGGCATATCTTCTAAATGAAAAAAGATACAAGTAGGAAACATTGCAGAACACTTAGATGGGTGTGGAAAACTTTTTTTGGCACTATGGTAGTACCTGTCAGCCATCTTGGTGACAGCCATCCTTGATTCAGCCCCCCAAAAATTCAATATGGGATACATGATTTAAGGGTAGAATTCCATCAGCATTGATAGGTGCCATCAATTTTTCAATATCTGCAAACATTTTTAAGTTATGGATGATGTCATGTTGAGTATAAATAAAGTTATGTTGAATTATGTGGTAAGGAAAACACTAATCCCAAGTCTTTTCAGGTACCAGAAGATGCCCTTAACAATCCAAGATGGAATTGAGATCATCCTGATGGTCGGTAACAGAAGTTCACATGAGGTGGCCAAGGTTTTCAATTAAAACCCTCCAGGAAGACAACCACTGAGTGCACCAACTGTCGGGAAACTCATTCAGAAACTGGTAGTGTCCAGGACAAACTGGAGAATTTGACTCGCACCATGCTCCAATGCCAGCCTCTTGGTGCTTTTCTGTGGACTAGCTAGCACAGATGTCAACATCTGAGAACTGGAAACAATGCTCAGACGATCAGTTCTTGGTTTGACACTACCAGTTTCCCGACAGTTGATGCACTCACTGGTGGTCTTCATGGGTGTTCTTGATTGAAAGCCTTAACCACCTCACTGCTGTTGTTGGCCATCAAGATGATCTCAGTTCTGCCCTTGTTATCGGTAACTTCTGCTAGCTAAAAAGACTTGTGATTAGTACTTTCCATACCATATAAGTCAACATATCTTTATTAATACTCAACATGACATCATCCCTAACTCAAAAATGGTTGCAGATATTGAAAATCTGACTGCACCTATCAATTTCTGATTAAATTCTACCCTTAAATCATATATCCCATGACTCCCTTTCCATTCAAATTTCTTAGGCTGAATCCAAGATGGCTGTCACCAAGATGGTCAACTGGTACTACCATAATGGCAAAAAGTTTTCTCCACCCATCTAAGTGTTTTACAGCGTTTCCTACTTGCATTGATTTTCAGTGTGGCCCTGACATTTGAATGACTCCGTATAATGTGCCTGAATATGCTCCCCTATCAGACATATCTTGTAGATGCGTCATACGTAAATGTCCATCATGCAAAAAAATCTTTGAGCAAAGATGTTTTTTTTGAAACAATGAAATGTCTTCTTGTAGTTTATAGATGACAAGCCAAATGCAAGCTTCCATTTTTAATTAGCTTAGTCGCAAAAACAAGATGGTGTCTCCCATCTGCCTATTTTTATTACACTTTCCTACTAAATAGTAACAGATTGCACATAAGAAAAAACAGTGGCAGGAAGAACTGCGCATTATTTATCAAGACAGTCCAATTTAAAATGAAAAATATAACTCATTTCTGCCAGAAGCAGGTGCATTAATTTCTGCTGTTAAGCACATAAATATGCACATTTTCATACAAGACCTTGATGATTTAGTCAGTGCTCTACTTCTGTACTCGCATTTGAATGAAGATCTTACAGCCGCGTAATTCAACCAGTTAAGAATCTGGCCTGAAAATACTTACTAAAAATGATCATTTTTAGTGAATTAAAAAATTACATGGAAAGTGCTGTGGGTAGGCTCTGGGATTTGTGCAGATGTCACTGTGAAGGGAGGGGGAGGAGGTGAGCTGTGACCATCACTGATGAAAAGTGATCTCTACAGCGAGTGCCAGCCTATTGTAAAATTCTGATTTGTTGAAACTTTATTTAAAAATAGGTTAATTTTCTGCCAATTAGATTCCCTTTATAAAAAGTCATTGGCCCAAATTTATAAGAACAACAATCCTTATGCCTGGAGTAAGATGCACTACATTTATTAAATGGTACACAGCTCTAAATAAATTTAGTGCATCTTTTAGCAGTTTTGTAAGGGGTTAATTGCCAATATATGATGTTGTGCCTTGTATATGTTCCTAGCAGGACCTTCAGGGAGAGGTCACATGACTTTATTCATGACTTTATTCACTCAGATGTTTGGTGCTGAGGACTGACAGGACAGGGGCTGCACACTGATTGGCTGAAGGACTAGGTATAAAACGACATTCATTTGAGCATGCTCATAGTGCAGAACACATGCTCTGACTCTTCATTAAAGGGATTTTCCATGGCAATACTATTCACATGCCTGCAGTTACAAGCACCGGCCACTACATGGGTGGTCTGCGTGAAAGCTTCCGCTCCGACCTCTGTGTATTTGGTGCATAAGTCTCCACACCGACGTTCCATGTAATGGCTGGCATCAGAGGCGTAACTTGAAGCTCCTGGGCCCCAATGCAAAACCTGGAACGGGGCCCCCAACTATAATGCTTTATTCATAGTACTGGGCTTCCTATATGGAGAAGAGAGGCCTTATGGGGCCCCTAAGGCTCCTGGGCCCGGGTGCAACCGCATCCTCTATAGTTACGCCCCTGGCTGGCACTTGTAACTGCAGGCACGGCTCCCATTGATTTCAATGAGAGCCGTGCCTGCAGTTACAAGCATCGGCGACTACACGGAGGTCGGCATGGAGGCTTCTGCTCCGACATCTCTGTTATTGTGGGAGCTGACAGCTTGCGCCCACACAGATGGTTGGTCGGGGTCCTGAGCAGCGGATCAACTATTGATGACCTATCCTGAGGATAGGTCATCAACAGTATTTGCTCGGAAAACCCCTTTAATGTCAGGAGAATCTTTTGAGCACGTTCTCTAGCTGTTCATTATTACTGGAGCACACTCCATGGAGCATACTCGGAGTGTGCTAGCTGTGCTCCATTCAAAAGTAGTGGTGAAAGCAGAGTATCAACATGGTGGCACCCAATGCAAAAACTCTTACATAGTATATCCTGGACAGACAATTCTGCAGTATAGAAATGGATGCAGAAACTGCAAGGATGAAGTTATCAAGTATAAAGCCAGTTCTCATTGTGATAATTATTCATGCTGTGATCTGGCTGCTCTGCACTGGATGAAGGTGGGTGAAGGAGACCTTCCCTGTACAGGCTGTTCATCATTGCATCTGCTGGATCATGAATGCTGGGCACTCCAGCAGATCACATGATTCACTCTATGATGTCACAGATTACTCTGGGAGTACTCCAACAATGAGAAAATGAATATGCCTAAAAAGAGGTCCCGCTCCCAGGCTCTGGTGTGATGTAGAGAGACCTGCAGTTGGACTTTTTGAGTACCCAATAAGGAGAGCCTCAGGTGATTGATGCTCTGTATTGAGCTGGAAGGACATGAGCTAGTGGGAGCTGATGGTGCCCGCGATAGCTGCGCTGTGTATGGGCCACAACTGATTCAGCAGGCAATGCGCACCATCTTCAGGGACCCAGGGACTGGCATCCAGGACCGATTCAAGTGGTTTGATCACAGTGGAGACCGAAGTAACCAAACAAGGGAGCATCCGGAAACGAGCCTAAGTGATGCATGTTTGTCAGTAACATCACACTTCCACCCCTTTAATTTCTAAGGCCGGCTGCACATCAACGGATATTTGCTGTGGGATCTGCGATTGGCATCTGCATGGAGGATCCGCAGCAAATACTGTTCAGAACGTGCTATGGAAAATCGCTTTTTCCTTCACAAACGCGGAAACGAATTGTGATTTCAGCATGTTCTATGTTTGTGAGGGCTGCGCATGCACAGCTTCCATTGAAGTCAATAGAAGCCATCCAACCAGCAGCCCATCCGCAATTGACATTACGGACAGGTTGCGAGTATCCACGTCATCGCCTAGTGACAGCGCGGGGAAAACAAACATTTTTTTTAAAATCTGTACTGCGCATGACCGACGGTGAGCCGCTGTGGTCATCCGCAATACAGATGGGCGAGCCGCTGTAGACATCCGCCTGCACATGGACGGGACAGACTCCGAGCTGTCTGCGTGCATGTGGCCTTAGACAGAGGATGACCCATGAAGGACAGTCCTCAGCTGAAGGTATAGTGATTACATGTCAGATTAACCTGTTTAGGACCAGGCGCTGTAAGTTTACGGCGCCTGGTCCTGGGCTTAAAGCCCAGCCGTATGTAAAATTACAGCAGGGATTAAAGCCCCCTGCTTCTGTAATCATTCAAAAGCAGGCCGGGTTGTCAGGTGTTAGTTACAGCTGATAACCAGGGGGAGGAGGGAGAAGTGGGTTTTAAGCCTTTCTGCCTCCAACTTTCTTTAGTACACAGCGCTCAATGAGCGATATCTACTAAAAAGTGAAAGTGGAAATGTTTCTTTCACTATGCAAACCCAGGGGTCACATGACCACTGGGATTCCCTGCTACAGCAGAGCTACAGGATCCTAGTAGACCCTGATCAGCTCTGCCATTGACTATTGTCACTACAGGGGATGTTTTCCCCTGTAACAGGGGCTCCTATGGATGCCCCAGCTACAGTGAAAAAAAAGTCAAATAAAAAAAAAACATGTGAATGATCCCCAGAGGTCTTATATGATGTCATGGGGGACATAGATGGTAAAAAAATAATTACATAAAGAAGTAAATAAAAATTGCAGAATAAAACAGCAATCTATACGTAAGTACTTATTCACAAAAGCGTATATCGGCCGCCATTTTCATGGCCGGCCGATATACGCTACCATCTGATGCATTGGATTCCAATGCATCAGATCACACAGGCTTATTCCCACAGCGTAAAAGCACCCATCAGGGAAAATAGTCCTGAAACTATCTGCCATAGACTTCTATGGGAGACAATGACAGTGGCCGCAGAAGAGAGGGAATTTAGCAGCATGACCTAAACTCATTTTACCAACCTTGGACGGATGAGTCAACCTTGATCCGGCTACCTGAACCATGGGGGACTGAACTCAGGTCGTGAGTGAGAGCTTAGGACTGCATACTGCTGCCTTAACATTCTGCACACTATACATCTATATATCTATATACACTCTATAGATCTATATACACACATATGTAGGGTTACTCCCATAATTAAAAAAAACTGTTCACCTTGTTTGAAGCTGTTTGCATACAAGTTAGTCTTAAAACTGCTTCATTATCCAACTTTCAGAGTTTTTTTATTTTTGTAAACCTGTGAAGTGTAAGGGGGAGCCGCCCAAAAACGAACGCATTTTTTGTATGCCTGTGCGAATGTTCATTTGCACAAGCTAATGTCTTTGGCGCAAATATGAAGCTCTACCCTTCAGAAGGGATGAAAGCATGTGGATGATGTGGCAGGAACAGAGAGTGCGGCGACAGGAAGAGACATAGCAGAGAGCGCAGCGGAGGATGTTTTCTCAGGGATTGTGTGCCTGTTGGAGAGGGACAGTCACACAAAGAAAGTGGTAGTCTGTTACTGAGAGTGTTGACTGACGCCACATGTACGATCACTGTGTCCATGCTACAAATTTCTAAGGACTACAGCCAGAGGGACTACGGTTGAGATTGTTCTAGAGAGAGAAGCGCGGTCCCACAGCTCTTCACATCATCTTCTTTGGACATCGACAGACTTCTCTTCCCCATTGCTGTACTGAGTACGCCTAGAGAACTGTAAGGTGAGGGCGGCCCTTGATAAAAACCCACTTGTGTTCACATCACCACACTAGAGGGACTAGACAGTCCTGCCAGTCACAATATATATATATATATATACCCGAGCAAACACTAAAAATACAGAAGTGTGATGGAGACGAGCCCAGAACTTATAGACTATTATTGCAGGGGTAGCACCCACTAGTTGCGGACAAGCTGACATTTGGACTGTGTGCTGTAAATCGCCATTTATTACTGGGTTATTAGTGGATAATATCACCTGTTCCATGGTTAAAGTGTATTATAGACCTTTGTGGCATATATTTGTGTATGGGATCTGTTGGAGTATATATAACAATGTATGCAGGCCATATACTGCAGCTGTGTACTGAAGAAGCCCTACGGGCTCCATGCCGGTATGTATGATCTGTGACCTTTCAGTCCTTAAAGGGGTTTCCCCACCGCTTTAAATTGCTTCACAACTACTCTGTCCATCCTGGTTGCTGCTGACCAGGACATGTGACTGCTGCAGCCAATCACTGGACAAGGTAGGGATTTTCTATAGTCAGTGATTGGCTGCAGCAGTCACATGTCCTGGTCAGCAGCAACCAGGAAGGACAGAGTGGCTGTGAAGCAATGTTAATTAATGGGAAAACCCCTTTAATTCAAACAAGCTCAAAGGCCTGCAATCAAGTCACCCCCATATTGCATGTCTGGGTGTTGCTTCATACTTTTTTGGTGGTCAGTTCAAGCTCTTGGCTATCCCCAGCAGACCTATTGAAATAAATGGAGCGGTGGAGCACATGTTTGACTGCTGATCCACTGAGAACCTTCAAGACCCACATTCTCAGGATCAATCAGGGTCTCAACAGTCGCACTCCAATGATCAGCTAGAAATCCCCTGTCCTATGGATAGGGAATAACTTAATTTTGTGAGATAATACCTTTATACGGTGTGGAAAGTTGGGGTTCACTCGCCTCTGGATCGCCGTCCACACGGTTAGGAAGTGGCGCACCTCACATGAAAACAGGCTCCAGCAGTCTGAAGTTTCTTTAAATCTCTGGCTCCTGCCAGCCTTTATTCACAGCAAATCAAAACATCATACACAGTTCATATCATTTTTAGGGTTCACAACGCACAGGGTCCTGTCACTAACCCCTCCTAGGGCATCTGGAGGGCGTCTTCCTCCATCAGACAGGGTGACAGACCCAACTGGTCCAATGCAAAGACCATAAACACCCCACCTGGGTGTGAGGTTAGGGTTGTCGTCCCTGTCAACCTCAGGGCCTTTGCTGGTCCTCACTGGACCCCAGCTTGCAGCCTGTCCTGTCCTGCACTGCCAAGCTGTAACTTTCCCCCTGGTTTTGGCAGGAACTGGCTCTTTTGTAGCCATTTCCTGCTATACCCATCAGGTGTTAACTAGAGATGAGCGAGCATACTCGTCCGAGCTTGATGCTCGTTCGAGTATTAGGATGCTCGAGATGCTCGTTACTCGAGGCGAGCACAACGCGGTACTCGTCTCGATTAAACGAGCACTGACCATTGAATTCAATGGAGCCGGCAATACAGCCGGCTCCATAGAAAGCAATGGGCTGCCGGCGATCGCGGGATGAATTGTCGGGAAGGGCTTAAATATATAAGCCCTTCCCTGCAATTCATCCAGAAATGTGTAAAAATAATTTAAAAAAATACTCACCTTGTCCCGGCAGAACGATGTTAGCCGATTGAATTCAATGGAGCCGGCAATACAGCTGGCTCCATTGAAAGCAATGGGCTGCCGGCGATCGCAGAATGAATTGTCGGGAAGAGCTTAAATATATAAGCCCTTCCCTGCAATTCATCCAGAAATGTGTAAAAATATATATATACTCACCTTGTCCCGGCAGACGGAGTTCAGCCCGGCCGGCCTGCAGTGGGTGTGAAGGGGGTGTGAGTCAGACCTGCCCCTGATTGGCTCAGCGCTGAATTCATGAATGGGTGAGTGAGTGCTGCCTCTGATTGGCTCAGGGGCAGCTCTCAGCTGAATGACATGACAAGGTGAGTATATATATTTTTTTTATTTTTACACATTTCTGGATGAATTGCAGGGAAGGGCTTATATATTTAAGCCCTTCCCGACAATTCATCCCGCGATCGCCGGCAGCCCATTGCTTTCTATGGAGCCGGCTGTATTACCGGCTCCATTGAATTCAATGGGCTAACATCGTTCTTCTATGCCACAGCTGTAACAGCTGTGGCAGAGGAGAACGATCTTTATGCTGACAGTGCGGGGGGGGGGGGGGGGTCTCACTCTTGCCACTATTGTGGCTTAATAGTGGGACCTGGGAACTTGAGATGCAGCCCAACATGTAGCCCCTCGCCTGCCCTATCCGTTTCTGTGTCGTTCCCATCACTTTCTTGAATTTCCCAGGTTTTCACAAATGAAAACCTTAGCGAGCATCGGCGATATACAAAAATGCTCAAGTCGCCCATTGACTTCAATGGGGTTCGTTACTCGAAACGAACTCCCGAGCATCACTGAAAGTTCGACTCGAGTAACGAGCACCCGAGCATTTTGGTGCTCGCTCATCTCAAGTGTTAACCTTTACTTTCCCTTTTGCAGGTGACAGAATGCCTATCTAGCACCCTCTGCAGGCTATTCTGACATTGCCCTGCTACAACGGGTATTCCGGGACTTTTAAAAAAATTTACTAGTGATAATCAACAGGTCATCAATAAATGCTAAACCCTTTCCAATTCACTGTCTGACGTTTAAAGACATTCTGATTGAAGGCTGTACAGCTCCGATGTCGGGAGACGTCCGGCAGGGTATTATTACTGTAGATTACTGGCCACTCTGTTGTCGGGGGCCTCTCCAGCATGTCACATATCGCAGTACTGGCTCTAGCCAGCAGATGGTGCCATTGTATAATAGCAGAAAGAGAAAGCCCCCTAGTAAACCCTGAATCCGCTCAGATCCTTGCCGATCAACTTATTCCTGGGGCCGCGGTCACTGCGATAAGCGCTATGGTCAACTCATTCTGCTTCCTGCGCTGATCAAAGTGAAAGCAACTTTGGGAATAAGCTGATCTGTGGGGATATGAGTGGTAGTTCCCCGATGATCATCTATTGATGATCTGTCGGTCATCAATAGAAAACATAAAGAAAAGGCCTAAAATACCCCTTTAAGTAAAGTTATGGGTAGCAGACATTCACAATAGAAATGAAATGAAGCTTCATCATCATTCTCATTGGATTCATCTTATTTGAATATCATGCGGCTGCAATGAGCGATTGTTGCTTTTGGACAAGAGGAGGAACCTACAAGTCAGTGCAGACACTTGCGGCAATAATAATGTGCTGAAGAAAGCTTTGTGAACTTAAGTCATGATTTTGTGTAACTTTTCTGTGATGGACGTATTGGTCTCCTCGTAGCCATAGTATCTCTAGCACCTTTGGGTCCACATGGTATTCGAGTGACGTAATGTTCTTTTTTTGTTTCTATTGCAGCAACAACGAAGACTTGATCTTCTTACAATTACCAGCCCCGGTAAGTACCATTCTAATAGACTGAACTTGATGAACTTGAAGAAAGAAAGTAATATCATTCATGTAGTGATGGGCAACTACTTGTGAGTGGCTTGGAGTCAGATACTTGTTGTGCATTATCACTGTCAACTTCTTTCTTGCTCACATGTGAGATAAAACCCAAGTAAAGAACTGACTCAATCCTCAGGATAGATTATCAATAACAGATTGGTGAGGGTCTATCACTTGGGACCCCTGCCTAGCAGCTGCTCATCCGGCCTGCTGTCAGTTCAAATTGGTGGTCAAACTCAAGACCTGAAGTGTCAATCATCGGCTTTCAATGGGAGTCCCTTGACCATCAATGTGTTGGGAAGCCCTGACCATCGATGTGGATGCCTGACCTTGCACACAGCAGGCCGAAGGTTCAGCCGATCAACAGGAATCCTGAACAGCGGATCCCCACTGATTTGCTATCATAAGGATATGTCATCAATAGTAAATAGTGGCAAACCCCCTCCAAAAGGATTTTCCAGGACTAGAATGTTGATGGCCTATGCTTAGTATAGGCCATCAATAGCAGATCATTGGGGGTTCGACTCCATTCAGCTGATTAAAGGGGCTGCCGTACGCCCATTCTTTGTTGATCAGCCATAGCTCCGTACTTTTACTAGTGACTGTGACTGTCAAGTCAAGTGAATGGGACTGAGTTGCCATACCCAGGACAGTCACTACTAGAAGTACAGTAGCAAGAACAGAACAGTACCATTACATATGATCCAAAATACAGTTGATATATCTTGTATTTTAATCTGGTGCGTCCATTCCTGTTGTACTGTATATATCTGATCATTTCAGTGTGGAAAATGCCTTTCGGTAAAACGTAACATAATTTTTCCCATTGTTGTATTATTTCTGGTACATAATTGGATGGAAGCAATGACAGAAGTATGTCAACAACATTGAACTATAAGTGTAGTATATCCAATAGCTACACAAAACTCTCTTTTTTCGTTGCCCAAAAGGGTTGGGCAAAATGTCTACCCATAAAACCCGCCCATAAAAAGTATACTTCATGAAAAAATGTTTCATTACCCCGTAAATCCTCAGGTTAGGACCTCGTTCCTTCCGCGACAGCCATGTTGTAGTCATCTTTATCTGTCTGCAGCAAATGCTTAACTTTCCATCTTGTACTTAACTGCAATTAAGTCCAACAAACTTTAATACATAACATATGTGAATGGAAGTACTGAATAGGGAAAAAAGTTGCAAAACTTGCATTTTCACTGTAATGGTCTTTTAAGGATGCCTCACTCTGTAATTGGTGGTACATTTTCCTCTTTCAAGGCAATGCACATTGAAACCAGCATCGCCCAGAATTCACAATGTGCATTAGCAGTCGCGGTTCAATTTGACAGATGTTCCCACCCCTTGGCAATAGAAACATTTTATGCCTTTTAGCCGTATTCAGTATCCAGTAATCAAGTTAATGTATGCTCAATGCTTTCCCAGCAATAAAACTAATGATGACATCCAGCTATTACAGACAACTTCCCAATGATCAGATGTTCGTAGACGCCAAAAATATATATTTCTCTTAAAATGCCCAAATATTGCTGTAAAATTTGGAAATTCAAGGAGCGTGGATATGCATAATTCAGCGTGCGTGTGTTCGTAATTTTCAATCCCATAATGATATGTTGCTTCAGATTGTTGGTTTATACAATTTTTGCTGCATGTGGGTTTAGACAATAGTAAGCGGTTTATTAAGCATTTTCCCAATTATAAAACACACAATAGGGCATGTGCATTAAAGTGCCAGTAGTGGGAATCATCATTGTCGAGGTTGTGGTGTGCTGCGTGGTTGTCCAGGATTAGAGAAAGGGGGCTTTTAAAAAGAACTGGTTCCAGACGTGTTCTTAAGTGATGGCTTTTTTTGCAACTCCATTAAATAAATTGTCCGAAGCTGCAATAGCCAATATAGGGTGTCGCCGTTTCTTTAAAGAATAGGGCCTATTTCATATGAATTCGTACATGTGATCAAGTGAAATAAATATACAGGTGTAGTCAAAAAGACGGATCCAACACTATATCTCAGTACTGGTCTCCTATATTGAAATAACAATAGCATACTTGAATAGGAAGGCATGGATGCGCTACATGATAGTATGACGCAGGGGCCCCTGGGGTGTTGGAGCATGGATTTTGTGTTGTGGCCTCTGTAAGAAATAGAGAGTAAAACCTAATTGCAAAGTTAAAGAGTAGCATGTGAGAAGTAGAAATCCGCGTTCCGCATCTTTATAAGTCCTGTTGAACTGCTGAAGTGAGGAAATTGTACTTGAAGGGACCTCCTTCTGCTACAATACATGCATGGAGCTGTTTGGGGACATGTGTTCATTCCAGAGACTCTCAACGTGGATCAGTACTTGAATCTCCTACTGACAACTGTGGATGGATGACTTCCTGGATGATCTGCCCCTATCATACCAAATGGAGGCCATTGAATTTAATGGGGGCTGTGCCTGCAGTAGCAACCCAGGCTACTATTCGTTTACCTGTTGTTTATTGTTTAGTTTTAGCCTGCATAAAAATGGTCATTGATTTGTTTGCTTTTCGCTTTGACTAAATGGTATATCTTCAGTTGTTTGAAAGACTGAACAACTTGAAGGGGGGGGGGGGGGTGATTGTTTGCCTTGCATAAACACAATGACTACTTGTTTGTTTATCCATGCCTGCAGAAGGCAATGGCTTATCTTCACACTAATTAAAAACCTGCTGGCTAATGCTTCCACGCATAAACACACGCCCACCTGAGCAAACAACATACACAGAATTTACTTTAGGGATGAAAGTTTTATGAGGGAAATAGAGAGGATTTCAAGCGATTATCTGTACATTTTAATGCTCAGCATTTTCTGCAAAACAGTCGTAAATTCGTTCAGTCGTTTGGCTGCTCAAATGATAATCATTGCATATAGAAGGGCCTCAACAACTGATCAGCGAAGATAGAACAGTGGACTCCCACTGATCAATTATTGATGGCGTATCTTAAAGATGCGTCATCAATAGGAAAAGTCTCAGACAACCTTTTAAATGATTGCGTCTACAATATATGAACCCATGGCTCTATCTAAAGTCCAGAGAACCCACTGTCATGCACATTTATTCTTGGGGCTGGACCATATGAACATCTAAACTATACTATCTTCTTATGTGGTCTTTAGAACCCCTCAGGCTGTAGGGTGCAGGTGCAACTGCTACCTCTGCACCCTGCAGCTACACTCCTTGGAAATTGTTGTATATCACACTATATATCTTTAACTGTAATTCTCCATTAAATAGGTTATCCCTTCCATTTAGGCAGTATAAGTCAATGCAGAGCTATCCTTCCCTAAATGCATCACAATGTGGACAAGACAGTGTTTTTTTGCCCTTCTCCAAAATAAGAGAAGGGAGTCAACTTAAACAAGGTCCTCTTGTCCAGAGACATGTGGTGATGTTTGAATGAAGGCCAAAATAGAGGCCTTTGAGTTTTGCTATGAGGCTTACTCTATACTCCCTCCCATGTTTGGTTTCTTTCTTTAGTTCTCTCTTACAGACTATGAGTTATCAGTAGTGATGAGCGAAAAGTTTGGTTCAGCCGGTTTGCTGAACTTTTGCAAAAAGTTAGGTTCTTTCCAAATTAGTTTTAACCCCACTGAAACCCCTAAAACTGGTGTATAACACCGTCTGAGACCCATAAGAGCCCCGAGAGTGTTATATAGGACGTTTATGGCTCTTAGACTGTGTTATACACCAGTATTCACTACTAGCGTTGAGTGAACTGGACCAGAAGAACCCTGTTTTG
The DNA here is from genome assembly GCF_035609145.1 of Eleutherodactylus coqui. Taxonomy (NCBI): domain Eukaryota; kingdom Metazoa; phylum Chordata; class Amphibia; order Anura; family Eleutherodactylidae; genus Eleutherodactylus; species Eleutherodactylus coqui. The sequence continues at coordinate 286,463,585 of NC_089839.1, forward strand.
GGTAGAGCTCTGCTAAAAGTTCTATTTAGGTTCTACAGATTCAGTTCGCTCAACACAAGTTATGAGCCTTCCATTGATGCATCTATGTCTTTAAAGGGGTATTCCCAGAATTAACTTTTATCATTTATCCACACAATAGGTGTTACATTTCTGATCACTGGAGTTCTCACTGCTGGCACCCCAACTGATCATCAGAATGGAGATCATGTGTCCTCCTTTCCTCCTCACTGTATCCGCAGCAGTTAGGAGGGGCTTGAATTCAGCGTCAACCAAATGCTTCCTGTTGCACTGATTTACCTTTATGGGACTGCGGGAGAGAGCCAAGTACTGTCCTTGGCTTCTCTTTGGTAGTCCCATGGAGTTGAACAGAACAGCAGTGTGCATGCTCACTTCGGTGGAAGCAATGTGGAGGACACGTGGCTCCCATTAGGATCTGAATTATGGGACCTTCAGCGATCAGGGATTTATCACCGGCCCTGTGAATAAGTGATACATGTTAATTCTGTGAAGTCCCTTCTAATTTACATTTTACACAACCAGTTATACTCTTCAGTGTTTCAAGAGGAATTTTACTCTTCTCCTCTAAGATGTACGTTGAGATATTTTCTTACATTGTTCCTTCCGAGTCGGTCATGAATTCATTTACTTTACGGCTTGGCTACAACCCAATTCTGCATCTAAGTATTTGTTACTAACCACACAGAAGTGAATTATCAATTTCTTTGTTTGTTACCTAAACTTTTTAACCACCTTGAAGTTTCCAGAAGTTCATATTTCAAAACAACATCTATTTTTACCAACAAGCGTCCGCTAGCTGGATTCTTTTTCCAGGTCACCTCAACGTTTCCATGCAACTCGGTATGCCCCATTAATTGGATACTTGGGTATGAAAGTCCAGCGCTCTCCATTGAAAGCTGACATTTCTAACGAGATGACCTTTTCAGCACTCCGTAATGATTATCGTCTGGCTTTGTTTGGACACAATAACACATACTTCACACCGCGGAGAGAATATGGGCTTTGAAAACTATTCAAAATCCGGTTAGCAAAATGAGTAAATTGGGTACAAACATTCATCAGCCTGTTATTGTTCTCTTATCGATTTGAATGCTCTTTCATCTTTTCTGTTGCATTATAGAGTTCCAAATTAACTCTTATTCCCTATTCTTGTTTTCTTGGATTCTATTAAAAGGTCAAATGCTTTCAGTAAGACAGATCGGCAAGGATAAAGGCTGGATGATAACCATCATCCTTGAAATAACCTTTACCAGTACTATCCCTTCTCATGACTCTATAGTAATTGATGTGCTCATTAGACAAATAAAACTCGCGCCTCAATATTTGGGCATTGTAAGGAAAACATGCAACTCTCTTCTTACATCGACTCAAGTTTTAGCCGGCAAGGCGAGTGTGTCTGTTCTTCAAGGTTCTAAAATATACAAGATACATATTTGAAAGGTCAGCGGGAATTAATTGTGGTGCTGAGAAATCAGATAAGGCTTTTACCTTATGACCGGTGTTCTTCTTGGCTCTATCTTACTGGCTGTTTATCTTCAAGCTGCCAGTTCACCTTTATTGCAAATTATTTCTCCTGACCTATTTGACCTGCACAAGCTGGCAGTATTTCTGCCAACTCGAAGACTACTAAACTTAAAGTAAAAGTTGATCTCTTAAAGCAGTTTGGCTTCTGACATTACAGAAAGCTGAACTTCTCGTAGTATGACCATATTTAAAGGGCTTTGTCACTTAATGTCACACTTTACCTGTCCGTCTACTATGAAGTTCTGTATATGTTTTTCTTTTCAACTAAGTTTTATCTCTATTTACTGTAGTAATAGCGTCCGTAGAAATAGTATATTCTAGTCGTGGATCTTCTAGCTTTGACAAAAAAATGGATAATCCAGTTTTTCGCAATAAATTGAAACTATTTGGTTTATTCGTAAATTCTTCAAAAATATACTTGTCATAAGAATTCAGCGCTTGGCAGTAATTTATGGCCAGTATGTTTTAAGTATTGATCACGAAAACAAGTGGTTGTGTTGAGAAATGTGAAATATCCCTTTTTTTTAAGTCTTCAGACCTTCGACGCCAGCAGGTCATCCTCTGCACTTGATATGTGGAAACGGGTGGTATGGCACTAGACTCTGAACAACAGGCCAATGTGGAGGCTGTATTTTAATCAGGGGGCAAAGTGCGGGACATATCTTAACCCCTTAGTGACTGCTGATATGCCTTTTTAGGGCGGTCACTAATGGACTTTAAAGTTTCACATATATCTTTAAGGTGGTGGGTTGGCTGACTACTGACAACCCGGCTTCTGCTGTAACTGCCAGGAATAGAGAAACCTCAGATATGGCAGTTTAGCCCCTTACATGCCACAATCAATAGCAACTGCAGCCTGTAAGCAGATAACTGGGGGAGGGGGCTCTTCCTGTCACCCATCAGCACCGCGCAATATGATTGCTAGGTACCAATGAGTACACATGGCAGACAAAGGCCTGACAAAGGGCTTGATGTAATTTAGCCCATTAGCCCCTACTTTCAGCAGAGTCTAATGGCTGATGACTTAGGCATTGTAGAATGCACTACTTAGCTCTTTCAAATCCACTGTCTGACATCTTTCCTACATTCTGATCGAAGCTTGTACAGCTCCAATGTCAGAAGATGTCCGACGGGGTATTCTTACCATCTATTGCCAGTGACTCTGCTGTCGGAGCCTCTCTGGCGCACACATACTGGCTTTAGCCAGCAGATGGCACCATTGTATAACAGCAAAAAGAGAAAGCCTTTTCAGAAACCCGGAATCCAAAATTTGATTGGCAAGGGTTAAGTAATGCGGTGTACTATCCTAGCGAACAGAATGATGGCTAGGATAGTCATCTTGAGGGAATAAAAAATAGCATTCAAAAAGTTAAATAACATTTTTTTTTCAATCTAATTAAAAAACATCTTTTCTACAAAATCCTTTTTTAAATGGATAAAATACAAAAAAATGTTCAAAAGCAGATCATAATAGGTATTACCACATTCATAATGACCCAAACAATGAGAATATTTTGTTATTTATCTCGTTTCGTAAATGCCATAAAAATAATTTTAAAAAATAATGGCAGAATTGTTATTTATCTTTTGTTCGTTCCCCAAAAAATGCAATAAAAAGCAAACCAAAAGTCACATGTACATCAAACAAGCACAAATAAAACCTACAACTGTTTCCGCCAAAAACAAGCCGTAACAGAGCTCCATTGCTGGAAAAAAAATGTTGTGGGCCTTAGAATATGCTGATGCAGATTCAATTGTTTTTCTTTAAAAATGTGTTTTTTTTAATGCTAAACTAGTAAAAAAATAATCTTTATAATTTGGTATCGCAGTAATTGTGCTGATCCAGATAAGAAAATTGTCATGTTTTTTTTACTAAATGGTGAACACCGTGGAACATCGCCCCTCAAAAAGATGTAATAAACAATGTGATATACAACCTATTATATGTAGCCCAGAGTGGTGTGATTAACGAATACAACCCGTCCTACAAAAAACAAGCCCTCATACGGCCATGTCAATTAGTTTAGGCCGTAGCAGTGAGACAGTGAAAATCACTTGGTCCTTAGGGAACAAAGTAGGCCGGTCACTAAAGAGTTAAATACAAGGTACCGTGTGAGGTTTTTGTATTCAGAAGGCCCTAGATGAGATGATGATCTTTTCAACTTATTTCCTGAGCCTGAATCTGGTGCCCTATTTACAGTATCTACTGAGTTTAGCTCTGTTTCTGTCTCTTTATCTATTGATCCTGGCTCTGGTGCAATCCTTATCTACTGAGTCTGGTTCTAGTGCCATCTTTATCTACTGAGCCAATACCTGTTTCTATCTTTATCTACTGAGCATGGTTCTGGGGCCATCTTTATCTACTGAGCCTGGCTCTGGTGCCGTCTGTATCTACTGTGCCTGTCTCTGGTGCCGTCTTTGTCTACTGAGCCTGGATCTTGGGCCATCTTAATCTACTGAGTCTGGCTCTGGTGCCGTCTTTATCTACTTAGCCTGCCTCTGGTGCTGTCTTTATCTACTGAGCCTGTCTCTGGTGTGGTCTTTATCTACTGAGTCTGGCTCTGGGGATGTCTGTATCTATTGAGTCTGGCTCTCGTGCCGTCTGTATCTACTGTGCCTGGCTCTGGGGCCGTCTCTATCTACTGAGCCTGGATCTGGTGCTGTCTGTATCTACAGAGCCTGGCTCTGGTGCCGTCTGTATCTACTGTGCCTGTCTCTGGTGCCGTCTTTGTCTACTGAGCCTGGCTCTGGGGCCGTCTCTATCTACTGAGCCTGGATCTGGTGCTGTCTGTATCTACAGAGCCTGGCTCTGGTGCTGTCTGTATCTACTGTGCCTGTCTCTGGTGCCGTCTTTATCTACTGAGTCTGGCTCTGGGGATGTCTGTATCTATTGAGTCTGGCTCTCGTGCCATCTGTATCTACAGAGCCTGGCTCTGGGGCCGTCTTTATCTACTGAGCCTGGATCTGGTGCCGTCTGTATCTACAGAGCCTGGCTCTGGTGCCGTCTTTGTCTACTGAGCCTGGATCTGGGGCTGTCTGTATCTACTGAGCTTGGTTCTAGGGACGTCTTTATCTACTGAGCCTGGCTCTCTTGTACCTCTGCACTGTTCTTATATTATGGCAGGTAGAGAAAAAACGGTTAGGGATAGGCCGCTACTCATGGACCAGTGCTGTGTGCTTGCCCATAGACTAAGATTTCCCAGCCAGCCCCTGTCTGTATTGCAGTCCATACACCTGTTTAAGAAAAAAAACACATGTGAAGGAAACCATTTAACTCAATGGGTTCTATTCGCTTCCTATTTGGCGCGCAAATTTTGCGGCACACTTATCCTACACCATTAGGCAAGTTCCACCTGAGCGTTTTGTCACAATACGGATCCTTAATACGGACATGTTGCAGGTGACATTGCGACTGCTTGTAATCCGTATTTCATTGTTTGAATCTCGGTTGCTCAAATAAATACACAACATGTTCTATTTTCCTGCACCTTTGCGAGTAAAGAGTACAGTAAAATACACTGATGCGTGCGCAAATATATGACACCCATTCCGCAAAATCGCATACAATATGTATACACCCATGTGGTGCCTACATTAGGGCTTCTGCAGACGGGCGCAAAATGCAGAGAATACAACCCATTGATTTTTTAATGGGCTCCCTCACATTCTAAATTTTGCACTCAGTTAGCAGGCGTAAAAATATATGCGTCACGCTCTATTTGTGTGCGCATTTACGCACCTAAGACACCATAGAAGTCTAATGTGCACCAGATCCACACAAAATCGCGCACTGGGGACTAATTAGGCTGCAAAGGAGCGGATGTGTCGTGTGCCGATGTGAACGGTCCCGCAACACGTAAAAGTACAGTAGATTGCGCAAATACGCTTACAATAGCACATGATAGCTCCCCCTTCAGGGCTCAGTCACATGGGCGCATCGGCGCCCGTATTACTGCATGTGTCAGACGGCCATACCCGAAGACGGACGTCTCTCTGCAGCGCCGGGAGAAAGAACATGTGACCGGCTCCATTACCGGTCATGTGTTCTTTCATCAGCGCTGCAGAGAGACGTCCGTCTTCTAACTGTCAGTCACACGGGCGCATCAGTGCCGGTGTACAGGTGCCGATGCGCCCGTGTGACTGAGCCCTAACAGCGCAATTCCGACACATTATCACAAGCGTATCTACATCTACGCTAAATTTTCACCTAGTGGGAATGCTGCGGAATTTCAATGCAGATTGGCGCACAGAAAGCAGCAGATTACATGCAGATGGGATTTAACAAATGTGATCTACACACATCATCAATTAGAAGGCCTTATTCACACGAGCGTTGTTACACAGCTATTTAGCCGCGATAAAACGTTGTCTGAAAATTGTGTTCATGTGAAGCATCGGATTCCAATGCATTTGTTCACATGCGTGATTTTCAGATGCGTGAAAAAATTGCGCCGTTAAAACAACAAACGCTAATCGTTTTTGGTTACCAAAGAGAGATCTTGCCCTATCTTTTGACGAAAAATGCAGGAAGCTCCTATAGACTTCTATGGGAGCTGAAAAAAAGGGAGGGGGAGGGAGTTTACCTGCGTCAGAAAAGAAGACAGCTGCCTCTATTTAAGCTAATGGAGGGATTTCTGCCGACCGGCGGAATTCCGCATTGCAGCGTATTTTTCATACAATCCGCCCCTGTGACTAGACGAGAAAATGCTAATTAATCTCGGGACTTGATCGCGACTATGCTTCGTAATTGCGATTTTACGGTGCGTGCGGCCAGCGTTAAAAAGCACACACTCGTGTGAATGAGGCCTTACTGCAGCTATTGACCTGCGGTACCAATTCGTCATAGACGCTTTGCGAATTTTCACCATTCAGTGTAATGTGGAAGTTCAAATCTACAACAAAACCAAACGGTAGCAAGTTTGGAAAAGAGAAACTGATGTAAAGTGGAAAAAAAAAATCCGTTTTTTTCCCCCCATGGACTTCAATGCTGTTTCAAAAAATCGGAAAGCAAACGGAAAGTTTGCTTCCATTTCGTCTTGTTTCTGCAGATTTCGCTATTTTCCTGTTTCCGTTTGCCTTTACGTTTTTTTGAAACCTCATTGAAATCAATAGGGGGAAAAAAACTAATCATTTTTCTTCCATTTTCCTTCAGTTGCTCCCCTCCAAAAACGGAGCAGAAGACGGAAACCCTGCACTGACCCCAACGCAGGTGTGAATTCAGCCTTATTAATTGATTAGCCGAATCTACACAAATTGCGTAGATTTGTCTCTGCGTATTTCTTGCAGTGACTCCATTCCATGCGATCCTACAGGACGTTTTTCGCTGCAGAGACGCCATTTACGTCCCACGATCCCCGCGCCTGTCGCTGTCTACAACGTCCTTATAAATGACGGCCGGTGTTCCACTATCCTTCATCGCCTTCAGCCCTGCTGCCTTCCACGTCGGATCGGGACGCACATAGCCAGTTATTCTTCTAGATTTAGACTTTGCGCGACACGTAGACGGCAGGCGTTGGATTTTAATGGCTGAGCGGGGACCCAACATCTGTGAAAAGATCAATGTTATTGCTCATAAGAATGATATTTTACTCCGGGATGGTTTGCAGATTATGCATAATTAGCTGTTTGTTTTGTGTGATTGATCAGTGGAATACCTTCGCGATGCAGATCTGGTCTGGCAGTTTTCGGAAACGAGCGTCGACTGCGAACACTGATTGAGCGCTATTAATATCTCCTGCAAGTGACCAGCTGTGAAACCAAGTCTCTTCAATTAATGTAATTAAAGCGGAACTCCGGCCAAAAACGGGGATTGAGCAAGGGCTGGTTCTGATTGGAGAGCTCCTCTAGAAGTGGGGCAGATTGCCAAGCAGTGTCTATAGAATGATAATGGAGTCTAACATGTTCTATAGAGTTTACAGTTCGGAGATGTGCGCCGAGGCATGGATAATTAATGGAAAATAAAAGAACTCCGCAGGGGGATTTCTGGCATAATAGAAGCGTTAGATGATCCACAAGGTAGCTGGAAATGTGACTTCATGACTGACACTGTCGAAATTAGAAGTTCTTCAAGTTTATTCTTTTCTTTTTTTAATAGCCAACTTAATCATTTCTTCCTTTCTTATTAAAGGGACAGGAGGATTAAAAAAACGGAGCGTGACGATTTTATAACAGAAGGGGATTTTGGGGGTTTTATGCTAATTACTTGAACGTGCCCAACTTTGCTTCATGTACTCTCTGATACAGGGGGTATTAGTTCCTAAGGGTGGTCTTATGCGCTACTACCCTCCTGTAGTTGCGCATGAACGAAGTTTTTTTATTTTATCGACGCCGTTCAAACTCCGCACTATTGCGTTGAGTTTGAAATAAATAACAGGAAGAGAGGTGCTGTCCATTCTTTCCCACACGTAGTTAATACTACAAGTTCTATATTTTCTCGCCCAGCTCTATGGCGCATTTACGTAGCGTGTTACGCATGCAGAGGTTGCAAGCACAATGTGGAATGAATGGAATCCATTGATTTCAGTGGGTTCGTACACATGAGCATATTTTGTGCACAGATTTCGTATGCCATATTGCGTATTTGCAGAATGAATTATGCTGTTTTGCGCACGCATCGGCGTATTTTACTGCACTTTTTGATCCTGCAAGGCATGTTTATTTGTGTACGGAAAAAATATGCACAGATCGCCGTGGCTAATAAGTGTAATGAGTTCCAGATGTGTTCTTTTTTCTGCGCAATCACAAAGTGTTTCTTAGCGTATTTTACGTGCATTTGCACATCTGCATTGATTTCTATGGACACTATTGAAGTTAATGGGTTGTATTCTCTGCGTATTGCATGCACAAATACGCCCGTGTGAAGAGGGCCTAAAACAGACACAGGTGTGCCCAATAATGCAATGTCCATCGCATAAATGTGCAGCGCAAATGTGTGCATAAATATGCTTACGCCAATGTGAAGCCGGCCTAAGAGTGGCTTTATACGGAAAATCTATTGTCTGAATAGCTGCTAAAACACACATATGACTGCTGTTCGTGTGCTTTTACACGGAGCCATTGTTGTTCATTTTCATGCTGAATGAATTATCACTGCGAGGGAACACTCACTGAGAGACCGCTGCAGCGAGTGTATCTCCGAAGGCCAAAACCAGCCAGTGACCGCTGCAGTGAGTGTATCTCCGAAGGCCAAAATCAGCCAGTGACCGCTGCAGCGAGTGTATCTCCGAAGGCCAAAACCAGCCAGAGACCGTAGCAGCAAATGTATCTCCGAAGGCCAAAACCAGTCAGTGACCGCTGCAGTGAGTGTATCTCCGAAGGCCAAAACCAGCCAGAGACCGCTGCAGCGAGTGTATCTCCGAAGGCCAAAACCAGCCAGAGACCGCTGCAGTGAGTGTATCTCCGAAGGCCAAAACCAGCCAGTGACCACTGCAGCGAGTGTATCTCCGAAGGCCAAAACCAGCCAGTGACCACTGCAGCGAGTGTATCTCCGAAGGCCAAAACCAGCCAGTGACCGCTGCAGCAAGTGTATCTCCGAAGGCCAAAACCAGCCAGTGACCGCTGCAGCGAGTGTATCTCCGAAGGCCAAAACCAGCCAGTGACCGCTGCAGCAAGTGTATCTCCGAGGCCAAAACCAGCCAGTGACCGCTGCAGCGAGTGTATCTCCGAAGGCCAAAACCAGCCAGAGACCGCTGCAGCGAGTGTATCTCCGAAGGCCAAAACCAGACAGAGACCACAGCAGCGTATGTATCTCCGAAGGCCAAAACCAACGAGTGACCGCTGCAGTGAGTGTATCTGTGAAGGCCAAAACCAGCAGAGACCGTAGAAGCGAATGTATCTCCGAAGGCCAAAACCAGCAGAGACCGTAGCAGCGAATGTATCTCCGAAGGCCAAAACCAGCCAGTGACCGCTGCAGCGAGTGTATCTCCGAAGGCCAAAACCAGCCAGTGACTACAGCATCATATGTATCCCCAAAGACCAAAACCAGCCAGAGACTGCAGCAGCGAGTTTATCTCCAAAGGCCAAAACCAGCCAGAGAACGTAGCAGTGAATGTATCTCCAAAGGCCAAAACCAGCCAAAAACTGCAGCAGTGAGTGTATCTCCGAAGGCCAAAACCAGCCAGTGACCACTGCAGCGAGTGTATCTCCGAAGGCCAAAAGCAGCCAGTGACCGCTGCAGCGAGTGTATCTCCGAAGGCCAAAACCAGCCAGTGACCGCTGCAGCAAGTGTATCTCCGAAGGCCAAAACCAGCCAGTGACCACTGCAGCGAGTGTATCTCCGAAGGCCAAAACCAGACAGAGACCACAGCAGCGTATGTATCTCCGAAGGCCAAAACCAACGAGTGACCGCTGCAGTGAGTGTATCTGTGAAGGCCAAAACCAGCAGAGACCGTAGAAGCGAATGTATCTCCGAAGGCCAAAACCAGCAGAGACCGTAGCAGCGAATGTATCTCCGAAGGCCAAAACCAGCCAGTGACCGCTGCAGCGAGTGTATCTCCGAAGGCCAAAACCAGCCAGTGACTACAGCATCATATGTATCCCCAAAGACCAAAACCAGCCAGAGACTGCAGCAGCGAGTTTATCTCCAAAGGCCAAAACCAGCCAGAGAACGTAGCAGTGAATGTATCTCCAAAGGCCAAAACCAGCCAAAAACTGCAGCAGTGAGTGTATCTCCGAAGGCCAAAACCAGCCAGAGATTGCAGCAGCGAGTATATCTCCGAAGGCCAAAACCAGGAACCAACGACTATTAAGTGAGAGGGCAAATTTTCAAAAAAGACAGGAGCCAATCAGTGTCCGGTGGGAGGTACACTCCAAGCACGCGATCACCTCCCTGCAATGTTGTTGGCTAGTCACTGAAAGACAATGATTACTTTTTTAGAGCGCATTCTGACGATCGTATATCGGCTGGTTTTTCACGCTCAGCCGATATACGGTGTCTCTCTTTGCAGGGGGAGGAGACTGGAAGAGTCGGGAGCAGTGCTCTGAGCTCCCGCCCCCTCTCTGCCTCCTCTCCACCCCCTCCCCGCCCCTCTGCACTATTTGCAATGGGAGGAGGTGGGGCTAAGTTCTGGGAATTAGCTCCGCCCCTGTCCAGCCTCTCCTCATTGAAAATAGTGCAAGGGGGTGGAGAGGAGGCAGAGAGGGGGTGGGAGCTCAGAGCACAGCTCCCGGCTCTTCCAGCCTCCTCCCCCTGCAGAGAGAGACACCGTATTTCGGCTGGGCGTGAAAACCCAGCCGATATACAGTCGACTGAATGCGCCCTTACACTGTAGTGACCTGGACTGGAACCACAGAATAAAAGTACTTTACCTGCAAGTAAAGAGCAACTGTTTTAACTACCAGTTCATTTAACAAAGTGTAGTTAGGCTGGACTTCATTTAATAGGAAGAGAGAGTCAGAAACCTAAAGAGTTAAGGTTGTTGAGGCACTGTCGTAAATCAGTTAAGCTGTGAAAAGCCCCTGGAGTGAGGGAAAAAGGTGGGGCATGCCAGTTAATTTTGTATAGCCTACTTAGAAATTGATAACAGTGTTAGAAGACAGAAGAGAAGTGCAGTATGTAGGGAGTATGGAGTGAGACAGTGAACAGGTAACTCGGAGGGGAGAGGAGCTGAGATGGACATGGAGGAAGTGGATAGCCATGTAAAGACCGAGCTTCTTCCTTCTCCTCTATCCTGCTGTAATTAGAGACACATTATGTTAACTTTTAAGAAATCTTGTGTACAGCTGCACATAAATTACCCCGATACTGAGAGAGGCTGTTTGTTTTTCCAAACCTGATCTCCGTTCCAGCCAGCTCTGCTTTCTACCAAACGACAACTTCAAACATGAAGTAGGGAATCTTCATAGAAGTTAGTACTAAAGAAAACTTGAGCACGGTGTTTCAGGAATGGCAAAACTGTTAGTGGGGTTTATAAGGGGTATTTCTGGTCAGTTCTCTCTTTATAGCTCTTCCTTAGCTCAGATGCTGCCTCCTCAAAGTTTATCTGTGCGTAAAGTGTTAAATAGTATATATACAAGTTGTATATGCAATTTCTGGAGCTTAATATTAATACAGACAACCACAGGTTGGAAAGTAAATGGTGTGCCTGTCATTTGCGTACATATGTGTGTTAGCTACCAAGCGCTTTTAATCTAGGCACTGGCGTCACAATCACCTAATTCCATTAGTTGTCCAGATCCTGTTATATACCTTCAATGGTGCACGAGATTACAAAGAGTGTGCTGCACTCATTGCCATCGTGACATGGCTCCTCAGCCACATCTTAGAAACCGCTCAGAGAGTGCAGGCCTCTTCCTGCTTGTCGCCCGTTGCAACACCAGACAATAATTATTCAATCATTAACTATTTTTAGGTGAGCTGAAACAAAGTGACTAGTGAGCGAATTTTCGATCATCAGCCGGTTTGGGGCGAAACATCAGTCACTTATGTTAACTCAGTCGAACGATGATAGTTTCACAGTGTAAAGCCAACCCTTATTTACAGCTTTTCAGCCTCTGGGTTTTTCATTCACTGACAGCAAAAAGTTTTGGTTGGTGATGGTTTTTGCAAAACTTCTTAACAGATTAGTTGGGGCCTTCTAAAGCTACGTTTGCATAGCACGATTGTCAGGCTCATAAACGCCCAACAGCCGTACCAGCGACTATAACTCCAGTGTCTTACACAGGAGTGATAGTCATTCAAGTGAATGGAGGCGGAGGCAGTCGGGGATCATTCCAGCCAACCCGCGTCCATTCATTGCAGACAAGCAGTCACTTATCAATTGAGCAACTCCCATTTACACGTAGCGAGAAGCCATGAAGCAGTTGTTCCGTTTCAGTGAGCTGAAACGGAACAACTAGTAACAACTGAGCGACTTCTTACGCAGTGACCTATCGTTGGCCGTATGTACACAGGCTGACAAGTTGCCCCGAAATCGTTCATGTGAGTGATTATTCGGGCGGCTATCAGTCCATATAAAAGTACTCACATCACTGACATTTTCCACAAGTTAGGGTTTATTCATATGAGCGATTTAATAGTTGCGCCGAGATTTTCGGGCGCAACTCACATTGAACAGAAAGCAGACCTCCCATCTGTGTGTTGTCCAATGCGTGGGACACTACATATTTACATGTACAATTTTTGTTCAAAAATTGGCCAAGAATAAGACATACTGTGATTTTTTTACTCTGAACATTTGTGCGATTAAAAAATCGTAAGTGTAATTATCGCAATTTAACATGAAATGCTTTATTTCTGTTCGATTTTGGACCGACTTTTTCAGTCTGTAAATAGGATGAAAAAATCGTTTGTGTGAATGAACCCCAAGTACACAAAAATCTACAATGAAATTGCACATGAGGTTGTTGGGGGTTTTGGTGTGGATTTTTATTCATTGCCTTGCAGTGAGTGATATATAATGTGAAAATCCTCCGCTTCTCCAAGACAGCGTATGTTTAGTATTTGAAATCTCAGCACAAGGGTCTGTACAGCTGTTTGCTCTGGCCAAGGGTAAAGGTACCTTCACCCATAGCGGAGTTTGGTCCAAATCCACACCAAATTCTGCACCGTTTGCTGTGGATCGGCAACAAATTTCACCCTTTCAGTAGAAGGCATGAAGTCCGCTGTGGATATGTGTCAAAATCCACATGAAGGGTGCAGATTTTGACACGGTTACGGATGAATAATTTCACCCAGATTTTGGTGTGGATTTTCCAAAGCAGAAAATCCATACCAATTCCGCTACATATGAACCTACCCTAATAGCGGTAGGTTCTCACTTAGGCTATGTTCGTGTCAAATTAGATGACCATTAAACCCTTGGCTGATGTAAGATCGGGTCTGTACAGCTGCGGGAGTCAAGGGTATACGTACCGTAGAGGTAAACAATACAACTGCTACAAGGCCCTTGGAGACCCTTGGGCCCTGGCTCTGACTGCACCATCCCCTTGGCTGCTGGGCATCGGGAACAGATGCAGGGCTTTCCTCCAAAGAGGAACTGCATTGTTGGAGGTGGAGAATAGACTCAAGGTCATTTTAAACTGGATGGAATGGGGAACAAACACAAGGCCGCCTGTCCTGGGTGGAAAAATTGGACACCAAAAGAAGGGCCTATTTAAGTTTTCGTTAAGGAGTCTCTTCTATATACAACACTGAATTGCATCTGTAACGCATCAGTCATAAAACAGCCATATTGCGCTCATCTGAAACTTTTAAAATGACCCTCAAACTCTGAAACATTGTAGCATTCCTCAGGTTCCCTTTGGAGGAAAACTCAACTGGCAAGAACAAGAATATTTGTTTGGTTGCAGAATCTTCAACAATCTCCAACTATGACATTGTAATGCAAAGGCATTATACTTCTTGGGGTGGCGCTCACTCAGTAGTGGGAGGGCAATTATTTATTTTCATAGACTGGTATGAGGAATTAATATGTGGAGAGTTTACGAATATGTAGGATGAAGAAACAAAGCAAGGCACAAAGTCCTCAAGGATATTCCTTCAAGAAAGAATTTATGAAAAATTGAGACTAAATAGTAAGTTACTTACTTCACCAGGGAGGAACGTAGGCCCATACAGACCTCCATCAGCTCCGTATGTCCAGAAAGACAGCACCCAAATGGCGTGGTTCGAAGTAACCGGAACTGACACTTTAAGTGGTGAAATCTTTACAACATTTATTGACGGGAACACCAATAAAAACACAAGAAAATAATAAAACTAATAAAATAAACAAAAAAGGTGAATGGATGAAAAACAAGAGGTAATACTGCAACACGGTTCAGGGGGGTTAGGGCTCTGCAATCCCCCCCTTTATCAAGCAGTAACTAAAATGACCATGTGATATATATATATACATATATATATATATATATATATATATATCTACAGGGGCATAACTATAGAGGGTGCAGGGGATGTGGTTGCACCCAGGCCCAGGAGCCTTAGGGGGCCCATAAGGCCTCTCTTCTCCATATAGGGAGCCCAGTGCTATAAATAAAGCATTATAGTTGGGGGCCCCATTACAGGTTTTGCATTGGGCCCCAGAAGCTTCCAGTTATGTCTCTGCGCAGCATGGTTTAGGTATGGGTACAGGTACAGATACAGATAGAGGGGGGGCCCTAGCTCACCTTTTGCATCAGGGCCCCTGAGCCTTTACTTACGCCCCTGTATATATATATATATATATATATATATATATATATAGGAAGTGAAATGGCCTTCAACTGGGTTTTTGGCAGGTAAAAATCGTACTAAAATGTCCGGGTACTTCAAACCATACCATTTGGTTGCTGCCTTCCTGGACAGAGGAAGCTGCTGGAAGTCCGTATGGGTCTACGCTCCTCCCTCGTGAAGTAAGTAATTTACCGGTTAGTTTAACTTTTTCGTCAGTTTTTTCTTGAAGGATTATCCTTGAGTGCTCAGTGCTTTTCTTTGTGTCTTCATCCTAACTGTCATCCTGGACAATTGGACTGGATCGGACGGCTCTAATTTGCGCTCTCCACGTTGGATGTCCATATTGCATGAGGATCATCTGCCACCCATTGAGGTTATATACAGAAGGCCATCCAGGATGGCATGTGTTGTGTTGTACCCCGCAGGTACAGAGGTGACCAGGTTGTCCGTTCCTGTAAATCCACCTATTTTTTCCTAATTTGGGGGCGCCGTTCTCTTTTATACATTTATTTGTGTTTCGGAACATGTCAGTGCACATTTTATAGCAAAAATGAATGCATGCAAATTAGCTATTCTCCAGGAAGAAGGAAAAATGTCTCTCTAGTGCCACCTATTGGGGCTAGTTACTCTGTTAGTCAATATCTAACCCTTTAACAGGTCTAATTTGCATACTTTATTTCCCAGGGAATATTGGCAGACCAATACACACCCTACACTAAGTAAGCAGTCTCCACAAGGAGAAACAGTGTCTCCCCAGACCCACAACAAAAACGAATAAAAGGCCAATGGTAAAACATTCCTTTTCAATATAAAAATCACATCTTGAGGATAGTTATGAAACGTGGCAGAAGACTAATTATCTCAGCACATACAAACTAACACACACAGCGCCACCTTTAGCCACTAATAGGTATTGCAGGTCTGTAAAGCTTCCAGTCATTTATGCAATGGTTTTTTTCCGTATTATCAACATAAAACTATCAGCGAGGAGACGATTATAATTTATAGTTCACTGTGAATGCTGTAAAGTGATTATATGCCGCATTTATATAATCCCTTTAAGAAACAGTCTATTATTGTGGCCAGATTATGAGGATAATACCACAATTTAACTCTAAAGATTGAACTTATTTATTGCAGTTCATCAGGACTCTGCTGTATGCTTTGCAGTAGAGCTAGCTATATAATGTTAGTAGTGTATTATGGATTAATGACTGCACTAACCGCGGCTTTATAACTAATTAGTGTTTGTTATTGCTGCAGAATAAAAGTCTAATGCCTCCCATTTTTCATGTCCTGTAAACTCTTGTTTGGCAATTTATAGTTTGTCCTGAGTTTTCAGCATCTTTAACTTTTTTCTCAAAGCTAAGCTCCACCTTTGAAGCCACTTTAACATATATGAAAAAAATGCCATAACCAGCAATTCTCTGGTATAGTTTCACCTCAATCATTCCTATTGCAATCAGTAATTATTAGAACGATTGGGCAGAACAGCCCAGGAGTCCTTCATTGAAGGGACCATAGGAACAGAAACTCAAGCCTCAGCTCTTATTCACATTTAATATCTGAATTAAATTACACAACTATTTCTTATACTAACCACATAAAAATGTAAGGTTCTTAGCACATATTTTGATCAAAACATGTGGGCCCATCCGCTACGTCCAGGCAAACATTATTAAACGGGTTCTTAACTGTAAAAGGAACCTCTTTTTGGACAGAAAGCCTAGAAAGACCATAGGGGTTGTCAGGAGGGTCATCAACACCATGCTTTTCTCACCTCTTACCTGAATTACCTCTATTTAAGAAAAGAATGGGTTTGCTGATAATTTTTATACACGAACGTTTACCAAAGCTTTAATGTGCTGTCCTTTCCATCACTACAAGTAACTACTTTGAAATATTAGCAGGTATATAAATTGGCAAAGTGGAACAGGTGGGACTTATACACTATATGGTGCCACCATATGGCACTGTATTCTCCCCTAGGAGCAATTCTTCTAGGTACTAAATGCATCCATAATATGGCATGCCATGGAGCATATCGCATGCAATGCAATTGGAAAGTCTTCAGGCCCTTTCAATTTTTTATTTTATTTTTTACATTCTCTTATGTTTTGGCCTTGTGCAAATTAAAATATAACATTTTAAGTCTTTCCTTATCTTTTTACACTCAATACCCCATAATGACTAAGTTAAAACAGAATGTTAAAAATGAAAAACTAACATCTTTCATTGACATAAGTATTCATACCCTGTACTCAGTACTTAGTTGAAGCACCTTTGGCAGCAATTAAAGCCTCCAGCCTTCTTGGGTATGGTGCCACAAGGTTTGCACACCTGAGTTTGAGGATTTTCTGCCAGGTCTTCTTAAGCTCTGCCAGGTTGGATGGGGGTGGCTTGTGGATAGCCATTTTCAGATCTCTCCAAAGATGTTTGATTGGGTTCAAGTCAGGGCTCTGGCTGGGCCACTCAAGGACATTCACAGAGTTGTCCCTAAGCCACCCCTGTGTTCTCTTGGCTGTGTACTTAGGGTCATTGTCTTGTGGGATGGTGAACCTTCTGCCCAGTCTGAGGTCGCTTGTGCTCTGGATCAGATTTTCATTAAGACTATCTCTGTATTTTGCTCCACTCAGTTTTCCATCAATCCTGACTGGTCTCCCTGTCCCAACCGCTGAAGAGCACCCCACAGCATGATGATGCTACTATCACGCTTCATTGTAGGGATGGTGTTGGGCAGGTGATGAGCAGTGCTTGGTATCCTCCAGACATATCATTTAGAATTGAGGACAAAAAGTTCAGTCTTGGTTTCATCAAACCAGTGAAACTTGCTTTTTACAGTCTGAGAGTTCTCTCGGCGCTTTTTTGCAAACTCCAGGTGGGCTTATGTGTCTTTTACTGGGGACAGGCTTCTGTCTGGCCGCTCTGCCATGAAATGTCCAGATTGGTGGAGGCTGCAGTGATGGTTGACTTTCTTTAAATTTCTCCCATCTGCACACACAATCATTGGAGCTCAACCAGAGAGAGCATTGAGTTCTAGGTCATCTCTCTTACCAAGGGCCTTCCCCCATATTACCTGCTTTGGTGGGTCGGCAGCTCTAGGAAGGGTCCAGGTTGTTCCAAACTTGTTCCATTTCAGAATTATTGATGCTGCTGTGCTCTTTCAGTTCAGTGGAAATCCGATCTCGTGAGCTCTGCGGGCAGTTCTTTCCTCCTCATTGCTTGGTTTTAGCTCTAATATGCATTGTGAGCTGTGATACCTTGTATAGACAAGGAAGGAGGGGTCACGTCCAGTCAACTGAATTTACAATAGGTGGGCTCTAGTCAAGGTGTAGAAACCTCTGACATATGATCAAGAGAAATGGGAGGCCCCCAAAGCTAAATTTCAAGTGTCATACCACAGTGTCTGAATACTTGTGATAATGCAAAATGTTAGTTCTTAATTTTTTTTTTGTAAATTACAAATATTTCTAACATTCTGTTCTCACTTTGTCATTATGAGGTACTGAGTGCAGAATTCTGAGGAAACCTTTTTTTTTTAGTTTGAGCAAGGCCACAACATCATAAAATGTAAAAAAGCAAAAGGATCTGAAGACTTTCCAAACTCTTTATATGTTTCCATATGAAGTCGTTATGTGTCAATCACACGAGCGCAGCACTCATTGTGGTATCAAAGCTAATATCAAAGCTAAGTCTTGGCATGCACATCTGTGAACGTCACATGACCAGGAAAAATGCAGGGCATGCCAGCCTCTCCCCATCTGCATTATGCAGAGTGACAGCTCGTTCCCTACACCCAAAAGGGAGAGAGCTGTTAGTCTACATGATCCGCGTAGTGGGAGTCTGGCGCGGCCCGCTTCTGTGTCTCGGTGTTCAGTTCCAAGTCAAACTTTATAGTGTGCTTATTCTGAAAGCCATAGCATTTCAGAATAAAACATGCAAATGGAAAAAATGGAACAATTCCTCTGCAGTGCCACCTATTGGAAGGCATCATTCCTGCAAGTCAATGTCAGACTTTTTAAACAAACCTTGTAACAATGACTGTGAATTGTAAGCCAAAGCCAGAATAACCATACACAGACAGCTGTTTCGGGTGATTGCCCCTCATCAGTGTACAGTAGGTTTCTGGCTTGTCTAGTGAGAGGTCTATAGATGTGATCAGGAAGGGTATTGTTTCTCCTTCGGGCGAGCACCTAGAAGGCGTGAGCAGACTTACAAGGCCATCCGTGCTCCTCTGGGAAATATGCAAATGGGAAGTTGGAACAATGGGCGTACCTGCCCTGGGTTCATAATGTGCATTTCGGGGCAGCAAGAACCTGGTGACAGGTTCCCTTTAACTATTCCTTCTATGATGAAGAAGCTTCATCTGCTGAAATGGAATACCCCTTTAATTAACCCAGCCAGTGACAAGCAGGGATATCCTGTAATCCTTCTTGGTTAACACGACCATCAAGAAACACTGAAGGAGAGGATTTTTAATGAACGTTTAATTTATATTGTAAAATTGTAATTAAATATTAGTTAATGAAATGCAATTCCAAGGAGGCCTATTAATTTTACATGTGAGCGGTGCAGCTGGGTGATGAATTTACCTCATCTTCTCCGTTCCGAAAGCAAAGGATGAAGGCCTTAATTCTGCTGGTTTTTGAAGCTTCCACTGAAATATGAGTCACATCTCGATAAAAGCCGAGAGAAGTTATTTGAAGCCATTTTGCAGTGTATAAAACAGTAGGACGCGCGCTCCTGTGCATTCCTGCTGTCCTACATAGCTTTGTTAAATTTCTCTGATAAGATCTACTTTCCGTGCAAGTATCTCGATCCGGCAACACAAAATCTAATTATTTCCGAGAATTTGGCTCTGATAATTAGTTCAGGGAAACACAGAAAGGAACGGCACAAAGCATTTTCCTGCCTTGTCTATAAATTAATTTGAGGCAATATGCTGTCAGCAGCAATTTCCATATTTTTAGGCTTTGGAGGAAAAAAAAAAAGATCACGTATGACTTAAGACCCTCAAAAACAAATTATCCGTGCGTACGGCAGAGTTGGCCCTGATAACTTGGTTCACAGGCTGTTTATTAGTCTTGGTGGTAAATTCTCATGACAGGTTTTTTTGTGTTGCCGGATCAAGTCTTGACCTTTCCATAAGAGAATCGTCTCAGGTTCTTGTCAAAGTCTAATGAACAAATTGCTGTGCTAATCGAACGCGGCCCTTTGCCTGATAGTCACCAATCAAAGGTCATTTCTTTGCTAATTAGGCCTTGTGATGATACCTTCCGCACGTCCAGGGGTTGTCTTAAAGGCCAAGTGTTATGGGTGCCACTTGGCTTGGGAGGGGGGGGGGGGGGGGCGTTGGTGAGGATCCTAACGAGGCAGAAGGTCTTACGCATTTGTAGCCACTTTGTGTCATTAGAATGAAGTAGACAGTTACATTATTTGACCATCAAAAACATTTAAAAGTGCAAATCTATGTACTTGATCATGCAGATCTAGGGCCTCACATCTTTGAGATGAATGGATGGCTTGACTGGTGCGCGGTAATGCTGCTTGTCTAGATGGATTTCAATCCCCCCTTTCGCTTCTCTTACATGAAAAGGTTAGGCATGAAAAAGGATAATACGCTATAGAAGGGGGAAAAAAATTACAGTTTTGAAGCAAATTACCCGATATAGATGAAATCATCCAATTTCATATTTGCCTTTATGAATATGGATTATATTAATGTATCTTCGAGCTTAATTGCAAGGAGGACTTCAGCAGGTGTATTCTAGTACTGGCGGACCGCTAATACAGCATAAAAATTACTATTTCATGGTATAATTGTCACAGCGCGTCGCTGCTGCTCGGGCTGCGGTCAGGCATCGCTGCCATTCACACACTGCATGCCTCTACTTTGCTTACTCCCAGGCTTCTGTCCTTAAGGGTGGCCGTACATAATCGCATATATGCTCGCTATTGCAAGACGTCTATACGTGCTATACAGGGTGCACGATCGCATGCCCATATCAGTGTTTTTTACTGTACCTTCTGGTACTGCCGGGACTGCCAACGCGGTCCTAGCAACACCACATTTGAGTATGCAGGAAAGCCTACTTAGTACGTTGGTCAGCTGACTTGGTAGGCCCAAGTGTTATCATTTAACTTGGCAAAATCACAGAGTTCAGTGTGCGATTCTGGGCAGATGTCGGGGAATTGGGGCAAAATTTCACACCAAAAAAGAGCATGTTGTGTTTTTCCCCCGCTCTTGAAATGCACATTGAAAAAAAATACGTGTGAAGGAACCCATAGAAATCAATACAAATGCGCCCGTGTGCGGCCACCCTAAGGCTCATGCATCTTTCTATCCAACTTCTTAAAAAGCTAGAGCATGCTCCCATTACTTGTCCCCATACAATCCAGTCCCTACACTTGCTATATTAGGAATCCATTCCTATGCAGGGGGCCTAAGCAATTTAGTCTCATCCTGCCAGTTGTGAAAAAGCCCTTGTTTGTGTTCTAGGTTTTGTTGCCCTCATCCTTAGAGAACCCCATCTGTTTGGCCTCAAATTGATATCGAGATAGAAAGAACTAAGCTCTTGTGTGAGGAATGCCTGAGAAGGCGAATGCAAAACCTATGTTTGTATTGTAGTGGTGAGGGACATTTCCTGAGATCATGCCCAGTAAAGCTGGAAACCTCCACCACCTAGGGCCAGAGGCAGAGGCTACTGTAGGTGACACTGAGTCCTCTCCAAGGTCCCTGTTACCTGCATCTTTTACCTGTGGTGACTCCCAATTCTCTGCGGAAGTATACCTGGGCACCGGAGCTGCTAAAAACGTCATCCACCAGTCCTTGGTGGTCAAGCACAGGATTCCTATGCTACCCTTATAGAAGCTCATTTCTGTTACTTCTGTTGATGGGGAACTCCTGTCTGCTGTTACCATTCCACTGGATTTGCAGATTGGAGCTTTGCACTGAGAAAAAAATTCATTTCTGGTTCTACCCAGAGCCATGAGCACAGTGCTGTTGAGACTTCCTTAGTTGTGTCTACATTCTCCAGTCATCAACTGGCATTCTGGGCAAATCTTGCGTTGGAGCACCTGATGTTATACCTATTGTCTCTGTGCTATTTCTCCAGTCCTCAAGCCACAAGTTCCAACTGAGCTTCCAGGTCTACCTCAAGCATACATTATGTTTGCAGATGTTTTTTTATCAAGAGGTCAAGACCCTGCCGCTACATAAACCATATGTTCCTGACAGGTGCATCTCCTCCTAGTGGTTGAGAATGTATCTCTTGTCTCTTCCTAAGACTTAAGCCATGTCTTAATACATCAAGGAGAATCTTGAGAGAAGTTTGATCTAAAAGCCTTGTTCCCCAGCTGTCACAGGATTTTTCTTCATAAAGAAGAAAGATGATTCTTTGTGACCATGCATGGATTACAGAGGTCTGAATGCTGTTACCATAAAGAATAAATATCCATTCCCTGAATTGTTTGACAGGATACAGGGGGCTACCATTTTATCATGCTTGATCTCCATGGGGCATACAATCTCATCAGAATATGTGAGGGTGATGAGTGGAAGACCAGTTTGCGTAATGACCCTATTGTTTTTTAAGAATCTGTGAATGATGTGTTTCGGGACCTCCTGTATTCCTGTGTGATCATGTACTTGGATGACCTTTTCTTGCAATATTACCTTGCACCACAAGCAACTCAAAACAGTCTTACAGCGTTTATGTCAGAACCATCTTTATGCTAAGCTTGAGAAATGTCTGTTTGAACAGCCCAGTTTACCGTTCCTGAGATATATCCTTTTAGTTCAAGGCCTCAGTAGGAACTAAGAGAAACTGCCTGTTGTTCTCCATTGACCTAAACCTCACAGTCTAAAGACCATCCAGCAATTTCTAGGATTTGCAAATCATTACTGTCATTTCATATCACATATCTCATCTTTGACTGCTCCATATCTGCCATGACGCGTCGAGGTGCAAACCCAAAAAATTGGATATCTGAGGCTAAAGAAGCCTTTGCCAAACTTAAACAAATGTTTGCCAGTGCTTCTAGTTTTCAACATCCTGACAACTCAAAGCATTCTACCTGGAGGTTGACGTTTCCTCCCTGGGGACAGCAGCCTTTTTATATGAAAAGAAGTACAAAGGAAAAAAATTACCTGTGGTTTCTTCTGCAAACTGTTTACCACTTTTGAGAAAACTTACCCTATTGGTGACCGTGAGTTACTGGCAATCAAGCTTGCATTAGAAGAATGGAGACATCTATTGGAAGGAACTGCTCATCCATTCCACATCTATGCAAATCATAAAAATCTGACTTACATTCCATCTGCTCAGCGTCTAAATCCTCGTCAGGCCCGTTGGTCACAGTTCTTTGCCAGGTTTAGCTTCCTTCTACATTTTCATCCTGCAGACAAGTACACTAAAGCTGATGCCCCTTCCAGGTCTTTTAATGCATCTGCTGACAGTCCGGAACCTCAATTCATCATTGAACCTGAAAAAATTGCTTAAGTTGATGAAACATGTCTACACGACATTCCTCCAGGAAAAGCCATTGTTCCTGCTGCTCAGAGATCTCTGATTCTTTCCTGGGGGCATGAATCTAAACTGCCTGGACACAGTTTATAGGAGGACTCTTTTGAACTTATTTCTCATCATTACTGGTCGTCTACCATGGATGAAGACATTAAATACTCCACCCTCTGCACATTATCAGTCACCCTGGTCACACATTGTCAGTGACTGTATTATCGATCTGCCTAATTTCTCTGGTAATTCAGTTATTTGAGTGGTTCTTGATAGATTCCCTAAAATGGCCCATTTCATTGCTCTTCCTGTTTGTAGCACACATTTTCAGGTTACATGGACTGCCCCATATTGTCTCTGATCATGGAGTACATTTTCCTTGCAAGTTCTGAGAGAGTTATGTCATCTGATGGATGTCAAGTTAGACTTCTCTTCTGCTTACCATCCTTAAGCCGCCTGCACACGAGAGTTCCGGATTCCGCTAGCGGATTTTCACGCGCGTATGGTACCTAAATGTGCTTGCCGATAGGTGCGGATGCGTGAAAAATCACGCGCGGATATACGCGGATGTGTTGCGGGAAAAAACGCGCAGAAAAACCAGCAGACACCCCTTATTGTAAACCCAACCCCTAGAGAACTGCCCATTCCTTGGAAAACAGCTTAAAAACCAGCACCCAGACTCCGTTTTGTCCCTCTTGCTTGTGCGAGCACCGTTAAATTATTCTGGCAACATGCTTTCACCCGGTGAGCAGATGTCTTTGTGGGCATGGTTGATCCATGTAACTTTTTTCAGGCGCTTCTCCAGCGTGACTTTATTTCAGTCACTGCAAAAAAATTCACAAGAGGAATTCATTACTACAGATTTTGCATTCTTACATCCTGCATTGGCAAGAAATACTACCTATCTCCCTCTACAAATTTGCCTGTGAAGCTCTGCTGTGTGTTGGGACGCCTCCTACCATGCCTACTTCCTGTAGTCGTGTGTTGGGACGCCTCCTACCATGCCTACTTCCTGTAGTCATAGCAACCAGTGACTCCATCCGCAGCTGCACTGCGGATGTACTGCGTGAAAAAACGCACCCATTCACTTGTATTGGAGGCTTCACGCGCAGAATCCGACCCAAATTAGAACAGGTTGCAGATTTTTTCACGCGCGTGAAAAAACGTGATACAAATCCGTCCATCTGGGGACAACTATGGATCCTCATAGGAGTATATTGGCTGCGGTCTGGGGCAGATAATGTGCCTAAAATAACGCGCTGGAAATTCCGTTCGTGTGCAGGCACCCTTAGTCCAATGGCCAGGTAAAGCAGATCAATTTTTAGAACTGTATCTTCATCATTTTGTGTCTTCCCAGTAAGACAACTGGGCATCTCTTCTCCCTTGGCCTGACTTCTCTCATGATAACCCCATTAACCAATTCTCTCAATCTACACCATTTTTCATAGTCTATGCTCAGCATCCTCATATGCCTTAACTCATCTCTTCTGCCACATATGTGCCTGCTGTAAACCACTACCATTAGGAATTTTTCAAAATGTGGTACCAGACTAATTGCTTTCTATCACATGCCACTGTGCTAATGGTGAAAGATGCTGATAAAAAAGAGAACTTCTAAATTTGAACCCACTTCCTTTGTTCCTTCCAAATGTTAAGTAAAGGCAACCCAGTAACATACAAGCTCCACCTGCCATCCTCCTGGAGAAATCTGAACTCGTTCCACATATCCCTCGTGAAGCCATTGATTCTTCACAGATATGCGCAACCTTCCACATCTTCTGCATCTTCCACTGTTGCCAAAGAGGAATATGAAGTCAAAGACATCTTTGATGGCAAGGAAGTAAGAGTGAAATTGTTTTTTTTGGTGGATTGGGAGGGATATGGTCCAGAGGAAAGATTATGGAAATCTCTGGAGAATATCAATGCCCCCAATTTCAATGAAGAGATTTTATTCTGCAACACGGAGGAGGCCTATGGATAGTGGGGAGTACTGTTACAGCATTTCGTTGCTGCTCACCTGCTACTGGGGCTGCGGTCAGGCATCGCTACCATTCACGCTCTGCATGCTTTTCCTCCTCTTACTCCCAGGGTTCTGCCCTTGGGAATCACGCATGCTCCCACCCACCTTCCTAAAAAGCCAGTGTGTGCTCCCATTACTTGCCCCCCTTCAATTCAGTTCCTGCACATGCTGTATTATGCATCCACCCCCTAGGGTGGGTGCCTAAGCAATTTGGTCTTACCCTGACAGTTGTGAAAAAGCCCTTCTATGTATTCCTGGTTCTGACCCTCTGCTTGTATTTGACTATTCTGCCACTTGTACTTCTTGACTTTGGTTCTGTATCCTGGATTCTGTTTTGTCTGCTGACTGCCCTGACTAATAGTCTGGACCTCCTTTATTCACCCATGCTGCCAGCCTTGACCCAAGCCTGTTGACTTACTATGTGTCATTTCAGACCTAATTTCCCATCTAGTGTAGATTCACACTGAAACTGATCCACAGAAAACTTGCCACTTCCTTTTTTGCTGCACTCCGGGGTCATTTCCATACAGGGAGGCTCCAATCGTGAAAGAGGCGAGTGTCTCCAATAAAGTGTCATTCGGTGTATCTTATGGAATCAGCACCGAGTTTTAAATCTGTTTCAATTCTGACTTTTGAAGGTATTATAGCAAAGATGATACTTACATTTTATAATTTTGAGAGAGAAAAATGGAAAAAATCCAGGTTTTATGAATCCCGTTTTATGCAGAAACAAATCTTTCTTTCTCAGAATGATTTGCAAACACATGAAGCAATGTCTCAGATCAGTAAGAATACTGCAATGTGAACAAACATCAATAAAATCGATAAATCTGTGAACCGTGGGCCCAGTAATCTCAATAATAACGACAGGAATGTCCGGCTCAGGAATTCCAATAATATTTGTTTCTACTATATTGGATGTTTGCTGGCGGCACTGATTCATTGCTAAATCAAACAATGGATGCGGCTTAATATCCTGTTATTTTCTGTTACTTTATTACATTTCTTTACTTTATGTTTGCTAAAACAACTCAAGTCAAATCTAACACTGTTTTAACAGCCGCCTTTTATTTTCCATATTCCCCATATTGTTATCATCCTTCTGCCACGAGTAAGGCGTCATGCCCACGGCCGGCCGGATTCTGACTGCGAGATCCCACAGCAGAATCAGACCCAGCGCCCCCCAGAGACCCAATACTCACCTGTCTGGAACCGCCACGAGTGTTTCGGGCGGCCCGCATGCGCAGTGCAGCGCATGTCGTGCCGGCGCTGGCTGTGCTGCGGATTCTTGTGATACGGACGGCTTCCATTGACTGCAATGGAAGCCGTCCGTGTGATCTTCCACACACAAAAAAAAACATGCTGCGATTCTCCCCCGCGAGCGGAAAATCGCAATTGGTTTCCGCTCGTGGGCAGGGGAGATTCATTTTACATGGCATGTGTATGGATGAACATTGCTGCGGAATTTGCGCGGTTGTCTGACTGCGAATTCTGCAGTGATAATCCGTTTGTGGGCATCCAGCCTAAGGCCTCGAACACGGCCGTTTACACGGAGCTCTACCAAACTAACAATTTAGAAACTTACCCTGATAGATCACAAACTGTGCTAATGGAAAATACGAGCTTGAAGCATCTTTACTATCTTGTCCTTTTTTAACTTTTTACTTATTTTTAAAAATGCTACCAAAGTGCCCCATTAGCAGTGTCCCCACAGTACCACATCATCAGTGCCACCCAAGTGCTCCCATTAACAGTGCCAGCAGACTACCTCCATTAAGTGCCCTATTGCCAGTGTCACCACAATGACAACATGAGCAATTCCCACCAAAGTGCCGCTGTTGTCACTTTCACCATAGGGCGACCAATAGCAATTCCCAACAAAGTGCCCCCATTGGCAGTGTCACCACAGTACTACCAATATCAGTTTCTACCAAAATCCCATTGTTTCAAGTGTCACCACAGCAACACCTATATCAATTCCCAAAGTGCCCCCATCCCCAGTGTCATCACAATACTACCATTATCATTACTCACCAAAGTACCCTATTGCTAGTATTGGTACCACCCTATCAATTCTCAACAAAGTGCCCCAATTGCCAGTATCATCACAGTATTTCATTATCCCACTAACAGTGCCAGCAGACTTCCTCCATTAAGTGCCATTGTAAGTGTCATCACAGTACCATCAATATCAATTCCCAAAGTGCCCCAATTGCCCGTGTCACCACAGCATTACCAATATCAGACTCACAGGAGAAAAGCTGAATTCACCGGTGGGCTGTGAGCCAGGAGTGGTCCCCAAGCCCCCCACACAAGAGATGTACTATGCAATACACTTGCTGCATTACATACAGACAGCAGTATCTCATTCTTGATAACACTGCAGAGGCCTCTTTACCAATCATCATGCCTGCAGCTTGGTACTGTGTGACCATGTATGCCCGGCTCATAGAGCTGAAAGGGCCCCTATTCCAAGTCAAGAGCCAGGTAGACTGAGGCTGGCTGCACATGGGCATATTTGCATTGTGGAATCCGGTAAAAGCCAATTTCCTCATTTAAGGCAAAAAAATTCCTTCGCGGCTCCACGTCTGACAATCCGAATATTCCGATTGCCAGACTTGTTGTCAGAAAGGATTTTTTTTTGCCTTAAATGAGGAGAATTGGCTTCTTTATCATTGTTTTATTTGACTTCCACTGAATCAACATGGGGGAGTAATAGGCTGAACTGGATGTACATGTGTATTTTTTCATCGTAACATGCTACCGGGTTTCCCCGAAAATAAGACACTGTTTTATATGAATTTGTCCCCCCAAAAGAGGCACAGTGTCTTATTTTCAGGGGTGTCTTATACTTACCTAGCTGACGACGTCCCAGTGCCTCGTGCTGGTCTCCAGTACTGCAGCAGGTGGCCGTGTCTTCCACGCTGACAGCATTCGCCTCCTGGTAATAGGGCTTTGAATGCCCCGCCTTCAACAAGCGACTGCTGTGATTTGATCACAACCGCCATGGCTCAGCCAATTAGAGCCGGCGTTCGATCATTCACAACCATTCAGTGAATGACATCACTCTATGGCTGTGACTAGTTTATCGAATGCAGGCTCTGATTGGCTGAGCCACGGAGCTCATGATTCAATCACAGCAGTCACTTGCTGGAGGCGAGGTATTCAAAGCCCCATTACCAGGAAGAGAATGCTGTCAGCGTGGAGGACAGGGCAGCCTGCCACGGTGCCAGAGACCAGTGTGAAGCACCAGGACGCCATCGGCTAGGTAAGTATAAGACACCACCGAAAATTAGACACTGTGCCTCTTTTGGGGCAAAAATTTATATAAGACAGTGTTTTATTTTCAGGGAAACAGAGTAGTATGTTAGGCTGAAAAAATACACATGCACATCCAGTTCAGCCTATTACTCCCCATGTTGATCCAGAGGTAGACAAATAAAACAATGAGGTAGAAGCCAATTCTCCTCATTTAAGGCAAAAAAAAATCCTTTCTGACTCCAAGTCTGCCAATTGGAATAATCCCCGGATCAAAAACCATAATAGATAGATAGATAGACAGACAATAGATAGAGTAGCATAGTATTTTAGGCTGAAAAAGTATGCATGTCCATCCAGTTCAGCCTATGCCCCCCCTTCATGTTGATCCAGAGAAAGGCAAAAAAAAACAATGAGGTAGAAGCCAATTTTCCTTATTTAAGACGAAAAAATTCCTTTCCAATTCCAAGTCTGGCAATCTGAATAATCCCCGGATCAACAACCACGATAGATAGATAGATAGATAGATAGATAGATAGATAGATAGATAGATAGATAGATAGATAGATAGATAGATAGATAGATAGATAGATAGATAGATAGATATGAGATAGATAGATATGAGATAGATAGATATGAGATAGATAGATGTGAGATAGATAGATAGATAGATATGAGATAGATAGATAGATAGATAGATATAAGATAGATAGATAGATAGATATGAGATAGATAGATAGATAGATATGAGATAGATAGATAGATATGAGATAGATAGATAGATAGATAGATAGATAGATAGATAGATAGATAGATAGATAGATAGATATGAGATAGATAGATGGATATAAGATAGATAGGAGATAGATAGATAGATATGAGATAGATAGATAGATAGATAGATAGATAGATAGATAGATAGATAGATAGATAGATAGATAGATAGATAGATAGATAGGAGATAGATAGATAGATATGAGATAGATAGATATGAGATAGATAGATAGATAGATAGATAGATAGATAGATAGATAGATATAAGATAGATAGATAGATAGATATGAGATAGATAGATAGATAGATATGAGATAGATAGATAGATATGAGATAGATAGATAGATAGATAGATAGATATGAGATAGATAGATGGATATAAGATAGATAGGAGATAGATAGATAGATATGAGATAGATAGATAGATAGATAGATAGATATGAGATAGATAGATAGATAGATAGATAGATAGGAGATAGATAGATAGATATGAGATAGATAGATATGAGATAGATAGATAGATAGATAGATATAAGATAGATAGATAGATAGATATGAGATAGATAGATAGATATGAGATAGATAGATAGATAGATAGATAGATAGATAGATAGATATGAGATAGATAGATAGATAGATAGATAGATAGATAGATAGATAGATAGATAGATATGAGATAGATAGATGGATATAAGATAGATAGGAGATAGATAGATAGATATGAGATAGATAGATAGATAGATAGATAGATAGATAGATAGATAGATATGAGATAGATAGATAGATAGATAGATAGATAGATAGATAGATATGAGATAGATAGATAGATAGATAGATAGATAGATAGATATAAGATAGATAGATAGATAGATATGAGATAGATAGATAGATAGATATGAGATAGATAGATAGATATGAGATAGATAGATAGATAGATAGATAGATAGATATGAGATAGATAGATGGATATAAGATAGATAGGAGATAGATAGATAGATAGATATGAGATAGATAGATAGATAGATAGATAGATAGATAGATAGATAGATAGATAGATAGGAGATAGATAGATATGAGATAGATAGATATGAGATAGATAGATATGAGATAGATAGATAGATAGATAGATATGAGATAGATAGATAGATAGATATAAGATAGATAGATAGATAGATAGATAGATAGATAGATATGAGATAGATAGATAGATATGAGATAGATAGATAGATAGATATGAGATAGATAGATGGATATAAGATAGATAGGAGATAGATAGATAGATAGATAGATAGATAGATAGATAGATAGATAGATAGATAGATAGATATGAGATAGATAGATAGATAGATAGATAGATATGAGATAGATAGATAGATAGATAGATAGATAGATAGATATGAGATAGATAGATAGATAGATAGATATAAGATAGATAGATAGATAGATATGAGATAGATAGATAGATATGAGATAGATAGATAGATATGAGATATAAGATAGATATGAGATAGATAGATAGATAGATATGAGATAGATAGATATGAGATAGATAGATAGATAGATAGATAGATAGATAGATAGATAGATAGATAGATAGATATGAGATAGATAGATGGATATAAGATAGATAGGAGATAGATAGATAGATATGAGAGAGATTCATAGATAGAGAGATAGCGATAGATAGATAGATATGAGATAGATAGTATCAGTTCATCACATGCTCTATGGGTTCGGCAGTAAGTGACTATCAACCATAATATAAAATAGCACCATGATAAAAAGGTTCACTTTTCTATCTTGGCTCTGTCATCCTTGCTATACGCTTTCAAGAACCGCCAGCTTGATACGCTCGCATTTTACTCCAGCGCGTGTGTCATTCATGTAACCTTTCTATGCAAAAACAAGCTGGTATGCAAACAAACAAAGAGCTCCCTGGGGAGCTGGCTTTAAATGAGAACGCCACCATGGTTATGTGAATGTACGAGCTGTCAGATCGTAGCTATTAACTGCCTGCTTCTCCCTACTGTGTGCGTGTTAACCTGCCCGCAGACTGAGCACACAGAACTCGCAGGCAGGCTTTAACACGTTTTATATACAGCAGATGTCTTGTAAATAGGGCTGCGATTTCTGCTCCATAAAAGCTATGTGTGCCTTAATATGCATTATTCATGGTATGTTCCCAGAATATGTCGCCTACTTTGCACAGACAGTATCGGGGATAGTCACCTTCAGTACTTCAAATGGAAGAGGAATTCGAGAAATCACAGGAACAGATATGCAGTATGCTTACTTATGGCACCGAATGTCAACTCTGCATGTCCTACATAGAATAACGTGACCCCATTCTATAGCGCTGTGGCCATTAGCAATAGCTGAGGTAAGTACATGCATAGGTCATGAAAGTACAACAATTTTCCAAGAAAGTAAAAACCCTCAAAATTGTAAGATTCCTTCCTACTTACTACAATGCTTCCATTTCAATCATCCTCCTCACTGCGGGGTTACTGCATCCCTCACAGTGAGCGAGATACTGTTTGAAGTGTCAAAGTGCAACAGCTCTTCATTCACTTTCAGAAGCTCTATTAATTCAGAATATCATAATATAGACTTTGAAAATGGGTTTTCTAAAACAGATCAAATTATAAATAAGTCTTGCTATTTGTATGGCACCAACTTATTCTGCAGCGCTTTCAAGCAGTTTATTTATTACCCCCCACCAAGCTGGGTACTCATTTTGCTGACCTCAGAAGGATGAAAGGTTGAGTTGACCTTGAGCCGGCTACCTGAACCAAGCGGGGATTGAACTTGCAACCTTCAGGTCGTGAGCGAGAGCTTAGGACTGTACTTCTGGTGCCTTAGCACTCTGCACCCCATGAGGCTCTATATAGAACCTCTAACATAAGCTTAGGACTTGAGTTTGATCAAGTCTGCTAAGAAGCAGAGGACAAGCTAAGTGGAGGCCAAAGACATGGTCATGAGCAAGCTAGGTTATTGAAACTCTTATAACTAGAGATGAGCGAGCATACTCGTCCGAGCTTGATGCTGAGAGCTGCCCCTGATTGGTCCCTGCGCTGAGCCAATCATGAATGGGTGAGTGAGAGCTGCCTCTGATTGGTGAGGCTGTGACCAATCAGGGGCAGCTCATTCAGCAGGCGGGGATTTTAAATCCCCACCTGCTGAATACTACAGAAAGCAGTTCAGGAGAACTGCCGGCCGGACGTGGCTGAACTCCGGCTGCAGCGGAAAGGTGAGTATACATTTTTTTTTAATTTTTACACATTTTAGGATGATTTTCAGGTAAGGGCTTATATTTTTAAGCCCTTCCCGAAAATTCATCCCGCGCTCGCCGGCAGTCCATTGCTTTCAATGGAGCCGGCTGTATTGCCTAACATCGTTCTTCTCTGTAACAGCTGTGGCAGAGGAGAACGATCTTTATGCTGACAGTGCGGGGCGGGGGGGGTCTCACTCTTGCCACTATTGTGGCTTAATAGTGAGACCTCGGAGCCCGAAATGCAGCCCTGCATGTTGCTCCTCGCCTGCTCTATCCATTTCTGTGTTTTTACATGACTTTGGTGATTTGCTAAGATTTTCACAAATGAAAACCTTAGCGGAGCACCAGTCATATACAAAAATGCTCGAGTCGCCCATTGACTTCAATGGGATTCGTTACTCGAAACGAACTCTCGAGCATCACTGAAAGTTCGACTCGAGTAACGAGCACTCGAGCATTTTGGTGCTCGCTCATCTCTACTTATAACACTTCATTATGGTCAGTATCAGTATACAGTAATAACCGAATGACATAGAGGCATATTTATCTAAGACTGGTGTTTCATATGCTAGATAAATGACGATACAGTAAGATGCGCCAAATCTTGGGCTGACCATGCACCACCTCCTGAAATCTACGGCAGTTAAAACCTGTTATAGATTTGCTCTATAATTTACACCATTTTCTGGCATAAATTACAGCCAATTCGACAGGTTCTGGTTGGCTCCACCCTCTACCACCAAGCCCCAATTATTATTTTTTTTACAAACGTTAAGAGGTCGGTGTAAAAATGCTGAAAAGTCAAAATTCAGAATTCTGGCATAACCTCATTTAGGTATTCCTCCCATAATATCCATGGGTAGCCTTTTCTTGTGGTTTGGCTAATGTCCCTAGTCATGCTGCAAGATATGTTAAAAGGTCAGACATAGACTTTTAGGAAAGCTACCTTCCAATAGGTGGAGCTACAAAGGCATTTTTCCATCTCACATTTGCATACCATTTTCCCAGGAAGTATTGCACAATCTATCATATGCTCTACACTAGGGATCCCCAATTCCAGTCCTCAGGGACCACCAACAGGTCATGTTTTCAGGATATCCTATGGTAAGAACACCTGTCGCAATGTCTGAGGTACTGATGATAATTACATCACCTGTGCAACACTGAGGAATTCCTGAAAACATGACCTGTTGGCCATCCCTGAGGACTGGAGTTGGGGAACACTGCTCTACACCAACTTGGTGCTGTCCACAAGAAAAAAGTTCATTTCTCCAAATCCTTTTTCTCATTACTAATCTTTTAAGAGTGTAATGGGGGTATGGCTTTCCAGTATTATCTGTTCAATATGGCGTTGCTGTTTACTGATTAATATGGTGTTGTTTTGTGTGAATGTACTGCTGCTTTAAGAGGGGGCAGGAATTGGAGAACAGGACTCAGAGTGGGAATTGGCCAGGAGAAGAGTTGAGGAACTGCTACAGTGAAGATGGAGGCAGAAAGGGGTTTCTTCAGATTTATTCTGCTGTGACCCAGTAATTGACCTACGGGCAAGCCCTCCTCCGGAGAACAGCAAAGGGTATTCAGAGTCAAGAGGTCCCGAGCTACATCCATTTTGATAATGACTAAGTTATCCTGGTATCTGGAACTCGGTTCATTCACCTGATTACAGTTCTATTACATTTTATTTTTTGAAGCACAGATGAAAACTCCTGAGGCCTATGTCAGCTTCCTGTGGTGCCTCCATGCTAAGGCCGTCACCAGGGTCCACTTGTATAGGATAGGGGAAAACTTATCGATCGGTTGGGGTCCCACCGCTGAGAACCCCACCAATCTCGAGAATGGGATTCCCGTGTTCCGCTCTCCTGTGTCCGTGACTAGAAAAATGCACAACATAGAACATATGAAAGTTACAATATTAAAAGGCAATTTCAAACCTCAATGTCAGAGAAGAATTTGGGAGTACAAATTTATAACCATCTTTGACACTGTCAAGAATGGACTGAACTTAGGAGGGGGCTTTTTACATCAGTGGAGAATATGAG
Organism: Eleutherodactylus coqui; assembly: GCF_035609145.1. Lineage (NCBI taxonomy): Eukaryota > Metazoa > Chordata > Amphibia > Anura > Eleutherodactylidae > Eleutherodactylus > Eleutherodactylus coqui. The sequence goes on from NC_089839.1 coordinate 286,498,161, forward strand.
AAATCGGCAGCAGAGATAACACGCTGGCCTGGTGACCCCTTAACATCAATTTAGAGACCATAAAACTTTCATATCCTTATCAGTGGACTAATTAAGTATTTACTTCTATGCTCATCCTGTTCTGGTATTGTTTTAAGTGCAAATTAATCACACCCTGTTTGTGCCTTGTTATATGTATTTGTATATATATACACTACCGTTCAAAAGTTTGGGGTCACATTGAAATGTCCTTATTTTTGAAGGAAAAGCACTGTACTTTTCAATGAAGATAACTTTAAACTAGTCCTAACTTTAAACAAATGCACTCTATACATTGCTAATGTGGTAAATGACTATTCTAGCTGCAAATGCCTGGTTTTTTGTGCAAAATCTACAAAGGTGAATAGAGGCCCATTTCCAACAACTATCACTCCAGTGTTCTAATGGTACAATGTGTTTGCTCATTGGCTCAGAAGGCTAATTGATGATTAGAAAACCCTTGTGCAATCATGTTCACACATATGAAAACAGTCTAGCTCATTACAGAAGCTACAAAACTGACCTTCCTGTGAGCAGATTGAGTTTCTGGAGCATCACATTTGTGGGGTCAATTAAACGCTCAAAATGGCCAGAAAAAGAGAACTTTCATCTGAAACTCGACAGTCTATTCTTGTTCTTAGAAATGAAGGCTATTCCATGCGAGAAATTGCTAAGAAATTGAAGATTTCCTACAACTGTGTGTACTACTCCCTTCAGAGGACAGCACAAACAGGCTCTAACCAGAGTAGAAAAAGAAGTGGGAGGCCGCGTTGCACAACTAAGCAAGAAGATAAGCACATTAGAGTCTCTAGTTTGAGAAACAGACGCCTCACAGGTACCCAACTGGCATCTTCATTAAATAGTACCCGCAAAACACCAGTGTCAACATCTACAGTGAAGAGGCGGCTGCGGGATTTCGGGCTTCAGGGCAGAGTGGCAAAGAAAAAGCCATATCTGAGACTGGCCAATAAAAGAAAAAGATTAAGATGGGCAAAAGAACACAGACATTGGACAGAGGAAGACTGGAAAAAAGTGTTGTGGACGGATGAATCCAAGTTTGAGGTGTTTGGATCACAAAGAAGAACGTTTGTGAGATGCAGAACAAATGAAAAGATGCTGGAAGAATGCCTGACGCCATCTGTTAAGCATGGTGGAGGTAATGTGATGGTCTGGGGTTGCTTTGGTGCTGGTAAGGTGGGAGATTTGTACAGGGTAAAAGTGATTCTGAATAAGGAAGGCTATCACTCCATTTTGCAACGCCATGCCATACCCAGTGGACAGCGCTTGATTGGAACCAATTTCATCCTACAACAGGACAATGACCCTAAACACACCTCCAAATTGTGCAAGAACTATTTACAGCAGAAGCAGGCAGCTGGTATGCTATCGGTAATGGAGTGGCCAGCGCAGTCACCAGATCTGAACCCCATTGAGCTGTTGTGGGAGCAGCTTGACCGTATGGTACGCCAGAAGTGCCCATCCAACCAATCCAACTTGTGGGAGATGCTTCTAGAAGCGTGGGGTGCAATTTCACAAGCTTACCTCAACAAATTAACAGCTAGAATGTCAAAGGTGTGCAATGCTGTAATTGCTGCAAAAGGAGGATTCTTTGACGAAAGCAAAGTTTGATGTAAAAACAATGTTATTTCAAATACAAATCATTATTTCTAACCTTGTCAATGTCTTGACTCTATTTTCTATTCATTTCACAACGCATGGTGGTGAATAAGTGTGACTTTTCATGGAAAACACAAAATTGTTTGGGTGACCCCAAACTTTTGAACGGTAGTGTATATTTATGCCTCTTCAGATCTATTTCATTATGCCGAGGAAGAACCCTAAGTAGGTTGGAAAGCTATAACATAAGCTATAACATCATGTATTTTTGTTAGCCATTAAATGGTATCATAGCTACAAGATTACTTGGTTTCTCTTACTGAGAATAATCCCATTTTGCTCTACTAGCTAACACGGTACCGAACCTTTTTAATATGAGTCAGTAAGTGCCGATCAAAGAGATAGATGCTTGTTGCCTTCACACGTCAGTTCAGATGGAATGGAGGATGAACGATCGTTCATCCACTATACAGTTTAATCCCTGTCAGCAGCATATCCTATGTTTACAAGGGGAGATGTTCTGCTGTGAACAATGATTTTTGGTGCTGCATAAAAGATACTGTCACCTGACTAAGAGTGTTTTCTCATTTGTCGAGTAATTGGCAGCACCTTCACATGAGTACCGGGACCGGGGGCTGGAGAGGGTGAAGGTATATTACCTGTAGATGACTTTCTTGCTAGGTTCTCTGTTTCACCAGATTCAGGTGCCATTTTTGGATGGCCAGGAAGGCCTCCGCCATATTTAGACTAGCTAATCATGCATAGTACATTGGTAGTGTTAAGATTACCAATGCACAATACCTTTTTTGTGATTGGCCAGGGGTGGTCACATGATAAGCACTGGCCAGTCACAGGGTAGTGCATAGTGTAGTAAGAAAATGGTGGCGGCTATTTTAGTCACCAAAAATGGCACCCGGAACCAGAGGAACAGAGGGAAAGCTGAGAAAATCATCTACCGGTAATGTATCCCACTCCAGCCTCCAGTCCAGGGAAAAAAGGTTGTCCAGAAACCAGTGGGTTAAGTTCTTGGTAATCGAATCAACCTTTCCCCCTTACTTCAGTCATATCCTGGACCCTCTTGGTTTCTACTATGTCCAAAACACTACAACATTTCACCTTCTAGGAGACAATGACCTAGAATATTGTGGATAAGTCTGATAGGCACCATCCAATATGACTTTTTTGTGGACTTGGACCTCAGATGTAACTTTCAGTGACAGTTTGATTGGGAACGGTGTGGTCTGTGTGCTGATGGCCTTCCATCTTACAGTTGGGAGTTTCTAGCATGCTGTGGTGAGAAACGAGGATGGTGTACAAATAAAGGACTGTTTTCCTGTTGTATGTATGATTGTTTTCCTTTGTCATCTAATGAGCATGCAAGAATGGAACTGCATTGTCTACATTTTCATAAAAAGCTCTTTATTATTGTGTGTAATTCCCCTTTGATTAGGCCTGCGTTGGTCATCGAAAGCCTCCTATCCCCAAGTTTAGAGAAGTACAAGAAGTATTTGAAAACAATTGATCTTAACCTCATGAGTTTAGTGCAGTCATGTCCAGCTTCCCGTATAATTGCGCAGAATAATTGGTAAATAGCTTTTTTTTTTCTCTGGCAATCTTTCACAGTCTTTCATTTACAGCATGTGATCAACATGAACTTGTATCTCCAATCATACCTACTTGAGCCTCTAAGGCTTAATCCTCCTCCAAATCAAAAGCACCAAAGGAAAGCCGAAATACACCTCAAACCACTTTAAATTTCTGCTTGAGTTACTTTTCAATTACATCTGGTGGAGCAGAACCAAATTCGTACAGCTTCCTATTGATTGTGTTACTCTCCATTAAGGTGAAAGGGAGATATCTATCATATTTTGTAACAACTTAACCACATACAACAACAGAGGGTCCTAGAAGTTGGCCTTTGTGTCATTCAGCAAATAAAATTGGGATACTTCCTGGCGGCACAAAAACTCTAATTCAGTTATTGGCACAAACCTTATGATATTCTCTGTGAAATAAGCTGCAAACTAGCAGCTTATTTAAAGTGCACCTGTCATCTGCTAACCGTGGAAGCCCCATTCTATGAGACAGAATTCATGCCATTGCTGCCTATCAATTCCGAAAAGGACATCAATATTAAAGAGAATCTGTCATCAAACAACTATAATGTCTGGATAGCTAAACTTATTCCAGCTATGTAATTATTATCTCTGAAACCATTTTCACGTCCCTGCAGTAAGCCCACCAATGTCCTGTGTTCTGTATGGTAAGGAGGCATCTAGGAGCCCTTCTGTACTATTTCTGTAAACTTTGGGCCAAAGAATGGGCGATTGTTATGTTGGTTTCAGTTCTTTATTAAAAAGTTATTCTGCATTACTAGTGGAGTCTTGAGGTTTTCAGAGCTATGCACAGTACCTCTGGGCTACTGTGACCCCCTCACCCCCAGGGATACTTTAAAACTAGACCTTTCCAGCGAACGAGTGTGGCCAGAACCAGACATGCTTTTACTTATGTGGACTTGGAGATGATAGTGGCCCTACAGGATTTGGGTCTCTTACTCTTAGAGATGCCTCTGGGTGCCCAATGAGTCTGCCAGGTTCATCTTGTGAGCAGGGATAAGCCCAATCCTGCCCCTAGTGCCCACATCACGAACAGGATTGACTAGCCTCTAGAGGAGAAGAAGGGGATCGACACAGCATTGGAGGAGCAGGAGGCATTTCACAGGCAACAATTGCCCGGGGAACAGCAAGAATACCACTAAGAGTGGTAAGAAAAGGAATCCTGCCTCTGTAGATTGTTACAGGACTGAATTCCAGAAGCATAGAGCCTCACCAGGAATGTGGGGGCAGTTATATATTTTGATGGACACAAAAGATATGGTTTTATCTGGAAGGCACAGGTGAAGGACAAGAAGTTTAGGTCCACCTGGCCCCCTGAGCTATACCCTAGCAAGAGGCTCTTCTATACCCTGGCGATGTGCCCCTGAGCAGTCAGGGCCTCTTTTGTCAGCCGCACAGAGGAGAATGGTATGAAACTACCCTGGATTGATGCATCTGAACGGTTCAGAGATCCCTGATGTCCAAGGTCCAAAGGGGCAACAAGTCGGGATGTGGACAAGATCTCTCAGAATAACATGCTCCAGTGTTTGTGCCCATCCAGGATTGAGACCAGGGCTCTACAAGTGTATGCAGTCCCAAACATATTCTTTGGAGAAAGGGCTTCATCCAAGCTTTGAAGTTTTTTTTTTTGTTTTGTTTGTGTTTTTGAATTGTTAATTAGAACGTTAATATTCAAGTATATGTTCACTTGAGGAGGGGAGTAATCTTATTAGGGCTCCTTCCCACAGACGGATTTCCGCCGCGTAATACGCGGTGGAAATCCGCTGCAATCCCCACAGCTATTAGGTTCTGTTGAACCTAATAGCACAATGCTTACGGTCACCGTAAAATCACCCGTCCTCACCCGTGGCATGCTCTATTTGCCGCGGGTGTACGTGCGGACAGCTTCCATTGCAGTCAATGGAAGCCGTCTGTCACGGTATCTTCCGCTGTAGCACAGCGGAAGATAGCGTGAAACCGCTTCCCCGCCTACCGCAGCCACGTCATATGATGCGACCGGCGCGTCATGTGACACTGTGGGCGTGTCATATGATGCGGCCGTGTCATATGATGTGGGCGTGTCATATGATGCGGCCGACGCGTCACATGCTCTATTGCGTATGCGCGCCGAAGCGTCATGCGGGACGTAGGACGCCGGATCCACAGGTAAGTATTGGGGTCTCTGGGGGGGTGCCGTGACGGGCTCCGCCGCGGAATTCCGCTGCGGTCCCCATCACGGCCGTGTGAAGCCGGCCTAAGAAGGGTATGGTTGTGTATTGTTACATTTGGTGTTTTACTGTTTGAGAAGAGTTTGCTGTGTAATTAAGGAAGTGACTTTGAGGGAGAAGGGTGCGAGGAGCGTCTGGTTCTGAGCAGGGAAGTCACTAACCGAAAGATGGGCAAAGCAAGTGGTTAGCAGTGATGAGAGGACATGTCAGAATATCTCCTGTTAAGTGGTTGTGTGGAACCAGACGCTTGCTCTAGTCCTCTGTCCTTGTTGGAGTGCTGCTGAATGGAAACGAACCTGGTTTTTGGGTAAGCACTGAAAAAAACCTGGTACATGACTAACATTAATAGACCCAGTACCTGGGCTAGAGACTGGTCTGGGGAACCAGATAATTGCACCAGCAATATTTGGACTTACAACGCCTAATAATGGAAAAATTACATTGGACTGCATCTGGCAAATGGGTAAAGACTCTACCATTTGTTTCTAGCCCGAGAATGGGCATTTGTTATTGTTGGTTGGAATTGTTTATTACATTAAAAAGTTTTGCATGGCGAATGAAGTCTAGGGATTTTCGGAGTTATCCATGACGCCTCTGGGCTACGATGACCCCCGGGCCTACTTTAAAACAAAAGGCCTTTCAGTGAACCAGTATGGCGAGAACTGGAGAGTTTATCAAAACATGGGCAAAGAAGCTTTCTTTGGCAACAGCGGCGAAAATGAATGCAGCCTATAAAGCATATTTTGGGATCACTGTGGGTAATCAAGATAAGTCATGGACACCTCACTTCCGCTGCGATAATTGCTAGAAAACTCTTGAAAGTTGGTTCAGAGGTGAAAATAGAGCCATGAAGTTTGCAATACCAATAATTTGGCAGGAGCCAACTCATCATTCCACCAACTGCTATTTCTGCATGGTAGACCCCTCCAAACGTTGAAGTGGAAAAAATGCAGTTGCGGTGACATATCCAAACATTCCTTCGTCTATTGCCTCGGTACCACTTTGCTCTGATCACCCCATTCCGATGCCTCCACAAAGCATGCATAGCATGCAGTTGTGCTCAGAAAACATCAGCTCAGACAGTGAAGATGCAACTCATCCTTTCCATGCCGGCGAAGATGACAAAGGACCATACTACCCAAAACAGAAGGATGTTAAAGGGGTTGTCCCGCGCCGAAACGGGTTTTTTTTTTTTCAACAGCCCCTCCGTTCGGCGCGAGACAAACCCGATGCACTGGTTAAAAAAGAAAACCGGACAGTGCTTACCTGAATCCCCGCGCTCCGGGGACTTCTTACTTACCTGGTGAAGATGGCCGCCGGGATCTTCTCCCTCGGTGGACCGCAGGGCTTCTGTGCGGTCCATTGCCGATTCCAGCCTCCTGATTGGCTGGAATCGGCACGTGACGGGGCGGAGCTACACGGAGCCACTCTCCGGCACGAGCGGCCCCATTCAGAAGAGAAGAAGACCGGACTGCGCAAGCGCGTCTAATCCGGCGATTAGACGCTGAAAATTAGACGGCACCATGGAGACGAGGACGCCAGCAACGGAGCAGGTAAGTGAATAACTTCTGATAACTTCTGTATGGCTCATAATTAATGCACGATGTACATTACAAAGTGCATTAATATGGCCATACAGAAGTGTATAACCCCACTTGCTTTCGCGGGACAACCCCTTTAATGATTTGGTAAGAGAGCTTAGTCTTACAAAAGCTAAAGCAGAAATTCTGACATCCAGGCTGAAACAGTGGAACCGGCTGGATAATAGCGTGCAAGTCAAAGAAAACATCAAATGTTTTCTACCTTCTTCATTTTTCAAGATGAACTCTGTTACTGCCATGACGTGACAGGTCTATTCAGTGAAATTGGGATACCTTGTAACGCACAGGATTGGCGTCTTTTCATCGACAGTTCTTCCAAGAGCCTGAAAGCAGTTCTGTTTCACAATGGAAATCAACTTCCATCCCTTCCAGTGGCTCACTCTGCACATCTCAAAGAAGAGTACAGTAGTGTCTAATTCCAGTTGCAAGTTCTGAAGTACAATCAGTATGGTTGGGAGGTAATTGGAGACTTCAAGATGGTTGCTTTCCTAGTGGGTCTTTAAGGTGGTTTCACAAAATTTCCTTGCTATCTTTGTATTTCGGATAGCAGAGCCAAAACTGAACACTACCATCAACGAGACTAGCCTGAACTTATTGACTTCACTGTCGGACGAATCAACGTCAAGTGGGAACCCTTACTGGACCCTAAGATGATTCTGATGCCACCTCTTCACATAAAACCCGGGCTTATGAAACAGTTTGTCACAGCTCTAGATAAAGAATCTACAGCGATGAAACATATACTAAACCTCTTTGTGAAGCTGTCTGAGGCCAAGGTAAAAACTGGCATCTTTGTGGGACCACCAATCAAGAGGATCATAGAATGTTCGAAATTTCCTGACTTGCTCACAGAAGTACAGAAAGCAGCTTGGAACAGTTTTATTGCCGCGGTTCAGGGGTTCTGGGGAAATCACAAAGACAATTATGTGGAGTTGGTGGAAACGATGGTGAAGAAATACCACGCTATGGGCTGCAGGATGTCGCTCAAGGTTCATATCCTGGATTCTCATCTACATATATTCAAGCAGAACATGGGAGCATACTCCGAGAAACAAGGAGAAAGGATGCACCAAGATATAGAATCATAGAATGAATTATAGAATGGTAGAGTTGGAAGGGACCTCTGGGGTCATCTTGTCCAACCCCCTGCTCAGTGCAGGATCACTAAATCATCCCAGACAGATATTTGTCCAGGGCTTGTTTGAACACTTTCATTGAAAGAGAACTCACCACCTCCCGTGGCAACCTGTTCCACTCATTGATCACCCTCATATGGAGCAGTTTGAGCGTCACTATCAAGGACAATACAACCAGAATATGATGGGCAACTACCTCTGGGGGCTAGTACGTGAAAGTGCCCAAGTACACAATCATCAATCGAAAAGAACCAGACATTTTCATTAATTTTCAACTGTATGGACAGTTGTACTGCTGTACTCTGCATTGTATAATGACTTTGGCTCATGATTGTAAGTAATTTCTTTTCTCACTGTGTATGTCCTTGAAACATTCGAAATTCAAAATCATATATTTTTAATTATCGATGCCCTGAACAAAAAGCAAACTTTTTTCGAAATGAAAGTTATTTTCCATTATATTTTACAATAAGCTAACAGGAACAAATACATTTTCATAGACACAAAAATCGCATTTCCTGGTGAAATGAATCCCCCCATTCAATCTCCCCCTCCCTGCAGAATGGCCCAGTAAGCCTGCAATGAGGAGGACAGGGAGAACAGAAATCCCATTCTTAGGATTGGTGGGGTTCTCAGTGGTGAGACACCCACCGATCCGACTTTTATCATCTATCCCATAGATAAGTGATAAAAGTTAATTCTGGTACAACCCCTTCAACTTCAATCTGCTACAATTCTGTAAATTGACTTATGCTAGTCATGTTAATGATTGCTACATCTGCACCTATTTTGCTAACCTTATGTTGTGTCTTACACTATTCACAAAGGTGAGCACAACTACTCAATACACTTGACCATTTATCCCTACACATGGCACATCTATTGTTTTCTTGCCTGCTCCTACTAGTCCTGTCATGCTACTTTTCACTTAGAATGTAACATAGTAACACAGAATGTTAGGCCCAAAAAAGACATATGTCCATCCAGTTCAGCCTATTACCCCCCAATGTCGATCCAGAGGAAGGCAAAAAAAAACTATGAGGTAGAAGCCAATTTTCCCGGTTTAGGGGAAAAATTCCTCCCTGACTTCAATCTGGCAATTGGAATAATCCCCGGATCACTGACCCTTCTGAAGGCCCCTTTTCAATTCTTTTATCGAGTTCGCCATCCTCACATCCTCAGGCAGAGAGTTCTGGATTAGAGATGAGCGAACGTACTCGTTTAAGGCGATTTTGCAATCGAGCAGCGCTTTTTTCGAGTAACTGACTACTCGGACGAAAAGATACGGGGGGCACCGGGGGTGAGCGGGGGGTTGCAGAGGGGAGTGGGGGGGGGGGAGAGAGAGCTCCCCCCTGTTCCCCACTGCTACCCCCCGCTCCACCACACCGCCTCCCGGTGCCCCCCGAATCTTTTCGCCCGAGTAGTCAGTTACTCGAAAAAAGCGCTGCTCGATTGCGAAATCGCCCTAAACGAGTACGTTCGCTCATCTCTATTCTGGATATTTGCATTAACATTTTCTTACCACATTGAAATATCCAATAGCCAATATGAGTATTAAAAATGAACACTTTGACTATGACATAAGGTTTTTTTTAAGGATAAGTGCATATTTATATTTCACAATGGTTTACTGTATGTAAAAATAGCAGTTTGCGCATTCAGTCTGCCATGGAAAACCCTCCGGACCTTGAAAAGTAAATAAAAATGTAAAATGAGGCTTTAAGTGAGATGGAGTAAAAACAAGTCAAGTGGTGAGATTCATATCGCCTAACCTTGTCCCTCTCTTCAATGTGTTTCCTGCTCTGATGACAATAATCCAATAGGTTTCCACTCACACAAATGCAAGAAAAAAGTGAGGATTTCATGAATAAAACAAGGAGTGTTGTAAAGGGAGCCGGGTTGGCGCTCATCTCTCAGACACCTGTTAGCTTGGTTATCAAAATAACTATCACAGAAGCAGCGTGATAACTTTTTACGGCGCGTAGAGGTTTACTGCGAAGCTGTCAAACATGTGGGAGAAACATGACGGAAGCGCAGACTAACAAAGTGCACGATAAGAGCTTCGGTAAAGAGTCTAGGCATAGACGTACGGTACATATCGGAGGTGTATATATAGGCTGCTAAGAGCTATGTATGCTATATAAATGCGTGTACATTGTATACATTCACACTCACGGTTAAAGCAGTTGTGTCACAGGCGTAACTATAGAGGGTGCAGAGGGTGCAGTCGCACCTTGGCCCAGGAGCCCTAGGGGGCCCATAAAGTTTCTCTCCCCATATTACAAACTAATACTATCGATAAAGCTTTATAGTTGGGGGCAAGTTCCACATTTTGCACTGGGGCCCGGCAGCTTTAAGTTACGCCTCTGGTTGTGTCGTAGCTAAAGACTCGTTGGCCCAGATGCAAAAGTTCAGCATGGGAGCCCTTCCATAACTTTCCTCTGTACCGTTGAGTTTCTCTTAAGAGGCCCATCGATACAACACAAGCAGGCGGCGGCATTACTAGAATTTTAAAAGATTAGGCTGAGGCTAAATTTAGGGGGCCCCCAATACAAAATCTGTAACATGGCCCCCCAACCATCCATGTGCCATTTATAACACTGGTGTTTTCTTATACAATATAGAAGCCTTTGAGTCTCCTATGGTTCCAGGGCCCGTTCACGACTGCTACCTCTGCCCTCCCTATAGCTTCACCCCTGGGTTGTGTCATGAATTCAACCCATTTTCCAGTTAGGTGTGGCACAGTGTACTAAGGCAGCAGAAATGCAGTCTCGCTCATGACCTGAAGGTTGCGAGTTCAATCCCCACACGGTTCAGGTAGCTGGATGAAGGTTGACTCAGCCTTCCATCTTTCCGAGGTTGGTAAAATGAGTACCCAGCTTGCTGGGGGTGGGTAATAAATAAATTACCTGAAAGCACTGCAGAATAAGTTGGCGCTATACAAATAACAAGATTTATTTATTTATGAATGTCATAGAAGGGAGGATTACCCTTTATTAGCCATCAGGGATGTAAAGCCGATGGGTAGACTGCAAAGTGGGCTACTTTGAAAAATCTAAAACATATTGTGGTTTGTTTAACACTTTTTTATTTCCCACTTAATTCCCCCTGTGTTCCTTCCTAGTTTTCATATCTTCAATAGGAATTTACAAAATAGGAAAAAATTGAATGCAGAGGCCAGGGTTGGTACTGCAGGCAATTGAATACAATAGGAGCTGTGCCATTGCAATACGGACAGTCCTATCTGCTTCCAGGCCCAGGCATCAGCTGATTGGCTTGGACCTTGAGCGGCGGGGCCCCGCTGATCATCTAAAAGTCCCATAGAATTCCTTTAACTGTACATTCTGCATGTATAGTTCCATTTTTCCTGTGAAGTGAAGAGTTGCTTTAATGCTTTCAGTACATAAATTGTGCTTATTTTTACTAACCGTACATTGTAGCATACAAAGACGCACCATGTAAGGCTCAGAAATCTACTTTATACGGCGTAGTCTTGTATAGAACTACTGTTCTTTTGTGCTGCGCCTCTTACTTTTTTTTGCAACTTAATATTCTGTACAAGGAATGGCGTTCTCAATTTTGGAATAAATAGGACAATTTAACTAAGGATCTTTTAATGCTCGGAATGACAGCCTTAGGCCACAAAGAACCTTTTATCCTTTTGAATGTTAAAAAAAAGAATGGAAAAATATTGATCCCTTAAATAAGATTAAACAGAACACGCAGGTGCTCCTTTAGAACCAAGCATGTTCGAATCAGTGAGGTACGGGCTCGCTCTGCCATGAAATTTTACTATGTTCTTTTGGAGTTAATCCCAATTGCTAACGGAATAAGTAATTGCTTACAAATTGAACACTAGAAGCTAACGGTTTTGATGTTTTGTGGAGGTCAGATGTGGAAACCGGGCTCTGTTTAATTCTACCAGAGCTTTGAAGGAATCAAGTCAGATACTTTAAGCATTTCCTAATTTACTCACTTCTAATCAGGTCAAGACTGTCACCTGAGCAATTGAGGCAAAAGCGGGGGTTTTGTAAGAGCCGCAATAGGTTGGCTTAGATCCCCAAAAGTAATACCGATGCCGGCTAATTAGAAGGAATATGTCTGCTATATTCTTCACTATTTAAAACCAATCTGTTTTTATTTTCTTGTCTGTACACGACTAAGGGGTGGTCATTTTGGCTGAGCTACAGCTAAAGCAACCCTTGAAGGACAAAGTTCTGTCCCAGGACCAGAAGGTGAAAGGGGTACATTAGCTGCACAAGATTTCTGCCTACTTCTTTCTGTTGCGTTGGCTCCAATCCCTTTTTTAGGCAGCTAAGATCCATCACCATCTTTAGGCTTCCTAATAACTAATAGTATATTGGTAAGGAGGCTCTCAATACTGGTTGTCACTGCAAGGGAGAAGATACAGTCTGGAGCAGTGTGGGGACCACTAGACAGGTGATTATCTGATTTGTTTTTTATTAAGGAATGGACCAAAAAAGCACATCACTTCTCACTGGATCTGCTGAACCACAGAATCATTGGAAGGGACCTCCAGGGTCATCGGGTCCCAGCTGCTGCTCAATGCAGGACCACTAAATAATCCTAGACAAATGTTTGTCCAGCCTCTGTTTGAAGACTTCCATTGAAGGAGAACTCACCACCTCCCGTGGTAACCTGTTCCACTCATTGATCACCCTCACTGACTAATATCTAATCTGTGTCTCCTCCCTTTCAGTTTCATCCCATTGCTTCTAGTCTTTCCTTGTACAAATAAGTATGGGCTGATCTCTCTGCAGTGTGACAGCCCTTCAGATATTTGTAGACAGCTATTAAAGGGATTGTCTCGCGAAAGCAAGTGGGGTTATACACTTCTGTATGGCCATATTAATGCACTTTGTAATGTACATCGTGCATTAAATATGAGTCATACAGAAGTTATTCACTTACCTTCCCTGCACTGGCGTCCCCGTCTCCATGGCTCCGTCTAATTTCAGCGTCTAATCTCCCGATTAGACGCGCTTGCTCAGAAGGGTCTTCTGGCTTCTGTTCGGTCCGGCACGAGCGGCGTTCTGGCTCCGCCCCCTTCTACGCGTCATTGTGTAGCTCCGCCCCATCACGTGTGCCGATTCCAGCCTCCTGATTGATCGAGTACCTGCCCGCTCGAGATGAAAGGTTCGGGTGCCGGCGCGGGGGAGCGGTAGGTAGCGGCTGTCAGCAGGAGGGAGCGGGGGGAAGAAAGGGAGAGAGAGATCTCCCCTCCGTTCCGATTCCGCTCTCCCCCGCAGCTCCCTGCCCGCCGCCGGCAGCCGAACCTTTCATCTCGAGCGGGCAGGTACTCGATAAAGGCAATGCTGGCTCAAGCAATTGCCTTTACCGAGTATACTCGCTCATCTATAATAATTATCTCTTGTGATCTAGACTCTATGCTTCTCTTAATACATCCCAGGATTGTGTTTGCCTTTTATGCTGCTGCATCACACTGTTGACTCAAGTTCAGCCTGTAATATTAGTATATCCAAGTCTTTTTCACATGTGCTACTGCTTAGCTCAATTCCTCCCAATCAGTAAGAACCAGTGTGGCATAGTGGACATTGGATTGGACAGTGTTTACATGGACTATTGGATCCAGGTTCTGCCTAGGTTTATTCACTTACAAACTTGGACAGAACTCAGAGCTAAAACTTACGCGTGTGAATTAGACCTTAGGATGCATTCTAAATTTCACACTGCTGTTCTATGCAATAAGACAAATAGATACTTACCCTCCTTAGCCTCCGGCGATCCAGCATTGCAGCATCATGATTTCCCCAGTCTCTGCTGACAGCAGAAGTCAGGTGACAACTGGCAGCAAATCAGAGGCCGCAGCATCACTGTTTGGAACTTCTGGCATTATGGCACCCAGAATATGAGTGCTGCTTGGCAGGCAATGGTCACCTGACTTCCACTGTCAACAGGAATCGGGGAATCACTTTGCTGCAGCACCAGATTGCCGGTGCTGAGGAGGTTAAGTATCCATTTATTTTATCATTTTCACCCACTTAGCTGCAATTTTAAAAAGTTAATTGTAACCAGACAACCTCTGTAAGTGGACTTAAACATGGCCAAACCAAGGGGGTGATGGCACTTTAGTGAGTAACATTTCCCTTTCATTTTTTGTAAGCAGACACAGCGCCATACACACAGTTGTGGCTGTATTTGGTATTGCAGCTCAATCCCATCCACTTTTAAGATCCTTGAGAGTAAAGTTGTTTTTGGAAAAAGAGGAAAAAAAAAACGTTTGTAGTTCCGGGCAACCTTTTATTTAAAGTAAAATCTTTTCCACTATGGCCGGCTTATCCTATTTTAGGTTAGTAGACTTTGCATCGATTGCAACGGGTAACAGCACAGTCTTGTTTTGTGCTAGTTGATATACATGATCCTCACTTCTTTTCCGTACACGCTTTGCAATTCATATAGGAGCCCCAGTGTGAATCGTTGACTGGTGCAGGATAAGCAATGTGTTGCTTTCGATTGAGAAGAGGTGCTCCCTATCTAGCAATCTCCTGCTAAAATATGGAAAGTGTAAATCTATGTATTTTTCAAAATGCCCTTTCATATAGCAACTTCATATATTAAAGCGCAATCCTCTCTAACCCGAGAGCGGGGGTTAACCGCTGCATTGCCAATCTGAAGGTTTCTCGATACGTCTCTATACATGACTAGTTTCAGTGAAGTCATTTTCTCCTATGTATTTCATTATCCAGTGACTTCCTATCTGCACGGACACATTTCTCTCTGAACCTGCACACCAGGCTTATAAAGGCGCTCTCGCTCTGTACCAAATTTGCGTAGAACCATCAAACATTTGAATTTGATTAAACGGAAAAACTAATCTTAAATATCTCCCAACTGAACCGTGCACATTGCAATTCACAGTCCGCATGGTGTGTTTCCATGCAATCATCTGTCGGAATATTTATTCCAACCAGGAGACTCGAGAGAATATGGAACAGAATAAAAATGGATGTATTAAATTTTTCACTCAGGTGCCCAGTTTTGATATTTGTAGGGAATTTAAGCTGCAGGCGATATAACCACCTGAACAGTGATTCATGAATAAAAACACAACTAATATAGAAAACCCTGGAATAAAAAATGCCTCTTCCTGCGCAGAAAAGAGGCGAGCGGAAGAATATGTAAGCCATCTGCATGTTCCTGGGCTTGTCATTATTTTCACTCATCGGATGTAACCTTGATAAACATTGCCGGCGAGTCTTTAACACTGCGGCCATGCAAATAATGCCCATTGTGTCCTTGTAGATACAAATGAACTCCTTATCAGCCAGCCGTCTTAAATTATTGAGGAGGCGACTCTAAGGACAGCAAAACCTTCATCTCGGACGGCGTTCTCATGGATGGGGCAATGTGTCATTCATCTCTCTCCCAGAATAGTTCAATATCAAGAAAAAAATCTGACCGTGAATTTTTCTTGTTTTAGAGAGGACCCGTCACTAGAGATGAGCGAGTATACTCGCTAAGGCACATTACTCGAGCGAGTAGTACCTTAGCCGAGTATCTCCCCGCTCGTCTCTAAAGATTCGGGGGCCAACGCGGGTGACAGGTGAGTTGCGGCGAGGAGCGGGGAGGAGAGAGGGAGAGAGAGATCTCCCCTCCGTTCCCCCCTGCTCTCCCCCGCCACTCCCCCCCCCCCCCCCGCCGGCCCCCGAATCTTTAGAGACGAGCGGGGAGATACTCGGCTAAGGCACTACTTGCTCGAGTAATGTGCCTTAACGAGTATACTCGCTCATCTCTACCCTCCTGATATGTCTATTTTAGTATTCCCCATGAAATAACAATTTTGGAGCATTTCTTTTCAGAATTCTCCTTTGTGCCGTTCCCTTGTTATTCCTCTTACTAATATATATTAATAAATGAGACATAAACTGACTCTTGCCACTCCCCTTGTTAAAGCGGCGTGTCCTTACACAGTCAGTACTGATTGGACAATGTCAGATTGTGTAAAGACACGCCCACAATTGGTAACAACCAGTTGTCAATCTACTTATAGGTTCCCAGAAGGAACAGCAGAGGAACAGTACAGAACAAATTCCTACAAAGTAGAGGAAGCAGAAATTGAATTTCATTCAGAATTATTTCATGAAGGATACAAGTAATTACTAAAATTGACATATTAGCGCAGGTGACATGTGCTTTTTAAACTGAAGGAATATAATGAAGGACCCGTTTTAAACATGGTACACCCACTTCATCAGGTGGGTGTGTCCATATGAGGGAACTCTCTAAGTCATTGCTCCATACACATTAGAGTTTAGTCTTTTGAACCCAATGATTTCAGCATGATCATGGGACTCTTGCATACGTATTGTGGCGTTTTGACCATGGCTGGTCTTAAAGGGAACCTGTCAGTACCTTTGAGCCCCATACGTTATGGGACTCAAATGTAATGGAACTGGGATTCCGTAGAGCTGCTTTTTATACTCACTTGGACCCCCATTCCAGTGCTTTGCCCTAGAGAAATTAGCGAGCACACCTACTGTGACTCTTTTCTGAAGGCTGTGCATTTGCCTCTCTCATTGATCTCTATGGGGCTCTAAGGTGGTGACAGGTCCCCTCAACTATGTATGACCTGTGCAGTCACACAAGGCGCCAGATGTCAGCTGGTAGTTTGTGGGGGTGTGAGGGCCACAGAGGTGCAGGCAGTGGTGTGGGGAAGAGGACCTATGAAAACATAAAGATTGTCTTATAAATATGCTGTATCAAAAATATATATCATTATTCTTTCATAACCCACAGTGTGCGTATATTTTAATGCAGGTTATGAGCTTGATTCTGGTGCTGTATTTATGTTATCAGTTTGGTTCTGGTACTGTATCTATGTACTGAGCTGGCTTCTAGTGCTGTATTTATGTTATCAGTTTGGTTCTGGTACCATATTCAGTGTGCTAGCTGTCCTGGTTTGGGTATGGTACCATTGTACTGCTTCCGCAAGTACAATATATACAGACTGCTCATCAGTTCAATATGTAATTTTTTTCTTATGACAGGCCTGGAAGGTGGTGGTGTGTGTGTGTGTGGGGGGGGGGGGGGCATGGGTCGCCAAGACTTTTTCTGTACAGGGTACCATCTAACCTAAGGCCAGCCCTTACCTTAACCTTTTCCCGACAAATCATGTTAGGAGAAGGAGGATTGGGCGTGTTAACTTTCAGCATCCAATACTTTAGTCCTGCCTGGAGATAAGTTGCCACAAAGGCTGTCTGGCAGCGGCTTTTTCCAAAATGGTAAAAACGTAAAAAGCACATCGCCACAGCTGAGCTGCTCTCAGGCATGTGGTCAGACACTGCTGTCTGTCACTTGGAGCACAACGCTCCTCTGCCCGTATGCTTGTTCATACTTTTGCCTTCTTTCTTAAAGGGCAAGCGTGTGCTCCCTTCTGCTGTCCCCACCAATCACCAGCCTGCTATATCAGGCATCTTTCCCCTATGGAGGATACCCATACATTTGGTCTCCTTACCATTGTGACAAAGCCCCAGCTCTGTGTATTCCTGGTTTTGACTCGTCCTTATTCTGACTATCCTCCATGTCCTCTTCTCTGTATCTTGGACTCTGCTCCCGCCCTGGAGTCGCCAGCCCTGACTCAAGCCTGTCTTTTGGCTATGCACCTGTCGGACCTGCAGGTAACATCAAGTGTCCATCCGTATGGGGGAGACGGGAGAATAGCTGTTGGCTGAATGATCATTTAGCTGACCCCTATTAAACGTGCTTGGGCGCCATAAGTCACAACTGGCGAATAGTGAGGACTGAGGCACAGTTTATCTTATGCCTCACCGATGTTGCATGTCGCTAATGCTTTAACAATTGTCTATAGTGTATAACAAGTGCGCACAGTTATATATACCTGGCGTAGTTTAGAATATACTGTGTTAAAGTGAATTTACATACTTAGATAGTTGTAGTACAGTACAACCACAGGATGAGCTATAACTAGTAGAAACCTAATACCCCTGGGGCTCACAACTGGAGGGCGATTGGGGTTCCCCCAATTGGATTGGAAGCTAAGCACATAATAGCATTGAATACCGATGACGTATTCTGAAGATAGGTCACCAGTATCCAATCAGTGGGGGGCTGCTATCTGGGACCCCTACCAAGCAGGCTAGTTACATCCCATTCTACAAGCTATCCTTGCATCTAGTCACATAGGGAATGGAAAGGCATGCACATATATGCAAGGCTCCCTATACTGAATTCCGCTGCACATGCCATAAGTGGCAATAGCGGTAAATCCTTTTAGAGGGGTTGTACCTAAATTGATTCTATCACCATAGGATAGGTAATACAAGACTGAATGGTGGCAGACTTTCCAACTGATCTCAAGAACTGGGGTCCTGGGTCCCCCTCTGCAGGCTCATCCATAGCGCCATGGAGATTGATTGGAGCGATAGTTATTTGTGCATAGCGTCGCTTCATTTATTTCAACAGGGCTAACGGACATAAGTGAGTACAAGCGCACGGCTATCTCCCAATAAAAATGAATGGAGACGGACCGGCATGTCTCTATTCAATCTCTTCCTTACTGCAGTGAGCCCACAGTGAGGACGTGAGGGGATAACAGGACCCCCGTTCTCAGGATTGGTGGGTGTCTAAGAGGTGAGCCCCCCACTGATCAGACTTTTATGGAAGTCAATTATGGAATAACCTCTTTAAGATTCTATTCCCGGTGCAGATCTTAGGTCTCGCCTGACTCGATTTCCTGCTCCACAAGATCCATTGAGTTTACTTCCTATTTTTCACGGCATGCTGGTGATTTCTATAGAAATACTGTAAGTTGAATAATAATGCAGGCTGATATAATTCTAGTCCGTGTCTCACGGATCAATAACCAGCGTGCGCGGATGTGACCTGGATGAAAAATCCAAAGTAAAGAGAATTCGTATTTAAAAATATTCAAAAGCTAATTAGAATGCCGACCGGCCTGCCCTGACCACCAGGGAGGCACTGTTTACCAATCTGTTAATAGGCAGATCAGGACAGAAACCAGGCAGAGCGTAATATAGATGGAAACCCAATTGTTCCGTATAGACCTGAATATAATTAGTTATGTCTGAAAGGCTGAGCAATGCACATTGCTTAACAGGAGCAGACGTGAGCACAATATTACTTACACAATACAAGAAAATTAGCTCTTTATAGTCACTGGGTCTGCCGCGAACACCCGGCCAATATATCTTATAGATCATTTTTTCCAATAAAATCTGATAAATCTCAAATTTCTGAACACTGGTTAGTGACAAAAAAGAACTTCCACATCAATTAAAAATATAAATCCGTAGAAATTCAATATGCCTGCGAGCCATGAAATACAAGCGCTCATAATAAGGCTACTTTTGGGACAAAAGGAATGAGCAAAACGCAAGTTATGCCGTAGGCAGTAAATCAATATTACATTTGAAGAACTTTTTTTTTCAAGTAAACTTTTGTTGTCTTCGAACCTCTTGTAACTTAATTTGTAATCGTGTAGTGTTCTCATATTTATAGGATGGTGGGAGCGGCAAAAACCTTTCATGTGGTTTTAGGTGTGTTGTATATGGCTTCAGAGCATAGCTATCAAAGCTGTGAACATTTACGTGGTCCAGCGTTTGGTGGTAATAGTATCATGCAGGTTAGAATCCGGAAATAGGACAACTTTCTTCCTGTAGCATAGAGTACCCACACTGGCCTATAGGACATTATTACCATATGGTATTGAATCTCTTCTTAGTTTATGGCTTTGATGGGTCAATGTCAATGGTTTTGAACACATCAAGCATCCTTTCAAGTTTCTAGGGTTGCAGTTAAGGAGGTTGTCCCACCAAAAAAGCCTATCCCCAATCTCAGATTACTGCCAATGCCCTGCTGCTGGCCTGCCGTTAATGGCCATGGCTGTTTTTCTACATCGGACAATGAGGAATTGATGCACTGTCATATGTCTAATCCAGCTGTCTGATGAAGAGGTCTAAGAAACCTCGAAACACGTTACCCGCTGATTCTAAATAAAGTGTATTTTTAATCAACACCATTGGCCATACTCTCTTTCAAGCCATCACTTGCCAACATGTAGTACAACAGCCTCAGCTCCCTTATAACTTCATTCAATTTAGTACTCAACGCTAACCTGATCTTTGGTCGACCGGCGTACTAAGCCGGCAGCAACAATTCTGCATTGACTTTACAAAGTCTTTTCTGTATTATTTAGAAACTTTTGACATGTCAGAGCAACATATCAAAAGTTTTGATCAGTAAGGGTCCCGCCGATCACTAGAACGAGCTGGCTGCAGAACTCACCTGAGCGCTGTATCTCTTCGGCTGTCTTTGTTGCTTGCTGGCTCCTCTTAGCAGCTAAAGATGGACTTAAGGAGATTTAGAGTCATCTTCTACAGACCTTTATGCATCTGAGATGAGCCAAAAGGCAGCATGGGCACAGCACTTGGAGGAGTGCAGCAGCCCACTGTTCTAGTGATCAGCGAGGGTCTCAGCAGCAGGACCCTCACTGATCAAAACTTTTGACATGTTGCTCAAACATGTCAAAAGTTTGTAAAAACACTGCATCTCTGTGTGTCATTCCCATTTCGTAGATTTTCTCTTAGTGGTGCCAGCTCTCTCTCTTTATTTGGCTACATCCATACTATTCTCAGTGTAGGATAATATCTAATCAGTTGGGTATGACTTTGATTCATAGTATGGTGGTCCCGAAGTTCTCTGACTGAATGCATTGGCTGTAGGGCATGCGCACCACCGATTTTAGTAGGCCTATGGGAGATAGCCAAGTTCAAGTGCTCAGCTATCTCCAGAAGTCCCATTTAAATGAGCGGAGTGCTGGTGCACATGTGTCATCACCCCACCATTCATTCAGGGACCTCTGGGACCCCTGCTCTCCTAGTCAATGGAGGTCTTAGAGGGATTAGTGGAGGTTGGCGTTCAAGGACACCCCCTAATGTTATCTCTTGATGCACATATAACATTGTTGTGGTGTTTTCCTTTAATACAAGACATTCTCAGCACTTTGAAGCCCGTTTATATAACGCTAAAGAATCCTAAATTATAAGCTATAATGTTCTTAAAAAGCTGAAATATAAGGGCAAATAGTCTACGAAACAATTTAGGTCAATAAAGTTTTGTTACTGTATTTATTCTTTAGAACAAACTCTCATAAAAAATAGATTTCCAAAGTTTTCTTGATGCTAGAATTGATATTCAGTTCTCCAAAACTGCTGATTTGTGCTTATGTTAAGTTTTATTTTTATTTTAACGCGTAGATTCTGCTTCTGTTCTACATTACTGTCTCTAAAACTTTCCAGTTTGTAGATATGATTTGCTTTGGTAGCACACTATAGGTTAAAGGGGGTGCCCAGCTCTAAATGATCAATGATCTATTCTTACCATAGGTCACCAAGAGCACCTCAGCAGGGGTCTACCGCCTGGGACCCCTGACGATCAGTTGTTCTTTGGTGCTAATACTCTCATGCATGAAGATGTGTGCTGTTAGCACACAGCTCTGTGCACATTGCAGTGGCCTGGTATGGTATTACAGGCACTGTTTCCATTCACTTCAATGGGATCTGTGAATACAATACCATGCTGCACCACTGCAGTATGTACAAAACTGTGTGCTTCAGTGGTCCCAGATGGCAGGGCCCCACTGATCAGCTATTGATGACCTATATTCAAAATAGGTCAATAATCATGTACAACTGGACAACCTCTTTAAACCTCTTGGCCTGGGTCAGCACCACTCTTGTGTATGGGCTATGTGTGGTAAGGCAGCTTATCTAGCAGTTGCAAGAGCTTCCTATGCCTCCAGTCATTAGTGTGTGGAATAACATTCACTGTAGGTAAAAAATTGCCCCCTCTCCTAGACTTAAAGGGGTATTCTGGAGAATGGATATTTTTTCAAGTTTTCATCCAGCCATTGGTTAGGTGAAAACTAATATATTGTAGGGGATTCGAAAGCTGGGTACTGATCCACCTGGATTCTAATCCGCTTGCATTCCTGCTAGAGTGATCGATCGAGGCTCTGCCGTGACAAGCGGTCATAGTAGTGAGAGCACTTGGAACAGTTGATCTGTAGCAAATCGGTGATAGGGGTGGGATCGGTTGGGGTCCTCCCTCGCCCATCTGTGACAAGCAGGAAGATAGAAGCACCGGAATAGTAGCACGCAGGGCTATAGATGCAGGTAGCCCATGACAGGTTTAATGGGGAGGGTAGTGGTTAATAGAAGGTGAGGCTGCTGGATAAGAAGAAGGGGGAGTAAAGGGGGGAAGGTGAAAGAAAGTATAGCAGTGGGAGTTGTCACTTCCAGGCAGTGAAGGAGTGAGAGAAGAAGTGCAGGACAGTGTGAAAGTCCCGCCCGCCGCCCTTATTTTAATAATCGTGATTCACGGGTCTAGCTAGAGTGGGGGGGGGGGGGGGGCTGGGGGATTAGTGAGTTACATTGTCATAGCAGCGGTTAAAAGGGGGGGGGGGCCTTGGAGTCAGCCGAAATGTGGGGTGGAGTGAAAGCAGAGGCTGATAGCTACCTTCCCCTCCCCTTTGGTCGTAGAGTGTGTGGTGTAGTCTGTCACCTCTCGGCTCGGTCAGGCCGGAGTCCCTGCATAGACGTTGGGTCTAGCCTCGGAACGGCTAGCAGGTCTCTGAGTCGGGAGGATGGCGACTAGGGGCAACCGGGTGTTTTGCCTCCCAAGTCGGCTGTGTTGTGACGGGAGGCGTTAGTGGGTTAGCATTCTGGTCTCCCGAGGCGGATAGAGGGAGAGCGGCGGGAGGTAGTACAAGAATTCTTTCCCTGTGGGTGAGGCGACAGAGGTGGTTTAGACTCCAAGGACTCCCCCTTCTTTTCTATCTGAGATTGGTTTGGTTGTTGGGTTGCTTATTCTTGATGTTTTTTACAAATTGTTGAAATTTTTTACATAATAAATGGCTGCTGTGGCCAATGTATCCAAAGCTAGAAGTTGTAGCGTGTTTAATGGGTAAAAGGGAGGTTGGGTCAGGTCACAGGGCCAGATCCGTTATACCCGGGTAAAGGTCCTGCCCTATCTTTTTTTACATGTAGTAACGCGCGGGAATCTCAATAGTGGAAATAAAACAATTTAAATCAATCGTTTAGTTTTGTGCCATTATGCAGCCTGGATTTTCTCGGCCGCAAAACGGGATTTAAACACATGCATCGGTTTAAGTCCTAAAATTCGCTTTAGGGCGGCTTCATGCAACTGTTTGCGCAAAACCGCTCGCTGAAGTTGGTGCATGAACGAGATTTAAAGGGGCACATAATCAACGTGTTGCTTGCAAGCCTGCGCATGGTACCGTATATTTTTTCGCACGCAAGGCTAGTTCGCACGCAGGCATGACACACCCTTTCTGTAGATTTAATGGCTATATTAACCCTAATGAGCTCTACGGGCTCCTGCAGACGAGCGTAAGTGCAGAAACGCTCAAGATAGTGAGACGTTTTGTGCTGTGAAGACACACTATTGAGCACATATCTATACTTTTTACTGTACTCTCTGCACTGCCGGGGAACACCCACATTGGCGTGGGACACTCCCGGGGCATGATTTAGCCGTGCAGCCTATTTAGTCTCCGCTGCTATCAATTTTGCAGCAATCAAGTGCGCAAATTTTTCCTATGGTGCCTTCAGAGTGCAAATGTGCACCAATTTAGAGCATGTCCCTTTTTTTCTGCATGCACGAAATGCGTGCGCAAAAGTGAGCAATAGGTTCTATTCTCTGTGCAATGCACGCAGAACGCACTTGTTTGAGTAAGCGCTAAATGTGTTCTTTTTCCCTGCGTCTTGTGCAATGTCACTCGCCTCCCCTTGCGTATTTTCGCACCTCCCGTAGACTTCTATTGGACATTAGAGCAGGTCCTACTTTTTCCCGTGCGCTCAAAACATACAAAACATTGAAATCACTGGGTTCTACTCTTTGTGTTGAGCGCATAGATTTTGCGTGCGCAAATACCTGCGCAAACACGATCGTGTGATGAAGCCCTTAGTGGTGATTTTTTTTTTCCGTATTGCAAAATGCTCTTTAATATTAAAATCCCTGAGCGCTACATGAAAGCTGCAGAACGTTGCTGCAGGCGCTGATCTGTGTTTGTAAAGACCCAAAAAGAGGAGAAATGTGACGCCTTCGAACACTAATAGGGAAAGGCAGATTATTATGAGTTGGAAATAGCTGCTGCAAATCAATTTCCTGTTGTGTCTTTAGATTTGTGCGCTTGGCAGTGAATTGTATCGATCGCAGGGCGGTGGAGTCAGCGAGCGAAACCAAATTAGGTCCAGAAAACATGGAGAATGGACGAGGGATGCGCGTCCAAATATAGGCGCCGCAATCACGAAGGATTTCACAGGTTGCTTAATGCTCACCTCACTTACCTGGGGTTTTTCCATCATCGCCGAGGTTGGGCGCTGCGGCGCGCTCGGACACGGTTTAGCACTTTACCTTACTTGATTTTATCAGCGTAACAGATGCTTTATTGATATGGATTATTTTCAGGCTGATTTGGCGCCATACTGCAGACAGAACAACGCGAAGGTAAGGCGACACTGAAAGACCACTTTATTAGAGACCCCCATCGAGTCGCTCATTGGACCTCCTTTGGGCTTCAGAGCTGCACAAGATCATGGTGACGTAGATTCCACTAAATATTCGCCCATGTGGACAGGAAGCGTCTTCACGATTTTGCGTGCGCAAAAGAAAAAATGGGACCTGCCTTAAAGGTCCCCATAGAAGTGCGCATGGGGGTGCGCAAATGCACGTGCAATATGCAAGGGGATGAGTGTAATAGTGCGCAATTCCACGGCAAAAATAACTCATTAGGCTAAATGGCCGTTTGAATTGTGGCGCGTTCGCCTGCCGTGTGCAAATGAATATGCCCGCCTGCGCAAAAGGTGCAGAAAAATAACGCCCCCCCATCACTGTTATGGATTATGAGGTGTGTTAGAAAGCGCTAAGACGCGCAAAAATAGAGCAGACAGCGCTCGAACATTGCGGTGTTAGAAATGACGAATTTGAGCGCTGATCTGCGAAGCCCAGTTGAAATGGGAGCGTTGTATTACAGTTAGCGCCTTTTTTGAAACCGTTAATTGTGGTAAAAAGCGGACTTGGTAAAAGCGGCCTTAGGCTGAGAAACTGAATATGAACGCCATTCTTTTGGGAGTCATATGCATGAGCGATGTGGTGCGGGGAAAAAAATGCGTCATCGCTTTCAATGGGACAGGAAAACACATCGCATGGCGAACAATGTGCGCGCGAGTGCGATGTGAGGTCTCCCATTAAAAACTATGGGTAACACTTGACGGTCTTCCGGCGCAGCTGAAAGTCATGGCAGAGGATCGCTACTTTACCTGAAGTGATGGAAGGCTTTCTTAAAGAAATATGCCCCGCATCCGCGGGTAAATTACACATTGGCGAGCGCGATATCTGGCTGTTTCACGGCCCAATATCGTAGGAAGCCGAAGGGATGAAATCACAAAATCCAAGAGAAATTACTAAAAACTTCACTTTAGTGTAAGGCGTTATAAGGTGGTACATTTTCCTTCTTTTGGGGGTACTGACATGCTCTGATTAGCTGACAAGAAGGGGTCATCGATTCATGCTGCTCCCAACAGCACGATGCAACAGGAATCTGGGGTCATCTGACCATTCAATATATTTCCGCTGCTCAGGGATACAATTTCTGCGCTCTTTTGCCCACCTGAGTCTCGCCCTTCTGTTTCTCCTAGACTGCAATGGTACTGAAACTGGTCGTCTGCTGTTATAACAGTGCCAAGGAGTGATAAATTGTGCATTCAGACATATTACCGTGTTTCCCTGAAAATAAGACCCTGTCTTATATTAATTTTTGCCCCAAAAGAGGCAGTAGGTCTTATTTTCAGGGGGGGTTGTCTTGTTATACTTACCTAGCAGGCTCAGTCCACGTCTTTCACGCCACTCTCTGGAGCTCCGGCATGCTTCCTGCAGTCCTTGGCTGCCCACAGATGATCGCTTAATGGACTTGATTCATAAATCCCGCCTCCAGGAAGCGATGGCCCTGATTACTTCTCGAGCGCTGCACAGCCAATCAATGCAGCGCTGGATGAGCCAATGCATTGATTGGCTGAGCAGCATTCAAGAACCAGTCAGAGCCATTGCTTGC